>NC_135806.1:141939315-142240617 GCF_964213995.1 Mustelus asterias | reverse complement strand
CCAGCTCTCTTCCCCCCCCCCCAGCTCTCTTCCCCCCCCCCCCAGCTCTCTTCCCCCCCCCCCCAGCTCTCTTCCCCCCCCCCCAGCTCTCTTCCCCCCCCCCCCAGCTCTCTTCCCCCCCCCCCCAGCTCTCTTCCCCCCCCCCAGCTCTCTTTCCCCCCCCCCAGCTCTCTTTCCCCCCCCCCCCAGCTCTCTTTCCCCCCCCCCCAGCTCTCTTTCCCCCCCCCCAGCTCTCTTTCCCCCCCCCCAGCTCTCTTTCCCCCCCCCCAGCTCTCTTTCCCCCCCCCAGCTCTCTTTCCCCCCCCCCAGCTCTCTTTCCCCCCCCCCAGCTCTCTTTCCCCCCCCCAGCTCTCTTTCCCCCCCCCCAGCTCTCTTTCCCCCCCCCCAGCTCTCTTTCCCCCCCCCAGCTCTCTTTCCCCCCCCCCCAGCTCTCTTTCCCCCCCCCCAGCTCTCTTTCCCCCCCCCAGCTCTCTTTCCCCCCCCCAGCTCTCTTTCCCCCCCCCAGCTCTCTTTCCCCCCCCCAGCTCTCTTTCTCCCCCCCCCAGCTCTCTTTCCCCCCCCCCAGCTCTCTTTCCCCCCCCCCAGCTCTCTTTCCCCCCCCCCAGCTCTCTTTCCCCCCCCCCCAGCTCTCTTTCCCCCCCCCCAGCTCTCTTCCCCCCCCCCCAGCTCTCTTCCCCCCCCCCAGCTCTCTTCCCCCCCCCAGCTCTCTTCCCCCCCCCCAGCTCTCTTCCCCCCCCCAGCTCTCTTCCCCCCCCCAGCTCTCTTCCCCCCCCCCCAGCTCTCTTCCCCCCCCAGCTCTCTTCCCCCCCCCAGCTCTCTTCCCCCCCCCCAGCTCTCTTCCCCCCCCCCCAGCTCTCTTCCCCCCCCCCCAGCTCTCTTCCCCCCCCCCAGCTCTCTTCCCCCCCCCCAGCTCTCTTCCCCCCCCCCCCAGCTCTCTTCCCCCCCCCCCAGCTCTCTTCCCCCCCCCCAGCTCTCTTCCCCCCCCCCAGCTCTCTTCCCCCCCCCCCAGCTCTCTTCCCCCCCCCCCAGCTCTCTTCCCCCCCCCCCAGCTCTCTTCCCCCCCCCCCAGCTCTCTTCCCCCCCCCCCAGCTCTCTTCCCCCCCCCCCAGCTCTCTTCCCCCCCCCCCAGCTCTCTTCCCCCCCCCCCAGCTCTCTTCCCCCCCCCCCAGCTCTCTTCCCCCCCCCCAGCTCTCTTCCCCCCCCCCAGCTCTCTTCCCCCCCCCCCAGCTCTCTTCCCCCCCCCCCAGCTCTCTTCCCCCCCCCCCAGCTCTCTTCCCCCCCCCCCCAGCTCTCTTCCCCCCCCCCCCAGCTCTCTTCCCCCCCCCCAGCTCTCTTCCCCCCCCCCCAGCTCTCTTCCCCCCCCCCCCAGCTCTCTTCCCCCCCCCCCAGCTCTCTTCCCCCCCCCCCCAGCTCTCTTCCCCCCCCCCCAGCTCTCTTCCCCCCCCCCCCAGCTCTCTTCCCCCCCCCCAGCTCTCTACCCCCCCCCCAGCTCTCTTCCCCCCCCCCCCAGCTCTCTTCCCCCCCCCCCCCCCAGCTCTCTTCCCCCCCCCCCCAGCTCTCTTCCCCCCCCCCCAGCTCTCTTCCCCCCCCCCCCAGCTCTCTTCCCCCCCCCCCAGCTCTCTTCCCCCCCCCCAGCTCTCTTCCCCCCCCCCCCCAGCTCTCTTCCCCCCCCCCCCCAGCTCTCTTCCCCCCCCCCCAGCTCTCTTCCCCCCCCCCAGCTCTCTTCCCCCCCCCCCAGCTCTCTTCCCCCCCCCCCAGCTCTCTTCCCCCCCCCCCAGCTCTCTTCCCCCCCCCCCAGCTCTCTTCCCCCCCCCCCAGCTCTCTTCCCCCCCCCCAGCTCTCTTCCCCCCCCCCAGCTCTCTTCCCCCCCCCCAGCTCTCTTCCCCCCCCCCAGCTCTCTTCCCCCCCCCCAGCTCTCTTCCCCCCCCCCAGCTCTCTTCCCCCCCCCCAGCTCTCTTCCCCCCCCCCAGCTCTCTTCCCCCCCCCCAGCTCTCTTCCCCCCCCCAGCTCTCTTCCCCCCCCCCAGCTCTCTCCCCCCCCCCAGCTCTCTCCCACCGCCCCCAGCTCTCTCCCCCCCCCCCAGCTCTCTCCCCCCCCCCCCCCCCCAGCTCTCTCCCCCCCCCCCCCAGCTCTCTCTTCCCCCCCCCCCCCAGCTCTCCCCCCCCCCCCCCAGCTTTCTCTCCCCCCCCCCCCCCCCAGCTCTCTCTTCCCCCCCCCCCCAGCTCTCCCCTCTCCACCCCCTCCCCCCTGCGCTCGCCCCCCCCCCCCCCCCCTCCCTCCCTCCCTGGCGCGACACCCCCTCCCTCCCTCCCTGGCGCGACACCCCCCCTCCCCCCCTCCCTGGCGCGACCCGACCCTCCTCTCCCCTCCCTCGCCCCCTCCCTCTTCTCACCAGCGGGAGGCCTTGGATCTCTTGCTGGTTTGGTGTCTGTCACTCTTTGCTCTCTCGGAGTGGGGGTAAGGGGTGTTTCTCCATGCCCTCGGAGTGGGGATCAGGGGTATCTCTCCGTGCTCTGAGGATAACGGGTGTTTCTCCTGCTCTGACCATTTTCCTTCTCTCGGCAGCTCTACGAGGAAGCGGACACTATTCTTCTATCACCCAAACAGCTGGAAGCTGAGCTAACTCTTGCATCCTGACCAAACTCATACCCAAGCATTGCTGCATTGCCAAACCTACAACCTACTTCACCCAGGATCCACTGGTACCAACATCTGGCCACCGCTACCGGCAGGAAAGAGCAGGAGTGTGAATTTGGTATTCAAATCCTGCCCCATGCTTACGGAACTTTGTTAAGTGTCTGGCTTGTTCTTATTTATTTCCCTTCCCTCTGTCCTGGACGTGAAGGTACCCTTAACACTACTGGAGCAGTGATGCAGATTGGGACTTGTTATCAGGCACTGCAGGGTTTGTATGTGACACCTGACTGTTTGGATCTCTCCATTGCACAGATGTACATGCTAATCCCAAACCTGGCCAGTCTCACTCTAGCAACACTGCCCCTTGTTTACTTCAAACCCTGTGCCAGATATGTTCAATCCCTGCTTACTCAGCACACAGGCATCTTGTTATTTTTAAATTTGTGCAGCTTGTACAAAGGGCCATCCTATAATCTGTTTAAATTATATTGACTGTATGAGCTCAGGTGGAATGGAATAAGGCTCCTGCGCCCTTGGCATACAGTCCAGGAGAGCTGGAACTCATTGCAGAAAAAATATTCAGCGACATGGTGCTCTGGGGTTCAGCACACGAGCGGATTTACCTCTTACTGGCAGAATCATGACAGCGGTAACTGATTGAAGGACTGTCCTTATATTGTGGGTGCATTGGAATTGTAGCTGCTTGTACCCAGGAACAATAGAAGCTTCCACTGCTCCACAACTAGTGCAGTAGAGCAATAGGAAACAAGAGTATGAGGATCCCTGCCCCGCTCCTAGACTACAAGCTATAGGGGGAACCGCACCTACCCCCCCCCCCCCCCCCTATTGACCCAAAGGTACATAGGAAACTCTCCCATCCCCTGCTGCTAGATCCCAGGGTATCTATGATTCTCCACCTTCCACACTTCCTGGATTCTGTACATGGAAAGTATCCATTTTCTAACTGGAATGTTGTGATGCATTGAGGGAAAAATTCCGTCATGTTGGGACTTCAGCAAAAATGACGTAAAGTCTCCATCAATGGGGCTGTTGTCACAAACGATGTATGGGTTAGGTTTTCACATGGCGAGGGTACATACTCCATGTGCATCAATGAACCACGGTCTTGGTATTTCAGCGGTCACTCGGGAGTCTGAATGCACGATTGGAAACCTTCTGAGGTTCCCTGATGGTGTATGCTCGATGCTCACAGCGCTCGGTGTTCAGCCCTGAGAGCCCCAGTATCAGCAAGTAGCAATGCGATATCCCAACACTACAGTACAAGGCAAAGCTTTTACTGCAGAATAGCAGGCAGGAGAGTATGAGGGACAGAATCAGGTAGTGAGCTTTACATAGAACCTACTGTCATTCATTATCAGACTCAGTCACTCCAGTGGTTTCCTGGAGAGTCTTGTCTCATCCACTGCTGTGGTTGTAACTCAAATGCAAATAGTTTGTGTGTGTCATATTACATTGAATGCAAACTGACTGACATGGTGAAGAATATCTTGCCATTTCAATGGTCACAATGAGCTACATTATGTAGTGGAATTTTGAGATGTTTTTGTACACATTATCATAGACACCAGTGTCTGGGGAGAGAAAGATAATGTCTGAATACTCGATTCTCCTACCCACTACTCCTCTACCCACTACTCCTCTTCCCACACTGCCTTCATTGGGGCTGAGGCAGGGCCTTTGTGGCTTCTTGTGGGGAGTGGGAGTGCTCCAGTGGGATGTTTGTCAGAGGCACCTGACAGCTGGGCCAGCGCTTTCTTCTTGCTCTGAATAATAACTAAGGCTCCTTGCATTGGATCATTTGTCTGGACTCGGATGAAAGGATTGAGGGGTGGCTATAATTCCTGGGTGAGTGGTAGATTCCATGGGCCGGAGGAATTCTTAGTGGCTGGAGTACCACTGCTGAATGTTTTCACTCCGAGTACGTGGTGACTGCCAGTAGCCAATAGTGGTAAAGTGAAAGGGGAGGATGGAGGGATGGATCCAGAATAAGGTGCTACTACAATACACAGATCCATCTCTCCGGGAGCTGACGACTTGGAAGAAAGGAATCGAATCCATGTGGTGGAGGGGGTTTGCTGTGACCTGAGCACCTTGCAGGCACTCTGTCTTCCAGCTGGTTGTCCCAACTCTGGTTCTATCTTCCAAACATCATGTGTAAATCATTACAGCAACTCTGCCTGGCAGCTCTCGCCCATCAAACAGGACAGTGGAAGCCCTCTCTCCTCCTGCAGTTCACTGGAAAGAACACTAATTTGCAAGTTGACCAGTTAAATTGGCCGGCAGCAGTGAACTGCTCAAAGCAGCTTCAGCAGCTCAAAGCCAACTGATTTTGAAGATTCTAATGGATAGGTCAACAATTCACTATGTGATGGTCATTTGCCATTTTGGTCCTTTTTTGTCCCCACAGCTGACTGGTAAAATGCTTGTCAGGATTATGCAGATGTCTCCAGAGTCTTTGTGTCTTGTCATTCCTGTGGTTTGTGTATGTCTGTCCTTCCTATCAGTCTCTGAATCATGTGGTTTATCTGTTTCTCATGGTCAATCAGTCACTCTCCATCTTTGATCTCTCCCACTTGCATGTGTCCAAACTCTTATAAGAGCTTTAGGAATGAGGTGGTTGCAGAGAATCTCCGGACTCTAGTCATACGAGAAGAGTGGCTGAGATCCAGCAGTCATGCATTTGCTATTTTGCATGTGTGTATTTGAAGACAGTAAACAGAGAAGACGGGCATGATTGCAAGAGCATTGAAGGTGGACACTGCAGCCATCATTGTGGATGTGTTTGATTTTGTTTTTTTGTGAGAAGCTGCTACATTATTGGGATGTTCTAGTGTTCATAGGTCACTGAACATGAAACCTGATTTATATTGTATACCTGTAACATAGTCTGATTAAAAATGAGAAAAGAAATTATTTATATATTTTCCATAAGAGAATATTTCATGGAGCTGTGTATAATTTAAATAAAATAAAGCAGAGAAATGTGGCTGTTGAGAGTAATGTTTTCATGTTGCCACCTTGTGGTTTCTTTGTATAGTGTGTACAGTCTATGTTTCTGGGCATTTACCCTCCTGAACATAACTTTTCAAAGGGATGCATTGTTAACTAACAATAAAAACGAAAGTATCCAAAACGTACTCTGAATGGTGTCCTGTCAATTATCTGTCAGCACCAACAACTTGCATTTAACTGTCATCTTTACCCCACAGCATTTGTTATTAGACAAAATGCACTCTGAATTCAGGATTACAACATGGAAAAGGTGCAGAGTGCTGGCAACACACGTAAGGAAAAACAGCTGGTCATTAAGATTTTTTGTGATATGATGTCACTTATAGCATATGAGACCATTCAGCCCCATCAAGTCTGTGGCTGCTTTCCACAGAACAGTCTAGCCAGTCTTATATTATTCCTGTCACCCTGCAAGTTTATTCCCTTCTAGTGCCCTTCAGAAAATCAATGGTCACCTGCTTCCACCACCCCCTTGGGCAGAGAATTCCAGGTCATTAACACTTGGATACATTATAAAAAGTTCTTCCTCACATTCCCCCAAATCAATTTCGCCAAACCCTTGCTCCCTCCCTAACAGCACTGTAGGTGCACCTACACATGGATGCAGTGATTCAAGGTGTCACCATTACCTTAAGGGTAATTAAAGATGGGCAACAAATGCTGGCCTGGCCAACCTGCAAAATTTAAAACCTTAAAATTATCCCCTGCTCCTTGTACCATCAAGTAAGTGGAAGTTTTTTTTTCCTGGTCTAAGCATTAACTGTTTCTTCCTCCACAGATGCTGTCTTGCTGAGTGTTCCCAGCTTTTTTTCTGATTATTAATCTTCACTGTATCACTCTAAGGCAGGTGTAACCCTAGGTAGCTTAATGAAAATTACAATGTGCTACTGATTTCACTAGATATTTGCAGCAAGACCCCATTGTTATACTTCAACCCCCTTGCAATGAAGTAGGCTAACATTTGCTTTAATTGCTTGCTGTTGACTGCATGTCGACTTGCATTGCCAGGATTCTCAAATCCCTCTGAACACATCTCTCAGCTTTACATTAATTGCTACTCCATTCTCTCCGCGGAACTGAAATCTCTCATCCCTTTTTCAGGCACTCACTGCTTTGCAACTTTCCTTGTCATGCCTATTTGTATGTGGCATCGGTTGCTGCTTGACTAAGAATTACTGCCACTTTGGTTAAAATTATCAGTTCGCGTAACTCTCAGAAACCTTACAAATGTCCTTGTTTTCTTATCTGGATACAATCAACTTAATCTTGTACACCCAGGTGTGCACTCTTGCATAGGGCCAATGAATAGCTGCACTAGAATATCATTTCTAGTTATATGTTAAATTTCCAAAAGAAAATCAATGCAGGCAACAGAAACAAGTGTTGAACAGATATATTTTAATATATACCTAAAATGGCAATAATTAAATTCTTTATAGAAAAAAATCCCAGCAATAAACGCAAGACTTTCTTAACTTTAAGCCCAGGTTGATCAAAGCCCCTGCTGACGTGTCAGACTCAGAATAGATTTTCGATAGCAGAGAACTGATCTGTAACCAAGACTCAAGCTTCAGGACTGGAGGGGATGTGTTTGTTTATCTTTTAGTTATAAAACATAAGCTTTGTGTGAGGCCACGATTTTAAAAGGTAACAGAACTGTTACCTTCATCGGAAATTTTGCCCTCTGCAAAATTGAGTCTTGTTCACGGCGATTTCTAAATCAGGGCTGGGTAGAATGCAGTGGAGGTGTCGCGCTCACCCCCTTTGCATTATCTTCAAACAAGAGTCAGGTTACTGCTGCAAATTTTCGTTGCAGGTGCAGAAGTCAAAGCACATAAACGGGGATGGGAAAAAATAAAGGTCACATCTTCACATGCTGTGTGAACGTCCTTTATATCTTGTAATCGCTCGTAGATGAACATTCATCTCTTATTAGAATCGACCTGTTCATTTCCGTAAGAACACAGGAATGATCATTTAGAATGGATCAATGCTACTGTTACCATAATGGAGATGGTAAAATGCTGAATATTCTCACAGCACATCTAGACTTTTCCTGTATATCCCTGATGGTGCCTAAATTTGTCCAATACATCACTCAAAAATATGGTTACAGATTTTCTCCCCACGAATCACTGGAAGTGCAGTAAATATTGAGTATTGTGCTCAGACTGCTGATAAAATGGTGGTGTTATAACAGGATTTCCACGTTTTGTACATCCACACTATCTAGCTGAAAGGTTAGGCAATGTTCATTGTATCTGCTTTAAACACTGAAGTGCAATCAGTCAAATTTATGTTCTTTTTTCCAGCATGGAGTAAGAAACAAAAGCGCTTTCTGATCTTCAAAATACCCTCATCAAAGAGAAAAAAAACTCGAACTGGTCTCCGGCTCAGCTTAAAAGGGCAAGGCCGCCTTAAACTTCTGCACAATTGTGCACGCAGACTTACAAAATTTCTGCCATCACACGACTCATTCTCAGTAACATGATGAAACTTTGATAATACTGAAGCTGCAAGCCACAGTAACAGAACGCCCCCTTACTCTGGATTCCTTCCACGAGCTGAGATGAGCCCTGAAATTCAGCCTTGTCTTAATTTGCGGTCAGTTAAGCATGTTGCCAGGGATTGAAAATGTTATTTATTAGTCACAAGTAGGCTTACATTAACACTGCAATGAAGTTAGTGAAAGTCCCCTTTTGCAGCTACGAAGAAATTGGATTGGCTAGGGTTATTCTCTCAGGGGTGACCTAATTGAATTATGAGACTTGTTTCGCCCCTGAGGGGTCAATGACCAGGGGGCATTGATTTAAGGTGATTTGTAGCAGGATTAGAGGGGACATGAGGAAAACCTTTTTCACCCAGGGGGTGGTGGGTGTCTGGAATTCACTGCCTAAGTTGGTGGCAGAGGCTGAAACACTCCCCTAATTTAAAAAGTACCTGGATCTGTGTCTGAAATGGAACCTGCGAGGCGACAGGCCAAGTGCTGAAAAATGGAATTAAGAGGAACAGCTAGTTTAGTTTATTCCCTTGATTGGTTGGGCAGAATGGCCTCTTTCTGCACTGTAACTTTTCTATGATTCTCGTTTCCTTCAAATGCATTTGTGAGTGCAAAATGGAAACCAAGAAGTGTGTTGAAAGATTGCAGCTGGGAAGATGACATTCCAGCAGCTGGGAAAGGGGTCAGAGATTGGAGAAACACGACACAGCACAAAATAGCTGGGCATACGGAAGACTGCCAATATCCTTCTTAGCTGAGTTCTTCGTATCACTCTAGCTGGTACACATTCAAATACGAGGGGGAGAGAGAGCAGAACAGATTCCTGTACCATGCACAGCCTTGGGAGGAGAGGCTTCCACGACTATATGGAATTTTGGGGTGGCTAGATTTTCTTTGTTGCAGAGAAAGGCATTCTGAATAGTACAGAACCTAAAAGGTGAGATTGGAGCAGGCAGTGGGGGAGTAATAATAGACCTTACACAGGATCAGTTTCTTGTCCATACCCTCTGGGATTCTATTCCACCAATTTAATGATTATTAAAATTCTCATAACATGATTCAAACAGCATCTATAACACACACTTCAACAAAAAAATAAACTATTCTTATAATGACTGTCAGTGATATTAGCATATAACATTCCGTTATGATAAATGGGTTAACATGCACATAAAGAGCTAAATACACACCTGTTCATTGACAGGAGTGCAAAGACTTTGAGGACAAGGAACTTCACACATTTTGGAGCTACAGATCAGAATATTTACATTGAAATGGCTCAGTCCTCTCTCCACTCAAGAGGGGTGTGTGTATGTGTACACAGCTGTCTGCGCACCTATATCAACATGCATGCTTGATCTTTACGGTGAAAGTCAGCTTTCTCCACATCCAGTGCAGGGTAGCAGGAGGGTCCTCATTGCAATCTTCCTTTCCTCTCCCCATCTGGCTGGAGAAAGGGGTAAATACATCGCAGATTGTTCTTCATTTGAGATTTAGGATATAGATGGATGCCAGCCATGTACCGGGCTAGTTGATTAAACAAGCTGACAATCAAATACACTTCTAATCTGACTGAATGAGTACAGCAAGGATCCAATGTCATAAATCACGGGAGTAATATCCTTTTTCTGCAACCACTGCTGTTTTACACAATACATGTAGAATGTTGAAAGACTCCCTGGTGTGGCATTGCCAAAGGTTCCTCACGCACTTAGTGTATTCGCATTATCAAGTCAGTATGTTAACGCAATGTTTATATTAGCTGCTGTCCCACAATCAACAGTTTGATATCTCCACTTCTCTCTCAAACTATCAACTCTTTAAAGGTTTCCCCCAGCCCTCACAGAAAAGCAGCGGATGAAGACCGAGGTTTATTCCTCAGACAGGAGAGCTCAATGAACAGTTCCATACAGCAGGCTGGAGTATCCGATTTCAGCCTGTCCTCTGATTGCACGCACACGCCACACAATTCACCCACCGGCCTGTTTGTCGTTGTTTATCAGGCTCAGAGACTATCTAAACAGAGCCCCACACACAATCCTCACAACTAACTCATGTTAAGTTTTACCACATTAACAGTCACAATTCTTCAAAACAGTCCACGGTCAGTAGAGCATTTTGTTTTAATAAAGCACAACGCAGGTAGAGTTAAGGTAATTGCATCTTCCAATGTTCTGGCTCATTCAGCAAGGTGTTCAAATTCTTGCCCACTCAAGTTAAAGCAGTGGGTTAGTTTGCAAACCACATCGCGACATGACTCTGTTTCTCCCCACTACGCAGAGACTGTGTCCGTGCGTGTGACTTACAATCTGCCCGGCTGGAGGCTTTATTTAAACCATGTATCAGCTGCCTGGCGAGGAGGGGGGGGGGGGGGGGGAGATAAAAGCAAAATACTGGAAATCTGAAATAAAAATGCGATGAAAAACTCAGCAAGTCTGGCAGCATCTGTGGAGAGAGAAGAATCCGATATGACTCTTCTTTGGGGTAAGAGCTTCAGCTGCCCGAGGAAGGGTTAGACTGCCCGGGGATAGAGAGCTATGAGGTAGTGAGCTACAGGGAGCGCGGCACACTGGTTAGCACTGCTGCCTCACAGCGCCAGGGACCCGGGTTCGATTCTGGACTCAGGTAACTGTGTGCAGTTTGCATGTTCTCCCAGCGTCTGCGCGGGTTTCCTCCCACAGTCCAAAGATTACGTTAATTGAATGTGTTAAATTGCCCCTTAGTGTCAGGGGGACTAGCAGGGTAAATACATGGGCTTACGGGGATAGTGGATGGGATTGTGGTCAGTGCAGGCTCGATAGGCTGAAAGGCCTTCTTCTGCACTGCAGGGATTCTCAGCCCAATTCTTATCACTACTTCTCGACACACTAAATCAACTCTGAACCAAACAAAAGGCAGACCTGATATTAAAGATCTGTATGGTGACTAGAGCAGTAACAGGGTGAAGATTTGTGCATCATATTCACTGTTATGTCACAAACATTTCCCCATCAGCCTCATTCCCAACGGACTCCATCCAATCTCATTAATTTTCCACCAGAGGTAAAACAGGAGATTCTGTGGAGCCTTGGATGAGAATCCTTTATGGCGCCAGTCAATAGTTATTGAGCTTCAAGTAGTTGATTTCATGTGGAACCACGTTACAACCCCGCATCAATTCAACCCAAGATCTCAGAGAACTCAATATTTTAATAATAAAATGTTGTTGTCAGTGTCACCAGCTGTCCCTCGATTAGTGTAACTGGAGTGCAAGATAACTGACCAGCAGGGGATGAAGGATTGGGCCATTCAGCCCCTCAAGCTAGTTCTGGCAATTGCGTACACAGTGAGAGGCAGCAGTGGTCAGAGTGCATCCTCCTCAGGGCTGTGATAGCACCAGCTTAGTCTGCGTAACTGGGACAAAATCTCTCTCCTAATTCAAAGCTGCCTTCAGCCCCTGAACTTTAAGGAAAGGTTAATATAGTGTAGACAAAACAAGCTGTTCTCCCTTCCAAAATTTTGAATCAAGCAGGCTGCCCCACTCGGTATTAGTGTTCTGGGTGGCGGGGATTCTCACCGGGCAAACGGTTTTCACCCAGCTCCCTCCAAATCCAAACCTACCCTTTCCCCCGCTCCCCATGTCTGTCCTTAGGAATCCGTGGACATTCTGGAATTCTGGAAGAAGGGGAGTGACCACAACTTGATATTGGGTCTGAAGTCGTGTTCCTCTCCCAACATCTTCTCTGGAATCAGGAATGCTTGGGAATTTATGGAAGTTGGGCTGCCAATGGATTCAGTCTCAGGCGGTGGGAAATCGCCAGAATCTAGGGTCCAGGATTGGCGGTGGGCCTGGGGCTGATAGCCGTTGGCATGAGGCATTAGCTCCTCCTGAACCTCGGTCTGCTCCCTGCTTGATGCAGCATTGGTGGCCCCGTGGATCTGTGGTTGATAGCCTGATTTGACAATCACCTCCATCGTGTCCTCAACTGAACCGTCTCCTGGTGCCTCTTTCTGGTGATATCCAGGATCTCGTATACTTGTATAGGTCACTTCGCTGGCATACACAGATGGCATGGCCACTGCCTCGAATGCTGGGTTAGTCTTCCCTGAAGACTCGGTAGATGTGCGGTGAGGACTGTATGATAAGACACCTTGATTCTGGTTCTCGGCATCAGAGGAATCCTCAGGAACATCCTCACCCTTATCGTCCCCCTCAAGCTCCTTTTTGGTCTCCATTGCAACCGGTTGTTCTTCAACAACCTGGACCTCGTTGGGTGTACAATCCTTTGGCTCCAGAGTTTTGCACAAGTTGGCCCCCTAAAAAGATGAAGAAAATTGAAAAGGCTGAGTTCTAGTTTGAGATATTTATATCTAACGAACAGGATTTGAAAGTGCTTCCCACCATCCCCATCGTGCATCAGTGCTCAAATCCAATTGCACAGACGATTGTAGAGTCGGAGTTACTCTGTAGCTCAGTATGGAGCAAGATGCTCTCTTTCAGGGAATAAACCTACTTCTGGATCCAGACATAACGGCACAGGCTGGCAGAGCCAAAACTCAGAAACCCCAACAAAACTCTGCACTGGGATAGAGGCAAAACACAATGTGCTAGTGCCCAGCAGTGTTGAGCTTCCAGCCTATGTCTGCCCAGCCTGGCCCACTCTACCCATTTAAGATTCAATTTTGAGGCAGGTGATAACACATCACAGCCCCATCCCCAACAATGGGCTGGTCTGGGCTGAGAAGGACAGACTCGCCTGGTTCAACCTCAGGTTGTCCCCGAGCAAGGGGCAATCAACTTCCTGCCCCAACGCAACGGCTGGGGATGAGTCACCTGTTGGTGTAATGTAGAGAAGGTATCCTACCCGTGCTGATTAGTTTAACTTTGGCAAATCATGAGAAACAATTCTGAGGCACAGCACAAACTTTCCTTTAGAAAGGCAATGACTAATCAGGGCAAGTCAGCAGGAATTGCTTAAGGGAAGATTATGTTTGACTAACTGATTGACAGTGAGGAGTAAAGTTTCAGGCTGCATAGAGTTAGAAATAGGCTGGTCGATTAGACAGAAAGGTGGAAAATGGAATTTAATCCAGAGAAGTGTAGGGTAATGATTTTGGGAGGTGCGACTTAGCAAGGGAATACAGAGCAAATGGGAATGTACCGAGGAGCGTGGAAAAACAGAGGGACCTTGAGAATATGTCCACAAGTTCTGAAAGATTCGAGGATCTTCCAGGATTTTGACCCAGCGACGGTGAAGGAATGGCGATATATTTCCAAGGATGATGAGTGACTTGGAGGAGAACTTGCAGGTGGTGGTGTTCCCATGTGTCTGATGTCCCTGTCCTTCTAAGTGGTAAAGGTCATGGGTTTGGAAGGTGCCCACAGTTGAAGGAACCTTGGGGGGTTGCCGCAGTGCATCCTGTAGATAGTAAACACGGCTGCCACTGTGTGTCAATGATGGAGGGAGTGAATGTTTGAGGTTCTGAATGTGGTGCCAATAAAGCGGGCATCTTTCTGCTGGATGGTGTTGAGCTTCTAAGGTGCTGGTGGAGTTGAATTAATCTGCAAGGTAAAGGTAAAGTTGCCATGGACCCAGATAGCCATAAGCTACTTTCCCCTTTGAGGGGGAGAGCTGACTGGTGGTGATTTAACCTGAGGATCACCACACCTCAGGCGAGGGGCAAAGTTGAGAAGGCAAGGCCATGAATAATCTCAGCCAGTACGGGAATTGAATCCATGCTGTTGGTATCACAAACCAGCCACCCAACCAACTGAGCTAAACCGACTCCCAACTCATCCCGACAAGTGGAGGATATTCCATCACACTCCTGATTTGTGCCACGTAGATGGTGGACAGGCTTTGGGAAATCAGGAGGTGAATTACTCGCTGCAGAATTCTCAGTCTCTGACCTGCTCTGGTAGCCACACACAATATGCAGTTCGTGGTTTGATTCTATCAGGTGTATATAGTCACTAAAGATTAAGGTTGCATAAGATTTTATAAACCTGACATGTACCCACATAAATAGACAAGTGAAACAAACCATGACATAGAACATCGAACAGTACAGCACAGGAACAGGCCCTTCCGCCCACAATGTTGTGCCGAACATGACGCCAAATTAAACTAATTCCTTCTGCCTGCCCTTGGTCCATATTCTGTATTCATCTAAAAGCCCCTTAATCGCCCCTATCGTATCTGTCCCCACCACCATCCCTGGCATCATGTTCCAGGCACCTACCACTCTCTGTGTAAGGAACCTGCCCCTCTCACTGAGATATTAAAGAGTTAATATTCACTGTAGAGTCTCAGATGAACTATTGGGTTTGCAAGAATGACAGAAAAACAGCTCATGAGAGCAAGCTGACAAACGAGATAACCACAGGCTCCAGCTTCCAGAGCACAGCCAGGGCGTTTTTTTTTAAAGATGTTCTTTCTCATGCAGCTATTCTTATTACTACTTGTTTTTGCATAAGATAGCTGGGGTGCTGTTTTTGTTAGGAACAGAATAGTCTTTCTTGTGCTTGTCCTTGATTGTCTCAGATGACGTGTACTTGCTGAAATCTGCCTGCTGGAATTGTAAATTGTACAAAAGGGGACTGCCTTTTTGCTCAGCGCGCTTTTGCTAACTGACTCCCAGCACTGAGTGGAAGTTACGTAGCAAAGGTTTGCCAACTTGCATATGTAAGACAAAAAGAACTTTTGAATCGGACAACAGTTGGTGTTTGCCTTTGTATCAGGGACGGAAGAGTCTCACGAAAACGAACTTAACAATTGGTGCTGCGAGCAGAGTTCCAACATATACAGACGTCCTCCGAGGCGGATTGAATAAGCGATCGCCTGGGTGTCGGTAACGTGAGACGGATGGGCCCACAAGGTAAGATTAACCTTGGTCTCTCTCACTGAACTAATACTCAGTCGACCCCTCATCCTGAGGCCCTGTTTTGACAGAACCCAGAGACAACTTACGTCCTTGAACACTGACTAGTCCTACACCGGGAGATTAGAGTCCCCCGGTCGGCCTGGAGGTTCGAGTCCCTATGTCTATTCGGTAAGATAACGGAGGTGCGAGTCCCCCGTTGACCTTAGGGTTCGAGTCCCTGGGTCGGTAGCAATTGAGGTTCAAGTCCTCTAAAGTATTCTTATATTTAATCAACTAAAAATGGGTCAGACCCTTGATAAGTCAGGGGACGGAAGCCCCTTATACACCCTCTGTCTTCAGCATCCGGCAGAGGAGAAAAAATTAAGACGACTGTCGGGTTACCTGAATAAAAAGTTGGGAGACGAGAATTGGTCGCTAGGGAGAACTTGGGATTTGGATAAGTGTATTAAAGCAGAGGAGGCTATTTGAAAACGCAATGCGGGAAGTAAATGGAAAGTATTAATGTCCCTTTGGAGAAAAAAAAGCTTATGAAAAAAATGAGAAGTCAAAACTGGCCAGTTGGGAGGACAATGCACGTCGAAGAGGAATAAGTGAATGTGATAATGAGCGAAAACCCAAATCCTGGGAAATTTTGAAATGGGAATGTGAAAAATACGAGAAGGAAAAAAGACGTTAGACGAGAGAGATAAGAAAAAAGGATTAGAAAGGCAGGCCGAACAAAGAAAACATAAGAAACGTGAGGTACCACCTAACTTATCTGGCTTGCCGATGTTGTTTGAGGGAAATGACACCAATGACCGAGACGATGATTGAAGCCTCTATCAGACTGTTCCTCCCGGCCCACCCATGCCATCGGCACCAACGGCATCTGCCCTGATGAACAGTCCTCCGCCTTATAGTACACCTCAGGTACTGCTACCGCTGGCGACTTGCCATGGCCACAAGCCACTTACCATCTTTACCTCACATGCAGTTGTTGCTCTCCTCACCTCCCAAACTCAACATCTCACGCAGGCACGATGAAGTCGATATGAGGTAGCCCTCCTCAACAACCCACTCCTGACGTTTTCCTTTTGCTCCACCGTCAATCCAGCTACCTTTCTGACTGCTCCACTGGAGGAGCTCCCAGACCCTCCGCATGATTGCTTCCTCAGGAACCATTTTTTGACATCCCCTCACCCCGACCTGAGTGACGTCCCTTTGTCCTCACCGGACCATACCTTTCATGTTGACAGAAGCTCATCTATTTCTTTAGGAGGGAAGCCCCTCTCCGGCTATGCCGTGGTGGATGCTACAGAGGGCTTGGAATCGGCATCCTTTGACCCCCCCAGTCTCCGCCCAGAAAGCAGAACTATTTGCGCTGACTCAAGCCTGCAGCTTGGCAGCTGGCCGTTCTGTTAACATCGATACTGATTCTCGCTATGCCTTTGGCGTTACCCATGATTTTGGTCAGTTAAAGGATTATAAGAGATAGGATTTATAATCATCTAGAAAGGAATAATTTGATTAGGGATAGTCAACACGGTTTTGTGAAGGGTAGGTCGTGCCTCACAAACCTTATTGAGTTCTTTGAGAAGGTGGCCAAAGAGGTGGATAAGGGTAAAGCAGTTGGTGTGGTGTATATGGATTTCAGTAAAGCATTTGATAAGGTTCCCCACGATAAGCTATTGCAGAAAATACGGACGCATGGGATTGAGGGTGATTTAGCGGTTTGGATCAGAAATTGGCTGGCTGTAAGAAGACAGAGAGTGGTGGTCGATGGGAAATGTTCATCCTGGAGTTTAGTTACTAGTGGTGTACCGCAAGGATCTGTTTTGGGGCCACTGCTGTTTGTCATTTTTATAAATGACCTGGATGAGGGCGTAGAAGGATGGGTTAGTAAATTTGCGGATGACAATAAAGTCGGAATTGTGGACAGTGCGGAAGGAAGTGGCAGGTTACAGAGGGACATAGATAAGCTGCAGAGCAGGGCTGAGAGGTGGCAAATGGAGTTTAATGCGGAAAAGTGAGAGGTAATTCACTTTGGAAGGAGTAACAGGAATACAGAGTACTGGGCTAATGGTAAGATACTTGGTAGTGTGGATGAGCAGAGGGATCTCGGTGTCCATGTGCATGGATCCCTGAAAGTTGGCACCCAGGTTGATAGGGTTGTTAAGAAGGCGAACGGTGTGTTAGCTTTTATTGGTAGAGGGATTGAGTTTCGGAGCCATGAGGTCATGCTGCAACTGTACAAAACTCTGGTGCGGCTGCACTTGGAGTATTGCGTACAGTTCTGGTCGCCGCATTATAGGAAGGATGTGGAAGCATTGGAAAGGGTGCAGAGATTTACCAGGATGTTGCCTGGTATGGTGGGACGGTCTTATGAGGAAAGGCTGAGAGACTCGAGGCTGTTTTCGTGAGAGAGAAGAAGATTAAGAGGTGACTTAATAGAGGCATACAAGATGATCAGAGGATTAGATAGGGTGGACAGTGAGAGCCTTTTTCCTCGGATGGTGATGGTTAGCACGAGGGGACATAGCTTTAAATTGAGGAGTGATAGATATAGGACAGATGTCAGAGATGGGTTCTTTATTCAGAGTAGTAAGGGCGTGGAATGCCCTGCCCGCAACAGTAGCAGGCTCGCCAACATTAAGGGCATTTAAATGGTCATTGGATAAACATATGGATGATATTGGAATAGTGTAGGTTAGAGGGGCTTTAGATTGGTTTCACAGGTCGGCGCAACATCGAGGGCCGAAGGGCCTGTACTGCGCTCTAATGTTCTATGTTCTATGGGCCCAGCAAGGTTTTCTTACCTCCTCGGGTTCCCCAATCCAAAACTCCCTTTTTATTCAGAACCTACTACAGGCTATCCTTCTCCCCACACAACTGGCTGTTATTAAATGTGCAGCCCACACATCGGACTCGTCATTGGTGACTATGGGTGATGCCCTGGCTGATTGTGCCGCCAAGGCCGCTGCCGCCTCTGGCGCTATGGTCGTGTCGTCCATGAAAAGCAGGTGATAAACGGCTCGCCTCCTTTGAACACGCCGGGCATACCAGATAAGGGGCGGCACGGTAGCACAGTGGTTAGCACTGCTGCTTCACAGCTCCAGGGTCCCGGGTTCGATTCCCGGCTCGGGTCACTGTCTGTGTGGAGTTTGCACATTCTCCTCGGGTCTGCGTGGGTTCCCTCCGGGTGCTCCGGTTTCCTCCCACAGTCCAAAGATGTGCGGGTTAGGTTGATTGGCTAGGTTTAAAAAAATTGCCCCTTAAGAGTCCTGGGATGCGTAGGTTAGAGGGATTAGCGGGTAAAATATGTGGGGGTAGGGCCTGGGTGGGATTGTGGTCGGTGCAGACTCGATGGGCCGAATGGCCTCCTTCTGCACTGTAGGGTTTCTATGATTCTATATAGCCACTATTCAGCACTTACAGGGGGACGCCCCTGCTTCCAAACAAGACCTTTGGAAGATGCATGGATGTTTGCATTCTGTGTCAACAGGCCTCTGGGTTACTCCAGCTGGCCAAGTTTGTGTACCTGATGCATTATTACCTTTATTGCTTGATTGCTTGCACTCAGAAAGGCACCTCAGCAAGGAGGGAATGTGTGGAATATTGCTCCGCACCTGGTGGCACCCGCGATTAAATGAAGCAGCCCAATCCCGTATTCTGTCATGTTTGATACAGAAACATAGAAAAGCTACAGCACCAACAGGCCCTTCGGCCCACAAGTTGCACCGAACAATTTCCTTACCTTCTAGGCTCATCTATAACCCTCTATCTTACTAACCCCCATAAACCTATCCAAAAGTCTCTTAAAAGACTCAATTGAATCCGCCTCCACCACCACCACCGGCAGCCGATTCCACGCACCCACCACCCTCTGAGTGAAAAACTTACCCCTAACATCTCCTCTGTACCTACTCCCCAGCACCCTAAACCTGTGACCTCTCGTGACAACCATTTCAGCCCTGGGTAAAAGCCTCTGAGAATCCACTCTATCAATACCTCTCAACATCTTATACACCTCTATCAGGTCACCTCTCAACCTTCGCCTCTCCAAGGAGAATAGACCTAGCTCCCTCAACCTATCCTCATAACGCATACCACTTAATCCGGCAACATCCTCGTAAATCTCCTCTGCACCCGTTCTATGACACTCACATCCTTTCTGTAATGAGGCGACCAGAACTGGGCACAGTACTCCAGGTGGGGTCTGACCAGGGTCCTATACAGCTGCAGCATTATCTCCCGATTTCTAAACTCAATTCCTCTATTGATGAAGGCCAGTATTCCATACGCCTTCTTAACCACAGCCTCTACCTGCGACACTGCTTTGAGCATCCTATGAACCCGGACACCAAGATCCCTCTGATCTTCCACACTGCCAAGCGTCCTACCCTTAATATTATATTCTTTTATCCTATTCGACCTGCCAAAATGAACCACCACACACTTATCTGGGTTGAAGTCCATCTGCCACTTCTCCGCCCAGTCTTGCATCTTATCTATGTCTCGTTGCAACTGCTGACATCCCTCTACACTATCCACAACACCTCCAACCTTTGTGTCATCAGCAAACTTGCCAACCCATCCTTCCACTTCCTCATCCAGCTCATTTATAAAAATCACAAAGAGCAAGGGTCCCAGAACAGATCCCTGGGGCACCCCACTGGTGACCGACCTCCACTCTGAAAAAGACCCATCTACAACCACTCTTTGCCTACTGTGGGCAAGCCAGTTCTGAATCCACAAAGCAACGTCCCTTTGTATCCCATGCCCCTTCACTTTCTCCATAAGCCTTGATTGGGGCACCTTATCAAATGCCTTACTGAAATTCATATAAACCACATCTACCACTCGTAAGGCATGATCTGCCTCGGACAAAGCCGTGCTGGCTACTTCTGATCATACTATTCCTTTCCAAATGTTCATAAATCCTGCCTCTCAGGATCTTCTCCATCAACTTACCTACCACTGAGGTTAAACTCACCGGTCTATAATTTCTAGGGCTATCTCTTCTCCCTTTCTTGAATAACGGAACCACATCCGCCAGCCTCCAATCCTCCGGAACCTCTCCCATCTCCATTGACAACGCAAAGATCATCGCCAGAGGATCAGCAATCTCTTCCCTCGCCTCCCACAGTAACCTGGGGTACATCCCATCCGGTCCCAGCGATTTATCTAACTTGATGCTTTTCAGCAGCTCCAACACATCCTCTTTCCTAATGCCCACATGCTCAATCTTCTCAGTCCACTGCAAGTCTGCACTGCAACTACCAAGATCCTTTTCCACTGTGAATACTGAAGCAAAGTATTCATTGAATACCTCAGCTATTTCTACCGGTTCTATACAGACTTTCCCACCGTCACATTTGATAGGTCCTACTCCTTCACATCTTATCCTCTTGCTCTTCACATACTTGTAGAATGCCTTGGGGTTTTTCTTTATCCTGTCTGCCAAGGCCTTCGCATGTCCCCTCCTGGCTCTTCTAATTTCCCTCTTTAGTTCCTTCCTACTAGTTGTATACTCTTCTAGATTTCTAACATTACCTAGCTCCCTGAACCTTTTGTAGGCTTTTCTTTTCTTCCTGACTAAATCCGTTACAGCTTTCATGCACCACGGTTCCTGTAACATAGAACATAGAACAGTACAGCACAGAACAGGCCCTTCGGCCCACGATGTTGTGCCGAGCTTTATCTGAAACCAAGATCAAGCTATCCCACTCCCTATCATCCTGGTGTGCTCCATGTGCCTATCCAATAACCGCTTAAATGTTCCGAAAGTGTCTGACTCCACTATCACTGCAAGCAGTCCATTCCACACCCCAACCACTCTCTGCGTAAAGAACCTACCTCTGATATCCGTCCTGTATCTCCCACCACGAACCCTATAGTTATGCCCCCTTGTAATAGCTCCATCCACCCGAGGAAATAGTCTTTGAACGTTCACTCTATCTATCCCCTTCATCATTTTATAAACCTCTATTCAGTCTCCCCTCAACCTCCTCCGCTCCAGAGAGAACAGCCCTAGCTCCCTCAACCTTTCCTCATAAGACCTACCCTCCAAACCAGGCAGCATCCTGGTAAATCTCCTCTGCACTCTTTCCAGCGCTTCCACATCCTTCTTATAGTGAGGTGACCAGAACTGCACACAATATTCCAAATGTGGTCTCACCAAGGTCCTGTACAGTTGCAGCATAACCCCACGGCTCTTAAACTCTAACCCCGTTAATAAAAGCTAACACACTATAGGCCTTCTTCACAGCTCTATCCACTTGAGTGGCAACCTTTAGAGATCTGTGGATATGAACCCCAAGATCTCTCTGTTCCTCCACAGTCTTCAGAACCCTACCTTTGACCCTGTAATCCACATTTAAATTAGTCCTACCAAAATGAATCACCTCACATTTATCAGGGTTAAACTCCATTTGCCATTTTTCAGCCCAGCTTTGCATCCTATCTATGTCTCTTTGCAGCCTACAACAGCCCTCCACCTCATCCACTACTCCACCAATCTTGGTGTCATCAGCAAATTTACTGATCCACCCTTCAGCCCCCTCCTCTAAGTCATTAATAAAAATCACAAAGAGCAGAGGACCAAGCACTGATCCCTGCGGCACTCCGCTAGCAACCTGCCTCCAATCCGAAAATTTTCCATCCACCACCACCCTCTGTCTTCGATCAGACAGCCAGTTACCTATCCAATCGGCCAACTTTCCCTCTATCCCACACCTCCTCACTTTCATCATAAGCCGACCATGGGGGACCTTATCAAAGGCCTTACTAAAATCCATGTATATGACATCAACTGCCCTACCTTCATCAACACACTTAGTTACCTCCTCAAAAAATTCTATCAAATTTGTGAGGCACGACTTGCCCTTCACGAATCCGTGCTGACTATCCCGGATTAATCCGCATCTTTCTAAATGGTCGTAAATCCCATCCCTAAGGACCTTTTCCATCAATTTACCAACCACCGAAGTAAGACTAACCGGCCTATAATTACCAGGGTCATTTCTATTCCCTTTCTTAAACAGAGGAACAACATTCGCCATTCTCCAGTCCTCTGGCACTATCCCCGTGGACAGCGAGGACCCAAAGATCAAAGCCAAAGGCTCTGCAATCTCATCCCTTGCCTCCCAAAGAATCCTAGGATACATTTCATCAGGCCCAGGGGACTTATCAACTTTCAGTTTATTCAAAACTGCCAGTACATCCTCCCTCCGAACATCTATTTCCTCCAGCCTATTAACCTACCATAACTCCCCTGTCGCACCAGAACATTGCCGTGCAGAGCTCCAGACAAATTTTCCTTGAAAATTTGCCACATTTCTTCTGTACATTTCCCTGAGAAAACCTCCTTCCAATTCATGCCTCTAATTTCCTGCCTAATAGCATCATAGTTGCCCTTACTCCAGATAAACACTTTCCTAGCTCGGCTGATCCTATTTCTCTCCAATGCTAGTGTAAAGGAGATAGAGTTATGATAACTATCTCCAAAATGCTCTCCCACTGATAGATCTGACACCTGCTCAGGTTCATTCCCTAATATCAAATCAAGCACAGCCTCTCCTCTTGTAGGCTTATCCACATAGTGTGTCAGGAAGCTTTCCTGAATACAGCTAACAAACTCCTCTCCATCTAAACCCCTTACCTTAGGGATATCCAATCGATATTTGGGAAAGTAAAATCTCCCATCACGACCACTCTGTTATTATCACATCTCCCCAGGATCTGCTTCCCAATCTGCTCCTCCACATCTCTGCTACTATTGGGCGGCCTATAGAAAACACCCAGTAAAGTTACTGACCCCTTCCTGTTCCTAACCTCCACCCAGAGATTCCGTAGACAATCCTTCCGTGGCATCCATCTTTTCTACAGCCGTGACACTATCCCTGATCAACAGTGCCACTCCCCCACCTCTTTTGCCTCCTTCCCTGTCCCTCCTGAAACATCTGAAAACCGGCACTTCAAGTACCCAGTCCTGACCCTGAGATAACCAAGTCTCTGTAATGGCCACCACATCACACTTCCAAGCAGCGATCCATGCTCTAAGCTCATCCATTTTGTTCACTATACGCCTTGCGTTAAAATAAACACACCTCAACTCTTCAATCTGAGAGCTCCCCTTCCTCTGCCTATCCTCCCTCTCACACTGCCGACCAGCCCCTCTTATTTTTACTCGAACCTCCTCTCTCCCAGTCACCACATTTTGATTCCCACCCCCCAACCATTCTAGTTTAACAATATGTCGACAGAATAATGCCGGCCAAGGTATCAGGAGTCCACAAGGTAGCACCCCCTTGCCAGGAGGCCCATTTGACTGCATCCAGTTAGATTTTATAGAATTACCGCGTTTACATTGCTACAAATATTGTCTTGTGATTGTCAATGTGTTTAGCCGTTGGATCGAGGCGTTCCCCACCACCAATAACAAAGCCTCTACAGTGGTAAAATTATTACTGACAGAAATTATACCCAGATTTGACATACCCCAACAGATTAGCTCCGACAATGGTCCCCACTTTGTTGGAAAAATTAATAAGGAACTGTGCGACATATTACACATTCAGCAACAATTCCACTGTGCCCATCACCCCCAGGCAGCAGGAATAGTGGAAAGAGCTAATGGGACCCTTAAAACCAAGCTAGCCAAGTTGACGTCTGAAACCGGTCGAAATTGGCTAAAGGTCTTACCCTTAGCCCTCTACCACATCAGCATCATAGAATCATAGAAACCCTACAGTACAGAAAGAGGCCATTCGGCCCATCGAGTCTGCACTGACCACAATCCCACCCAGGCCCTACCCCCATATCCCTACATATTTACCCACTAATCCCTCTAACCTACGCATCTCAGGACACTAAGGGCAATTTTTAGCATAGCCAATCAACCTAACCCGCACATCTTTGGACTGTGGCAGGAAACCGGAGCACCCGGAGGAAACCCATGCAGACACGAGGAGAATATGCAAACTCCACACAAACAGTGACCCAAGCCGGGAATCGAACCCAGGTCCCTGGAGCTGTGAAGCAGCAGTGCTAACCACTGTGCTACCGTGCCGCCCGAATAACACCCCATTCTACCACCGGACTATCGGCTGCTGAAATAGTCTATGGTAGGCCAAGCAGAACACCCTGGGATGCAAATACATGCCCGCCCACGCAGATAGATTTACACGTTATGGGTGACGAAATGCAGAAGTACTCCCGACAGCTAACAGGTACAGTGCTCCTTTGGATCAAACAAGTGGCCGGAGACAGATCCTGACTCACAGACCGACTTCATTGGATCCCAGATAGGAGATCTAGTACTAATAAGGAACTGGGATCGGCCCAAACTTGGACCGCGGTGGAAAGGACCATTCCAGGTTCCCCTCCAGACTCCAACTGCAATCAAGGTCCAAGGACAACCTCGCTGGATACATCTGAGTGAATGTAAACGGTGGATCCCAGCCCCTACCGATAAACCATGAAGTTTATTCTCATCATCCTCAGCCTTTCGGCTATCCTTCTGGCACAAGGACGACCAATCCAAAGGAAAAGTCTGGGAAATGGACTAATCAATGGACACTCGCACCCTAATACCTTTTTGTACATGTCTTATCTGTGTGTATTGTGATCAAACCTGACTAAGTGCTGGGTATGTTCACATATCCCTACCCATACCAAAGGAGGGAGCCCTTGTTCCCCGTCCCCTTATACACACAGGAAACTATAGAATAGATACTGCATCAGAACGGGACTGAGGATGGGTGGCGAAGCGGGTCTCAGACTGCCAGTACCTACGAAGTAAATATTTCAGTTTACACTTCACCACTGGAAAAAACTGGGTGTAACTTGAAGACCTTTACTCATCGCTTTAAACTTAACTTTAATAGGTTGGACTCCCCACCCCATTTTGTTGTCATGAATCAACAGAATGGATCATATGTATCATTAGAAATGGGACTAAGCCGGTAGACCGTAGTAGCTGAACCCAGACTTTCAATGTCACTGAGGGCCACCAAAGGGACATGCTGAAAATTGAGTGTTCTAACGGTATTGCCCAACTAAGGATGGATGCCGAACTACTGAGCGACATGATTGCGAATAATGGTACCTATTATGTCTGCGGAAACAACGCCTATCCATAGCTCCCTTGGGACTGGGCAGGATCTTGCTATTTAGCGTATGTGGTCCCCTATATCCAACATTATGACTCCACCCCAAGATGCACCTTTTGAGATCAAAACGGGCCATCACGGAGACCCAGCGGTTTTGCATGATAGCCTTTCCTCTCCACGGTATAGCCAAAGCTGCCCAAGAACTGATCAACATGGCGTCAGCTCTCGAGAAAATAGCCAATGACACAGCAGATGATCTGGAAAGTGCGAGCACGGCCATATCGGAGGTGTCACCAGAGGTAATTGCCATCCAAACGGTAGCCTTCCAAAACCAAATGGCCTTAGATTATTTACTGGCAGAATTGGGAGGTACATGCACTCTAGTGGGAACAGAGTGTTGCACCTATATCCCGGATTCCTCTGAAAATATAACAAGCCTGGTTGATCACATCAGAGAGACAGCAGATAAGATCAGGACCGAAGGGCACAGTTTCAACCATTACAACCCTCCCGGTTGGTGGCCGTTTGGTAGCATATTTGGTGACTGGGGAGGAATGATAGTACACCTGGGGGTCATTATCTTGGTCGTGCTGATCATTTTATTTTTTCTCAAATGCCTATGTCCCGTTCTTCCAATGGTCCCCTGTAAAACGATTTACGGATTAGTTATCATGGAATGATAAAAGGAGGGAATGAGATATTAAAGAGTTAATATCCACTGTAGAGTCTCAGATTAACTATTGGGTTTGCAAGAATGACAGAAAAACAGCTCATGAGAGCAAGCTGACAAACGAGATAACCACAGGCTCCAGCTTCCAGAGCACAGCCAGGGCATTTTTTTTAAAAAGATGTTCTTTTTCATGCAGCTATTCTTATTACTACTTGTTTTTGCATAAGATAGCTGGGGTGCTGTTTTTGTTAGGAACAGAATAGTCTTTCTTGTGCTTGTCCTTGATTGTCTCAGATGACGTGTACTTGCTGAAATCTGCCTGCTGGAATTGTAAATTGTACAAAAGGGAACTGCCTTTTTGCTCAGCGCGCTTTTGCTAACTGACTCCCAGCACTGAGTGGAAGTTACGTAGCAAAGGCTTGCCAGCTTGCATATGTAAGACAAATAAAGAACTTTTGAATCGGACAACAGTTGGTGTTTGTCTTTGTATCAGGGATGGAAGATTCTGTGTTTATCTAAAAGCCCCTTAAACGCCCCTATCGTATCTGCCTCCGCCACCACCCCTGGCAGCGTGTTCCAGGCACCTATCACTCTCTGTGTAAGGAACCTGCCCCTCTCACCTTAAGTGCATGCCCTCTTTCAAAGAGCATAGTTGCACACATATACAGATATGTACATTCCTATAAATACACACATATTCCCAGTGTTTAGTTGGAATATACCTGAAGGAAGTTTCCATCGTGAAGAACTTTACTGTTATTTGGATTAGGAATATCGGGATAAAATGTCTCTTTAATCCTGGAAAGAACAGGAAGAAGTAAACAGTCAGTAACTCGATGTTCACCCACCCTCCCTGTGACTGCTCCCAGCCAGGCCAAGAATTGAGCAAAATATATTGCAAAAATCAATGGCTGATTCCATTGAAGTGAAAGTTAAAGTTTATTTATCAGTCACAAGTAAGGCTTACATTAACACTGCAATGAAGTTACTGTGAAATTCCCCTAATCACCACACTCCAGCGCCTGCTTAGGTACACTGAGGGAGAATTTACCACAGCCAATGCACCTAACCAGCACATCTTTCAAACTGTGGGAGGAAACCGGAGCACCCGGAGAAAACCCACGCAGACATGGGGAGAACTTGCAGACTCCACACAGACAGTGACCCAAGCCGGGAATCGAACCCGGGTCCCTGGCGCTGTGAGGCAGCAGTGTTCACCACTGTGCCGCCCCGCGTGCTCCAACCACATCCAGATCCCAGGCTCATCCCGATTTCAGCCACGCCGTTAATACTGGATTAGGTACAAGTCTAGTGAGAAGAGAAGCCTCAGGCAGGAACTCCAGGAAGAAAGTAAAGAAAATGGATGTTGTAAATCAGGCAATGGTGAGCTGCAAGTAAACTTAAACAAGTGCAAACTAAGGAAAGGGTAGAGTTTCAGGGAGGCATTGGGAAAGATTGAGAACAGACTGAGAGATGAAAAGACAAGGTTTAGATTTTATGGTCCAGGAGGCAGAAAGATTAAACTGACCAAAATTAACAGACAGTTTCAGACAGTTTCAAAAGGCTGATCATGGAAAGGGAACTCACCATTCTTGTTTTCGGTAACAGAAGATGCTGAGAATGATTCCCAGTGTTATAATTCCCACTAGGGGCAGGGTAACCCCAAGGATCACTGCAATAGCTGATTGGGGGAAAAGAACAAACATTAGAAAACTAACAGATGGATTATTCACGAGGGGGTGCAGGGAGAGAAAGAACTGTGTCTTAATGTGGGATCAATAGGTGGGATGTGAGGGGTAATGTTTATGGCTATGAGGATAGAGTATAATCTGCCCTGAAGCACCCATCTCCTTTTCGCACAGAATTCCAATACCAACTTTGCTCAGCCTACCCTCACTGAAGAATATTCTGTTACTAACAAACACAACATTCATAAAAATCACTTAACAAAAATCTTCAATTAATCATAGAATCCCTACAGTGCAGAAGGAGGCCATTCAGCCCATTGAGTCTGCACCTACTCTCCGACAGAGCATTTTACCCAGCCCAATCCCGCAACCCCACATATTTACCCCACTAATCCCCCTAACCTGCACATCTTGGGTCAATTTAGCACGGCCAATCCACCAAATCTGCACATCTTTGGACTGTGGGAGGAAACTGGAGCACCTGGAGAAAACGCACGCAGACACGGGGAAAACGTGCTAACTCCACACAGTCACCCTAGGCCAGGAATCGAACCTGGGTCTCTGGTGCTGAGAGACAGCAGTGCTAACCACTGTGCCACCCTTTAAATATTATACTTTAAATATTAAAGTATATTTCATATTGTTTCTCTATCATATCCTGGGGGGAGAGGGGGGAGGAGAGACAGTGACATAACGGACTGGGAACCCAGAGGCCCAGGCTAATGCACTGGATACGTGGGTTCAAATCCCACCACAGAAGAGGAGGAAATGTTCATTCAATTAATAAAATGCGATTAATTCATTAATCTGGAATTGAAAGCCAGACTCAGGAACAGTGAATATAAATTTAGGGAAGGAAATCTGCTGTCCTTCCTTGGCCAACAGCAATGTGGTCAACCCTCAACTGTCCTCAAACAACCCAGCAAGCCACTCAGTTCAAGCACAATTAGAGATGGGCAACAAATAATTGCCTCGTCAGCGGCAGGCACCCACATCCCATCAAAGAATAAAAATTAATCGCAGAACAGACAGGGAATGTTATTCGGACAAACTAATAAAAGTTGAATGCACAATTCAGAGAGATGTGACACAGTGGAACTGCAAATCTCTCTTTCAATGGTTAACTGAGCACGATGGCCGGAGGGCATTCGAACGCTCGAATGGAACTATCTCAGAACAACATCTCACAAACATAATGAGCACAAATCACTTTCCAGTGAGGTAACTCCTAGCCCTTTCAGATGACAGGCGGCTGTGAGTATTCGGCACAGATGGACTTACGGCTATTTGGTGTAGTCACGGTGAGGGCTCTGCTGGGACTCTCCCCTCCTCCCGTGTAGGCACTCAGTGCCACGTGGTACGTTGTCCCAGGCTCAAGGCCCTTGATCTCAAATGTCCTTGTGTTGGGGCTGTTTATGATCTTTGGTGGTGAATCAGCTATTGCAAATGGAGAAAGCAGAAAATCAGGGGCGCAACACAGAATATAATACAGCACAGGAAGCCATTCACCCCATCCTATTTCCACCAGCTGGTTGAAAGAGCTATCCCATCGGTTCCTCTGCCTGATCATTTCTCAATCCAATTCCCCTCTGCACGTTATGATTGAATCTGCTTCCACCACCCTGTCATGATTCAGACAGTGAATTCCGGATCACAACAACTCACTGCATAAAAAAAATATCCTCAGCTCCTCTCCCACGTACCCCGCAAGAGAACTATAGGCTTCCCACGCAAGCTTCTTACACAGAGGGTGGTGGGTGCCTGGAACTCGTTGCCGGGGGAGGTAGTGGAAGCGGATACGATAGTGAGTTTTAAGGCGCATCTGGACAAATACATGAATAGGATGAGAATAGAGGGATATGGTCCCCGGAAGGGTAGGGGGTTTTAGTTCAGTTGGGCAGCATGGACGGTGCAGGTTTGAAGGGCCAAAGGGCCTGTCCCTGTGCTGTAATTTTCATTGTTCACACTCCCAGGAAATTCCAAAAAGAGACAGAGCTTGAACAGGTTCCTTTTGTTTGCAGAGGACAGACCACTGCATATGAATGTAAGTCACTTTTAGCAAGTGTAACTGAGCTTCTAGGAACTAAAAGGTCGAATTACTAAACATTGCTCCATTTGGGAAGCCTTAGCCAACAGGATTTGATTTGATTTATTATTGTCACATGTATTTACACACAGTGAAAAGTATTGTTTCCTGCGCACTATACAGACAAAACATACCGTTCATAGAGAAGGAAAGGAGAGAGTGCAGAATGTAGTGTTACAGTCATAGCTAGGGTGTAGAGAAACATCAACTTAATGCAAGGCAAGTCCATTCAAAAGTCTGACAGCAGCAGGAAAGAAGCTGTCCTCGAGTCGACTGGTGCGTGACCTCAGAATACATTTCAAAAGAGCAACCCTTGCATATTTACCCAAATTCTGTCTCTGTCTGCTGCCACCCAAGGGTTTGAATGCTGCTGAATAATTGTAGAGTTTATTGTAATAAACCTTGAACCCCTGAATAAATCCTCGCTGTTTGATCACAGGGATGTCACTCCAATCGATCTGTACTGAATTTCCACTGGTTTCATTGATATTCAGTTTCGGAGCTTCAGATGGGGCTAGGAAGTGTAATCAAAGACAGTGATTGTATTAGGACCTCAATCTGAACTGTGTCAATATCACATATTGCACGCCTCGCAGTGTACTCTTCACCAAACCATCATAAAGTGGTGGCACCAGGACTTTTCACTGTCTCATTTCAATAAACTGGGCCATCAGTGCAGAGTAAAAACTCATTTCATAGGGGTTTGTGGTTCTGTTCCGCGTCCTGTATTATTTAATCCCCCTTTGTCCTACGGGCCTCAAGACTTGGGAATCATGAAACCAATTAGCGTCTCATTATCGCATTCCCGTTTGCAGGAGTTGTGTGAGAATTGACCGCTGTGTTTTCCACTGTACAATAGTGATTAAATTTCAAAAAATACTTCCATTGACTGAAGCATCTTGGAGCATCCTGGGGTCACGAAACGTGCTACATAAATGCAGGCCTCTCTTTCCTGTCTGCACACAGGCCTGAGTCCTGCAAGCATACCATGCTGGAGCACAGGCCATTCGGCCCATTGGGCCTGGATACAGCTTCTCTGAAAAGAGTTTCCCAATTAACCCATCACCGTGTTGTTTCCCAATAGCCTGTAGAATTTTCCTTTCTGGGTGTTTATCCAATTTCCTTTTTGAGAGTTATCCCTGAATCAGCTTCCAACATCCAAGCGGACAACTCATTCCTGATCAGAACAACTTCCTGTGCAAAATGGGAGGTTCGCGTTGGCGTTCTCAGACTTTGAAATCAGTATCTTTGGGTTATTGACTCTCCTGATAAACTTGTCAAGTTAATGCTAAAGCTGATTAAAATACTGAACAATCTTCACTAATTAGCTACGACGGAATTAAACATAAACAATTGCAAAATATTGCGATTATAAGTGGTTTTTCAAGCTTCCCCAGTCTCTCCCCTGATCACGTGGGATAATTTCACTCTTGGGGTTCTCATCTTGTTTATGAGTTGGCAGTAATGTATTTACCATCATCCGTTACATTAACTGGCAGTATCAAATGCCTTTGATGAAACAGGACAAGTCAAGGCCACCATGGAATTTAACAATACTTTGCAACTTGACATGGGTACATTGACAGGCAGAACAGGGTAAGGTTGTTCACGAGGCAACAAAGATCAGGGGACACAGAAAAATACAAAATCTCTACTAAGGTCTGGATAGAGTGGACACACGGAAGATGTTTCAATTAGTAGAGGAGACCAGAATCCGAGGGCACAGCCTCAGAATAAAGGAACAATCCTTTAAAACAGAGATGAGGAATTTCTACAGCCAGGGGGTGGCGAATCTGTGGAATTCATTACCACAGAAGGCTGTAGAGGCCAGGTCATTGAGTGTCTTTAAGACAGAGATAGATAGGGTCTTGATTGGTAAGGGGATCAAATGTTACGGAGAAAAGGCAGGAGAATGGGATTAAGGCAGGAGAAACTATCAGCCATGATTGAATGGCGGAGCAGACTCGATGGGCCGAGTGGCCGAATTCTGCTTCTATATCTTATGGTCTAAGTTGTCGGAGCAAGGTGGATTTACTTTTGATAGTCTGGGATCAGTGGCACTGCAGCACACATTCAGACCTTACTTTGTTTCGGCTCTGTGGTCGTCTCCCTTACCTAGTTCATGTGTGTACCCAACCAGCTTCTTCACTAAGTAATCTCCATTATTCCTGCACTCGTACACTTCGAGGTTGTACCGTACTCCAGCATGAAAGGTATCTGAGAGAGACAATGCAGCTCCTTATCAAAACAGTTCAAAACTAATCACACATTTTAAAACTTGCACCTTCCAGCAATGTGGTTTTCTAAAATTAGCACAGGGCGGTCTCAGTGTGGGTGGATCAATGTGACATGGGCATAAAATCAACTATTTTCCAGTTGGAGACACCAAAGAATAGCTGATACAGAAAATGGAAAAGTATTACTATGATGTAGATGGGGAAGAGAGTGTTTAGAAGAATGAGACGTGGTCTCAATGAAACTTACAAAATTCTTACATGATCAAGGCTGATCGATCATCTATCTTTAGTCCAGGGACCTGGCTTTGATTCCCGGCTTGGGTCACCGTCTGTGCGGAGTTTGCACGTTCTCCGTGTCTGCATGAGTTTCCTCCGGGTACTCCGGTTCCCTCCCACAGTCCGAAAGAAGTGCTGGTTAGGTGGATTGGCCATGCTAAATTCTCCCTCAGTGAACCCAAACAGGCACCAGAGTGTGGCGACTAGGGGATTTTCACAGTAACTTCATTGCGGTGTTAATGTTAGTCCACTTGTGACACTAATAAATAAACTTTACTTTACTTTTACAATGCGTGGCAGGGTTGATGCAGGAAGAATGTTTTCCCTGACTGAGGAGGTGATCTAGAAGCAGAGGACACAACCTCAGAACAAGGGCAGGCCATTCAAGACTGAGATAAGGAGGGATTTCTTCACTCAGAGGGTGGTGAACCTGTGAAATTCTCGACCCACAAGGGCTCTGGGAGGCAGAATCATTCGGCGTCTTCAAGACAGAAATGGATAAATTTCTAGATATAAAATGCATCGAGGGATATGGTGAGTAGTGTGGAAAAGTGGCGGTGAGATAGATAATCAGCCATGATCTAGATGAATGCCAGTGCAGGTTCAATGGGCCGAATGGCCTGCTCCTGCTCCTATTTCCTATGTTCTTGTCACCCTGCAACCTCAGAGGGATTTTTAATCTGAGGTCCTTCAGCCTTAATGTGACAACATTCAATAAATGTGAGGTGATTCATTTTGGTAGGACAAATTTAAATGTGGATTACAGGGTCAAAGGTAGGGTTCTGAAGACTGTGGAGGAACAGAGAGATCTTGGGGTCCATATCCACAGATCTCTAAAGGTTGCCAGTCAAGTGGATAGAGCTGTGAAGAAGGCCTATAGTGTGTTAGCTTTTATTAACAGGGGGTTGGAGTTTAAGAGCCGTGGGGTTATGCTGCAACTGTACAGGACCTTGGTGAGACCACATTTGGAATAGTGTGCGCAGTTCTGGTCACCTCACTATAAGAAGGATGTGGAAGCGCTGGAAAGAGTGCAGAGGAGATTTACCAGGATGCTGCCTGGTTTGGAGGGTAGGTCATATGAGGAAAGGTTGAGGGAGCTAGGGCTGTTCTCTCTGGAGCGGAGGAGGCTGAGGGGAGACTTAATAGAGGTGTATAAAATGATGAAGGGGATAGATAGAGTGAACGTTCAAAGACTATTTCCTCGGGTGGATGGAGCTATTACAAGGGGGCATAACTATAGGGTTCGTGGTGGGAGATACAGGACGGATATCAGAGGTAGGTTCTTTACGCAGAGAGTGGTTGGGGTGTGGAATGGACTGCCTGCAGTGATAGTGGAGTCAGACACTTTAGAAACATTTAAGCGGTTATTGGATAGGCACATGGAGCACACCAGGATGATAGGGAGTGGGATAGCTTGATCTTGGTTTCAGATAAAGCTCGGCACAACATTGTGGGCCGAAGGGCCTGTTCTGTGCTGTACTGTTCTATGTTCTATGTTCTATGTTCTAACGAGGAGGAAACGTTACTGGTTTCGATGAGTTACTACGAGGAATAGAAAGAGTTAATCCAAAACATTTCTCCAAGTTAAATCACAGACTGCAGGGTGATTGGTTCAAATCGGGAAAAGATACGGGACTGACATCAAGAAGCAACTTGCTTCAGAGTTTAGAATGGAGGGTACGACAAAAATACGTGGCGGTCCATTTAGGACTGAGATGAGCAGAAACATCTTGACTCAGGGTTTGGAATTCGCTACCACCGGAAGCTGCGGAGGGCAAGTCACTGAATATGGTTCAGAAGGAAACTATGATCGATTCCTCGACTGTAAAGGGTGTCGGGAGGATACGGAGAGAATGCTGGAGCACGGCGTTAAGATACAGGATCAGACTTGATCTTGATCAATGACGGAGCGGGCCAAATAACCAACTCCGCTCCCATTTACTATGTTTCTCTGAGGGGGAGAGAGAGAGAGTGTGCGGGGGAGAGCGAGAGAGAGAGCGCGCGGGGGAGAACGAGAAAGAGAGAGAGCGCGCGGGGGAGAACGAGAAAGAGAGAGAGCGCGCGGGGAAGAGCGAGAGAGAGAGAGCGCGCGGGGAAGAGCGAGAGAGAGAGAGCGCGCGCGGGGGAGAGCGAGAGAGAGAGAGCGCGCGCGGGGGAGAGAGAGAGAGCGCGCGGGGGAGAACCAGAGAGAGAGAGCGCGCGGGGGAGAACCAGAGAGAGAGAGCGCGCGGGGGAGAACCAGAGAGAGAGAGCGCGCGGGGGAGAACCAGAGAGAGAGAGCGCGCGGGGGAGAACCAGAGAGAGAGAGCGCGCGGGGGAGAACGAGAAAGAGAGAGAGCGCGCGGGGGAGAACGAGAAAGAGAGAGAGCGCGCGGGGGAGAACCAGAGAGAGAGCGCGCGGGGGAGAACCAGAGAGAGAGAGCGCGCGGGGGAGAACCAGAGAGAGAGAGCGCGCGGGGGAGAACCAGAGAGAGAGAGCGCGCGGGGGAGAACCAGAGAGAGAGAGCGCGCGGGGGAGAACCAGAGAGAGAGAGCGCGCGGGGGAGAACCAGAGAGAGAGAGCGCGCGGGGGAGAATCAGAGAGAGAGAGCGCGCGGGGGAGAACCAGAGAGAGAGAGCGCGCGGGGGAGAACCAGAGAGAGAGAGCGCGCGGGGGAGAACCAGAGAGAGAGAGCGCGCGGGGGAGAACCAGAGAGAGAGAGCGCGCGGGGGAGAATCAGAGAGAGAGAGCGCGCGGGGGAGAATCAGAGAGAGAGAGCGCGCGGGGGAGAATCAGAGAGAGAGAGCGCGCGGGGGAGAATCAGAGAGAGAGAGCGCGCGGGGGAGAATCAGAGAGAGAGAGCGCGCGGGGGAGAATCAGAGAGAGAGAGCGCGCGGGGGAGAATCAGAGAGAGAGAGCGCGCGGGGGAGAATCAGAGAGAGAGAGCGCGCGGGGGAGAATCAGAGAGAGAGAGCGCGCGGGGGAGAATCAGAGAGAGAGAGCGCGCGGGGGAGAATCAGAGAGAGAGAGCGCGCGGGGGAGAATCAGAGAGAGAGAGCGCGCGGGGGAGAATCAGAGAGAGAGAGCGCGCGGGGGAGAATCAGAGAGAGAGAGCGCGCGGGGGAGAATCAGAGAGAGAGAGCGCGCGGGGGAGAATCAGAGAGAGAGAGCGCGCGGGGGAGAATCAGAGAGAGAGAGCGCGCGGGGGAGAATCAGAGAGAGAGAGCGCGCGGGGGAGAATCAGAGAGAGAGAGCGCGCGGGGGAGAATCAGAGAGAGAGAGCGCGCGGGGGAGAATCAGAGAGAGAGAGCGCGCGGGGGAGAATCAGAGAGAGAGAGCGCGCGGGGGAGAATCAGAGAGAGAGAGCGCGCGGGGGAGAATCAGAGAGAGAGAGCGCGCGGGGGAGAATCAGAGAGAGAGAGCGCGCGGGGGAGAATCAGAGAGAGAGAGCGCGCGGGGGAGAATCAGAGAGAGAGAGCGCGCGGGGGAGAATCAGAGAGAGAGAGCGCGCGGGGGAGAATCAGAGAGAGAGAGCGCGCGGGGGAGAATCAGAGAGAGAGAGCGCGCGGGGGAGAATCAGAGAGAGAGAGCGCGCGGGGGAGAATCAGAGAGAGAGAGCGCGCGGGGGAGAATCAGAGAGAGAGAGCGCGCGGGGGAGAATCAGAGAGAGAGAGCGCGCGGGGGAGAATCAGAGAGAGAGAGCGCGCGGGGGAGAATCAGAGAGAGAGAGCGCGCGGGGGAGAATCAGAGAGAGAGAGCGCGCGGGGGAGAATCAGAGAGAGAGAGCGCGCGGGGGAGAATCAGAGAGAGAGAGCGCGCGGGGGAGAATCAGAGAGAGAGAGCGCGCGGGGGAGAATCAGAGAGAGAGAGCGCGCGGGGGAGAATCAGAGAGAGAGAGCGCGCGGGGGAGAATCAGAGAGAGAGAGCGCGCGGGGGAGAATCAGAGAGAGAGAGCGCGCGGGGGAGAATCAGAGAGAGAGAGCGCGCGGGGGAGAATCAGAGAGAGAGAGCGCGCGGGGGAGAATCAGAGAGAGAGAGCGCGCGGGGGAGAATCAGAGAGAGAGAGCGCGCGGGGGAGAATCAGAGAGAGAGAGCGCGCGGGGGAGAATCAGAGAGAGAGAGCGCGCGGGGGAGAATCAGAGAGAGAGAGCGCGCGGGGGAGAATCAGAGAGAGAGAGCGCGCGGGGGAGAATCAGAGAGAGAGAGCGCGCGGGGGAGAATCAGAGAGAGAGAGCGCGCGGGGGAGAATCAGAGAGAGAGAGCGCGCGGGGGAGAATCAGAGAGAGAGAGCGCGCGGGGGAGAATCAGAGAGAGAGAGCGCGCGGGGGAGAATCAGAGAGAGAGAGCGCGCGGGGGAGAATCAGAGAGAGAGAGCGCGCGGGGGAGAATCAGAGAGAGAGAGCGCGCGGGGGAGAATCAGAGAGAGAGAGCGCGCGGGGGAGAATCAGAGAGAGAGAGCGCGCGGGGGAGAATCAGAGAGAGAGAGCGCGCGGGGGAGAATCAGAGAGAGAGCGCGCGCGGGGGAGAATCAGAGAGAGAGAGCGCGCGGGGGAGAATCAGAGAGAGAGAGCGCGCGGGGGAGAATCAGAGAGAGAGAGCGCGCGGGGGAGAATCAGAGAGAGAGAGCGCGCGGGGGAGAATCAGAGAGAGAGCGCGCGCGGGGGAGAATCAGAGAGAGAGAGCGCGCGGGGGAGAATCAGAGAGAGAGAGCGCGCGGGGGAGAATCAGAGAGAGAGAGCGCGCGGGGGAGAATCAGAGAGAGAGAGCGCGCGGGGGAGAATCAGAGAGAGAGAGCGCGCGGGGGAGAATCAGAGAGAGAGAGCGCGCGGGGGAGAATCAGAGAGAGAGAGCGCGCGGGGGAGAATCAGAGAGAGAGAGCGCGCGGGGGAGAATCAGAGAGAGAGAGCGCGCGGGGGAGAATCAGAGAGAGAGAGCGCGCGGGGGAGAATCAGAGAGAGAGAGCGCGCGGGGGAGAATCAGAGAGAGAGAGCGCGCGGGGGAGAATCAGGGAGAGAGAGCGCGCGGGGGAGAATCAGGGAGAGAGAGCGCGCGGGGGAGAATCAGGGAGAGAGAGCGCGCGGGGGAGAATCAGGGAGAGAGAGCGCGCGGGGGAGAATCAGGGAGAGAGAGCGCGCGGGGGAGAATCAGGGAGAGAGAGCGCGCGGGGGAGAATCAGGGAGAGAGAGCGCGCGGGGGAGAATCAGGGAGAGAGAGCGCGCGGGGGAGAATCAGGGAGAGAGAGCGCGCGGGGGAGAATCAGGGAGAGAGAGCGCGCGGGGGAGAATCAGGGAGAGAGAGCGCGCGGGGGAGAATCAGGGAGAGAGCGCGCGCGGGGGAGAATCAGGGAGAGAGCGCGCGCGGGGGAGAATCAGGGAGAGAGAGCGCGCGGGGGAGAATCAGGGAGAGAGAGCGCGCGGGGGAGAATCAGGGAGAGAGAGCGCGCGGGGGAGAATCAGGGAGAGAGAGCGCGCGGGGGAGAATCAGGGAGAGAGAGCGCGCGGGGGAGAATCAGGGAGAGAGAGCGCGCGGGGGAGAATCAGGGAGAGAGAGCGCGCGGGGGAGAATCAGGGAGAGAGAGCGCGCGGGGGAGAATCAGGGAGAGAGAGCGCGCGGGGGAGAATCAGGGAGAGAGAGCGCGCGGGGGAGAATCAGGGAGAGAGAGCGCGCGGGGGAGAATCAGGGAGAGAGAGCGCGCGGGGGAGCGGGAGAGAGAGCGCGCGGGGGAGCGGGAGAGAGAGCGCGCAGGGGAGCGGGAGAGAGAGAGCGGGGGAGCGGGAGAGAGAGAGCGGGGGAGCGGGAGAGAGAGAGCAGGGGAGCGGGAGAGAGAGAGCGGGGGAGCGGGAGAGAGAGAGCGGGGGAGCGGGAGAGAGAGAGCGGGGGAGCGGGAGAGAGAGAGCGGGGGAGCGGGAGAGAGAGAGCGGGGGAGCGGGAGAGAGAGAGCGGGGGAGCGGGAGAGAGAGAGCGGGAGAGAGAGAGCGGGGGAGCGGGAGAGAGAGAGCGGGGGAGCGGGAGAGAGAGAGCGGGGGAGCGGGAGAGAGAGAGCGGGGGAGCGGGAGAGAGAGAGCGGGGGAGCGGGAGAGAGAGAGCGGGGGAGCGGGAGAGAGAGAGCGGGGGAGCGGGAGAGAGAGAGCGGGGGAGCGGGAGAGAGAGAGCGGGGGAGCGGGAGAGAGAGAGCGGGGGAGCGGGAGAGAGAGAGCGGGGGAGCGGGAGAGAGAGAGCGGGGGAGCGGGAGAGAGAGAGCGGGGGAGCGGGAGAGAGAGAGCGGGGGAGCGGGAGAGAGAGAGCGGGGGAGCGGGAGAGAGAGAGCGGGGGAGCGGGAGAGAGAGAGCGGGGGAGCGGGAGAGAGAGAGCGGGGGAGCGGGAGAGAGAGAGCGGGGGAGCGGGAGAGAGAGAGCGGGGGAGCGGGAGAGAGAGAGCGGGGGAGCGGGAGAGAGAGAGCGGGGGAGCGGGAGAGAGAGAGCGGGGGAGCGGGAGAGAGAGAGCGGGGGAGCGGGAGAGAGAGAGCGGGGGAGCGGGAGAGAGAGAGCGGGGGAGCGGGAGAGAGAGAGCGGGGGAGCGGGAGAGAGAGAGCGGGGGAGCGGGAGAGAGAGAGCGGGGGAGCGGGAGAGAGAGAGCGGGGGAGCGGGAGAGAGAGAGCGGGGGAGCGGGAGAGAGAGAGCGGGGGAGCGGGAGAGAGAGAGCGGGGGAGCGGGAGAGAGAGAGCGGGGGAGCGGGAGAGAGAGAGCGGGGGAGCGGGAGAGAGAGAGAGCGGGGGAGCGGGAGAGAGAGAGAGCGGGGGAGCGGGAGAGAGAGAGAGCGGGGGAGCGGGAGAGAGAGAGAGCGGGGGAGCGGGAGAGAGAGAGCGGGGGAGCGGGAGCGAGAGAGCGGGGGAGCGGGAGCGAGAGAGCGGGGGAGCGGGAGCGAGAGAGCGGGGGAGCGAGAGAGAGAGAGAGCGGGGGAGCGAGAGAGAGAGAGAGCGGGGGAGCGGGAGAGAGAGAGCGGGGGAGCGGGAGCGAGAGAGCGGGGGAGCGAGAGAGAGAGAGAGCGGGGGAGCGAGAGAGAGAGAGAGCGGGGGAGCGGGAGAGAGAGAGCGGGGGAGCGGGAGAGAGAGAGCGGGGGAGCGGGAGAGAGAGAGCGGGGGAGCGGGAGAGAGAGAGCGGGGGAGCGGGAGAGAGAGAGCGGGGGGAGCGGGAGAGAGCGGGGGAGCGGGAGAGAGAGCGGGGGAGCGGGAGAGAGAGCGGGGGAGCGGGAGAGAGAGCGGGGGAGCGGGAGAGAGAGCGGGGGAGCGGGAGAGAGAGCGGGGGAGCGGGAGAGAGAGCGGGGGAGCGGGAGAGAGAGCGGGGGAGCGGGAGAGAGAGAGAGCGGGGGAGAGAGGTCGAGCAAGCGTGTGGGGGGGGGGGGGGGGTGGAGCTGGGGGTGGGGGGAAAGAGAGAGAAGAGCTGGGATGGAGAGGGAGGAAGGGAGGGAATGGTCCATGGCAGCAAACGTGAGAGAAGGGGGGGGGGGGGGGGGGTAAAGAGGGGGGCACACAGAGAGAGAGACTGAGTGAGGGGGCAAGGGGGGGGGGGGGGTGGTGCGTGAGGAGGGGGTGCAGTCCCCGCCAGCAAAAGAGAGAGAAACGGAAAGAAAGAGGGAGATGAATATCCAGAGTGCACAAGGGAAAGTGAGTTGGATGGCCAGTCAGAATCCTGAAGCAAAACATTTTCTCATTAAAATACTTCACCTGATTTTAGTGTAACACTTGTAATGTTGGAAGGGAATTTTTGCCAGTTTATGTTGCACAGAGAGTCACCCAGGACTGGACACCACTGTACCGTGTACCCACAGCTCTCAGCCGGATTCCTCTCCCAGGTCAGGTTGAGTCCGTCTCCTGCACCATGGACTTTAACAACGAGCAAATTTTCATCTGGAAAGAAAAAAGGTTGTTAGAGATTGGGCACCTGAAAGGGAATCTAACCAATAGGACCTCATGGGACAGTATGCTTAGGATCACCCAGCTACACTGTGGAGCTCACTGCACGTGCCAATGCCCAGAGATTAAAGTAAGCGTTTACAGAGCATCTTTCACATGGAATATCGCTGAAAAGCATTCACTGCTAATGTAGCAAGTAGCTGCCCGACATTGTTAGCTCATCAACCTGATACATTAACTCCTTGGTCATTCCCAATCATTCTTTGGCATCCTTTGCCTTTACTCCTCACCCAGGCTCAGTTTTAAATTTGGCTTCTGTCTTTCACTCTCTCCAACCCTCGCAACAGCCCTGAATGAAAGGGGGTGCAGTGGGTGGAGGGAGAGGGTTTGCCCTCCAGTTTTTTTGTTGATTCAAGTGCTTGGTCGCACAACAGAACCAGGAGGTCACGGCAGCACTCACCTGTGAACCTGGGTTAGGGGCGTTACTTGACTGACACAACCCCTCGTATATGTCAATCTAAACAAGGGGGTTGGCAACTCGCTTCCACAACAGTTTATGAATGTAATGACTTATTACAATAACACATTCCAGCTGAGATTAATGGAACCTTGGCCAATTTCTTTCTACTTAACAGACTAACAAGAACCAATGACACAACGGCCAGGAATCCAACCTGGAACCTATGGCTTTTTTATTATTATTATTATTCATTTGTGGGACATGGGCGTCACTGGCTGGCCAGCATTTATTACCCATCCCTAGTTGCCCAGACAGCAGTTGAGAGTCAACCACATTGCTGTGGCTCTGGAGTCACATGTAGGCCAGACTGGGTAGGGAAGATTTCCTTCCCTAAAGGACATTAGTGACCCAGATGGGTTTTTCTGACTGGCAGGCAGTGACGAGTGGGGTCCCGCAAGGATATGTCCAGGGGTTACACTGTTCACATTATATATTAATGATTTGGTTGAGAGCAGAACGTTTTTTTTAAAGTTTAGTTTGGACATCATGATCGGCACAGGCTTGGAGGGCTGAAGGGCCTGTTCCCATGCTGCAATTTTCTTTCTTCTTCTAGGGAATTTGCAGATGATGCCAAGTTGGGTGGGAGGGTGAGCTGTGAGGAGGATGAAAAGATGCTTCAGCGTGATTTGGACAGGCTGAGTGTGTGGGCAGATGCAGTATCATATGGATAAATAGGAAGGCTGATCATTATCTGAATGGGTGTAAATTGAGAGAGGCGGATACTCAGTGAGACCTTGGAATCCTCGTGCATCAGTCACTGAGAGTAAGCGCGCAGGTACAGCAGGCAGTAAAGAAGGCAAATGGTATGTTGGTCTTCATAGCAAGAAGATTTGAGTACAAGGATAGAGAAGTTTTACTGCAATTGTAAAGGGTATTGGTCAGGCCACACCTGGAATATTGTGTGCGGTTTTGGTGTCCTTATCGGAGGAAGGATGTCCTTGCTATAAAGGGAGTACAGCGAAGGTTTACCAGGCTGATTCCTGGGATGGCAGGTCTGTCATATGAGGAGCGACTAAGTCGGTTAGAATTATATTCACTGGAGTTTAGAAGAGTGAGAGGGGATCTCATAGAAACCTATAAAATTCGAACAGGGTTAAACAGGGTAGATTCAGAAAGAATGTTCCCGATGGTGGGGGAGTCCAGAACTAGGGGTCATAGTTTGAGGATAAGGGATAAACCTTTTAGAACTGAGGTGAGGAGAGATTTCTTCACCCACAGAATGCAGTTGAGGCCAAAAGTTGTGTGATTTCAAGAAGAAATCTTTGATCCCTTTAGCTCTCGGGGCTAAAAGGATCAAAGTGTATGGGGGCGGGGGGCGGTGGGGGTGGGGGGGGGGGGGATCAAGGTATTGAATTTGATGATCAAAATGAACAGCGGAGCAGGCTCGAAGGGCCAAATGGCCTCCTCCAGTTTCTATGTATGGATGTTCTATCCCTTCACCAGTTTTACAATTCCTGTCAAATCGGAACTCATGTCCACTGGCTTGTTAGTCCAGGTCTCTCAGTCCAGTAGCATCATTACAAAATGAATAGATTTACAGGCCACAAGAATTTATATGGTTGCTATGCTACTTCAGGCTCCCCCCCACCTCCAAAGACAACATTACAGAAGAACATATTAGAAACACCTTGTTGTCTTGTCTCAGTAATTGATAAACACAAGTGTGCTGCAAGTTTGGGGCTGAGGGCTCTCATTGAATCAGTAAAGTGTGAAATGTTGGAGAAACATAGGAGCAGGAGTAAGCCACTTAGCACTCACCAGGCGTGGCTGGGAGGATCCTAATCACAGAGGGAGGTGATGTCCCAGCATTGTTTTCCGCTCTGACAGTAATTATGTAGCCAGCTTGATCGAGCTGTATCTCCACCTTGGACTTTGACGTCTTGACAGAACGTGACGAATTGCTTCCCACCTTCCTCCAGGTTGCAGAATAGGACACAACTGGACCATTCGAATCAGCAGCTGAAAGTGGCTGCAAGAAAGACACAGATTGAAGCAGCTTATTTAACCATCCAAATTATTTTGATCCGTGGGCAGGTGCAAGGATAAGCTTTTCCAGATGATAGGAGATTCTCCTTGCAAACTTTTCCCTCCATCAGAAATTTCCTGGTTCCTATTTTATTGACTTTGCTGTTAATTAATGATATTCGTCAAAGATGTCATGCCATTTACTAACCTGTACAGCTGCTCCCTAGTTAACCCCAACCTTTCGAAGTGTCTGATTCCACATTCCAAAACCTCACCCACTATTGATAATAAATTGACTGGCCTGCAGTTGCTTGGACTGCCCTTTCTTGAGTCAAGGTGTCACATTTACCACTTTCCAATCCTCCTCCTTTACTGCTTGCTGTGCCTGAGCGCTTACTTTCAGCAACTGATGCACGAGGACTCCAAGGTCTCATTGAGTATCCCCCTCTCTCAATTTACACCCATTCAAGTAATAATCTGTCTTTCCATTATTGCTACCAAAGTGGATAACCTCACATTTATCCACATTCCCTTCTGCGCAAGAAACACTTTTCACTGTATACTAATACGGCACAGTGGTTGGCATTGCTGCCTCACGGCACCAGGGACCCAGGTTCAATTCTGGCCTCGGGTCAGCGTCTGTGTGAAGTTTGCACATTCTGTGCGAGTTTCCTCTGGGTTCTCCGGTTTCCTCACACAGTCCAAAGATGTGTGGGTTAGGTTGATTGGCCATGCTAAATTGACCTAGTGTTAGGGAATTAGCAGGGTAAATATGTGGGGTTGTGGGAGTGGGGCCTGGATTGGATTGTGGTCGGTGCAGACTCGATGGGCCAAATGGCCTCCTTCTGCACTGTAGGGATTCTGTGGAATCTATGATTCTATGTGGTGGCAATAATAAATCAAATCAAAATCGAAACAAAATCTGGCATGTCCCCCATATTGAGAAAAGATTATGGCAAGCCCTTCCACTATCTTCACTGCCACTTGCTTCAGCGCTCCCTCCGGACCAGGTAACTAATCACTCTAAGCAAAGGCCTTTCCAGTGTCTCCTTTTAGATTGCCTGAATTATCTCCACTTCTTTAGTGCCAGAGGTAGTAGTAGAGGCCTGTTTCCATACTGTAAACCTCTATGATTCTATAAACAGCAGGTTTTTTATTTCAGAATTCCAGGATTGGAACAGTTTGCTTTTCTGTTAAGGTTAAGGGGAGATTTAATATGATTATAGGAACAAAGGAATGAGGAGCATAAGTAGGCAAATTCAGCGCTGCAAGCCTGCTCCTCCAATCAATCAGACATGGCTGATCTGGCTGATGGTTGCGAAAATGATGACGGGATTGAGTAGATTAGGAGAAACCATTTCTACTGGCAGGAGATCCTCTCATTCTGCTAAACTCCAAAGGATACAAGGCCAATTTGTTCAACCTTTCTTCATAAGGCAACCTCCCTCACCCCAGGAATTAGTTGAGTGAACCGACAATTATATCCTTTTTGAAAGAAGGAGACCAAAACTGTACACTGTACTCCAGATGCGTCTAACTCAAGGTCCTGTATTGCTGCAGCAAAATCTCCCGACCATATACTCAACTGTCCTTGTAATGGACAAGTATATAACTGAGTCTACTAAGGTTATTGACTTTAACTCTCTTTCTGTCCACAGACGCTGCCTGACATGCCGAGTATTTCCGGCATTTTCTGTTTTTACTCCCCTTCTCCGATCGGAGAACAAACCGTGCCACTTCACTGAAATCTCACATCTCTGGCACCATGCTGGAACACCTTGACATCCATCCTAAAGTATAGTATTTTTTCTCCTCCTCAATGGTTGGTTGTATCACAGCTGGTATGGCTCCTGCTCTGCCCAAGACCGCAAGAAACTACAAAAGATCATGAATGAAGTTCAATCCATCACAAAAACCAGCCTCCCATCCATTGACTCTGTCTACACTTCCTGTTGCCTCGACAAAGCAGCCAGCATAATCAAGGACCCCGCGCACCCCGGACATTCTCTCTTCCATCTTTTTCCTTCGTGAAAAAGATACAAAAGTCTGAGGTCACGCACCAACCGACTCAAGAACAGCTTCTTCCCTGCTGCTGTCAGACTTTTGAATGGACCTACCTTGCATTAAGTTGATCTTTCTCTACACCCTAGCTATGACTGTAACAATGCATTATGCACCCTCTCCTTTTCTTCTCTATGAATGGTATGCTTTGTCTGTGTAGCGTTCAAGAAACAATACTTTTCACTGTATACTAATACATGTGACAACAATATATCAAATCAAAATCTTGGTGACTCAACCGAGTATATTAAAAATGTGATTTTGGGTCTTTACCTTCCAGTAAAGAGTCACAGTTCTATTTGGCTGAATCCTCCTCCAAACATTCAGGCTGGCGGATGGAGCTGCAATTGGAGGCATTTGTGAGGAAAAAGAGACATAGAAACGATAAAAGGTTTCACATTATAGATGATTAACTTTCCAATATGGAATTGCCTTGTCGAAACTGCCAACGGTCCATTATACACACAGAAACAAGGGCAGACTCTTCAAATTACTCCTTCCTTTCACCCAGATTGGGGTTTCAGCCAGAATTCACAATACACAGGCTGAAAACATAAACTTTAAACTACAGTACCACTAGCAGCAAAAAATAGAAAAAACAGAAAGCAGCCTGGCTCCATAATGTACCTTAGGGTTTCTTAATCATTAACAGTTGAACAATATTTAAAAATGAAAGGAAAACAACTTTTATTTCTAACTTTTCACTGTTTCAGTTCCAAAAAAAAGCAACATTTTCTTACAGACTTAACATTCCACTTTAAATACAGTTAGCAATATACTTGTGATAAGGAGTATAGACAATCTGGAAGGTTTCAGCGAGGTTTTGAGTTTCAGAGAAGCTTGCAAAACTCTTGCCTTCAAATGGATCCCAGTCAGAGCTAAAAGTTGGTTTCTCTCTGCTACGAACCTAGCTCCTCCCATTAACCACATTAGCACATGACCCTGTCAATCAACTTAATCAAAAATCCCAGGGGAAATCTTCATCCATAAATAAAAATCCATGAGCTCTCTCCTAAGTAAATACTACATAGCTGAAATGAGCAACTTTCCTGCCCTCCCAGCATCTGAGCTGCATTCCACCAGTCATCTTGCTTACTCACCAGCTTGCTCAGTTGTGACATCTAAAACATTACTCCATTTACTCCACTTCCAGAAATGCTGTGAAGAATAACGAGCCCCAATGGAATATCTTGTATAGGGTTTTAAATTGTTTAATATTACTGTGTGCCGTGCATTCTTTGGTCCTCCAATCACAGAATAGTTACGCTGTAATACAAAAATATATGTAAATTAGACTAGATGCCATTCATTCAGCGATAACTCTCAGGGGAAAAGTCTGCTCTGCCGTTCTGTGGAATAAGTGATCTTCTTTTGGGAAAGGGGGCTACATTTTTGGTTGCTGAAAACACTCAAATCTTTGGTCTAAAATCCACAATTTCACATCAGGAGAACTGAAATGTTGGCGTATAGCAAGAACCAAGCTCTGCTTCCTCCTGACATCTTGTCCACATTCAGCAGCCAGCCCCTCCACTGATATGATCAAAACCCTTGTCCATGCCTCACTCACCTCAAGGCCATCTTCTGTCGTGTGGAATCTGCCCTCCAGCTTAATATTACACCAGTTACCTCATTCCAGAGGTTATCTACCTCATAGGCTGCAGGAAAGGATGTCCCGAGGCATGGTACATCGGTGAGACCATGCAGACGCTACGACAATGAAGAAACGGACACCGCGCGACCATCAGCAGTCAAGTACATTCAGTCTCCAATTTTCGGGTAAGCGTTCTCCAAGGCGGCCTTCAAGACACACGACAACGCAAAATCGCCAAGCAGAAAGTGATAGCCAAGTTCCGCAGGCATGAGGACAGCCTCAACCGGGACCTTGGGTTCATGTCACACAACATACAACCCCCAGCATTTGGCCTGGGTTTGAAAAATCTCACTAACTGTCCTGGCTTGAAACAATTCACACCTCTTTAACCTGTGATTATCTCCCTCTCCACTCGCATCGTCTCTACCTGTAAAGACTTGATTACCTGTAAAGACTCGCATTCCTACCATTATCTTGCAATTGTGTCTCTGACTATATATGTTTTGTCTATGTAGGACGTGTTTGTGAAACCTACCTCTCCACTCAAATAGTCAGCGGGAAATTGAAGAGTAAATATGTAAGGAGATTACAGATACCTCCAAGGAAAATAGGGTGGTAATGGTCGGGGATTTTAACTTTCCCAACATTGACTGGGACAGCCATAGTATTAGAGGGTTGGATGGAGAGAAATTTGTTGAGTGTATTCAGGAGGAATTTCTCATTCAGTATGTGGATGGCACGACTAGAGAGGGGGCAAAACCTGACCTCCTCTTGGGAAATAAGGAACGGCAGGTGACAGAAGAGATAGTGAGGGACCACTTTGGGATCAGTGACCATAATTTCATTAGTTTTAAGGTAGCTGTGGAGAACGATAGGTCTGGTCTGAAAGTTAAAATTCTAAATTGGGACAAGACCAATTTTGACGGTATCAGCCAGGAATTTTCAAAAGTTGATGGCCAGCATGGTAGCACAGTGGTTAGCATTGCTGTCTCACAGCACTAGGGACCCGGGTTCAATTCCCGGCTTGGGTCACTGTGTGGAGTTTGCATGTTCTCCCCGTGTCTGCGTGGGCTTCCTCCGGGTGCTCCGGTTTCCTCCCACAGTCTGAAAGACATGTTGGTTAGGTGGAATGGCCATGCCAAATTTTCCCTCAGTGTACCCAAACAGGCGCCAGAGTGTGACGACTAGGGGAATTTCACAGTAACTTCATTGCAGTGTTAATATTACACCAGTTACCTCATTCCAGAGCTCATCTACCTCATACGCTACAGGAAAGGATGTCCCGAGGCTTACTTGTGACGCTAATAAAAAAAAACTTTAAGTTAATTGTGGGAGGCTTTCAAAAGTATGTTAACCGGGGTTCAGGATAAGCACATTCCTCTTAGAGTGAAAGGCAAGGCTGGTAGAAGTAGGAAACCCTGGATGACTCGGGATATTGAGGCCCTGGTCAAGAAGAAGAAGGAGGCACATGACATGCAGAGGCAGCTGGAATTAAGTGGATCTCTTGAAGAGTATAGAGGGTGTAGGAGTAGAGTCAAGAGAGAAATCAGGAGAGCAAAAAAGGGATCTCAAGATTGCTTTGGCAGATAAGGCAAAGGAGAATCCAAAAAGCATTGACAAATACATAAAGGGCAAAAGAGTAACAAGGGAGAGAGTAGGGCCTCTTAAGGATCAACAATATCATCTATGTGCGGATCCATGAGATGGGCGAGATCCAAAATGAATATTTCTCATCAGTATTTATTGTTGAGAAAGGCATGGATGTTAGGGAACTTGGGGAAATAAATAGTGATGTCTTGAGGAGTGTATATATTACAGAGGAGGTGGTGCTGGAAGTTTTAAAGCGCATTAGAGTAGATAAATCCTTGGGACCTGATGAAGTGTATCCCAGGATGTTGTGGGAGGCTAGAGGGGAAATTGCGGGTTCCCTAGCAGAGATATTTGAACCATCGACAGCCACAGGTGAGGTGCCTGAAGATTGGAGGGTGGCAAATGTTGTGCCTTTATTTAAAGAGGGCTGCAAGAAAAGCCTAGGAACTACAAGCCGGCGAGCCTCACATCTGTCGTGGTTAAGTTGTTGGAAGGTATTCTGAGAGACAGGATCTATAGGCATTTGGAGACGCAAGGACTGATTAGGGTCAGCATGGCTTTGAGAGTGGAAAATCATGTCTCATAAATTTGATTGAGTTTTTTGGTAAAGGTAACCAAGGAGGTAGATGAGGGCAGTGCAGTTGATATTGTCTACACGGACTTTAGCAAGGCTTTTGACAAGGTACACATGGTAGGTTGTTGCATTAGGTTAAATCTCACGGGATCCAGGGTAAGGTAGCCAAATCGATATAAAATTGGCTTGATGACAGAAGATGGTTGTAGAAGGTTGTTTTTCAAACTGGAGTGCCGTGACCAACGGTGTGCCTCAGGGATCAGTGCTGGGTCCACTGTTATTTGTCATTTATATTAATGATTTGGATGAGAATTTAGGAGGCGTGGTGAGCAAGTTTGCAGATGACATCAAGCTTGGTGACATAGTGGACAGTGAAGGTTATCTAGGATTGCAACGGGATCTTGATCAATTGGGCTAGTGGGCTGATGAATAGCAGATGGAGTTTAATTTAGATAAATGCGAGATGATGCATTTTGGTAGATTGAACCAGGGCTGGACTTACTCAGTTAATGGTAGGGTGTTGGGGAGAGTTATAGAACAAAGAGATCTTGGGGTACAGATTCATAGCTCCTTGAAAGTGGAGTCACAGGTGGACAGAGTGGTGAAGGTGGCATTTGGCATGCTTGGTTTCATTGGTCAAAACATTGAATACAGGAATTGGGACATCTTGTTGAAGTTGTACAAGACGTTGGTAAGGCCACACTTGGAATACTGTATACAATGCCCTATTATAGAAAGGATATTATTAAACTGGAAAGTGTGCAGAACAGATTTACTGGGCTACTACCGGGACTTGATGGTCTGAGTTACAAGGAGAGGCTGGATAGACTGGGACTTTTTTTTCTCTGGAGTGTAGGAGGCTTAGGGGTGATCTTATAGAGGTCTATAAAATAATCAGGATCAGCTAGATAGCCAATATCTTTTCCCAAAGGTAGGGGAGTGTAAAACTAGAGGGTATAGGTTTGAAGTGAGAGGGGAAAGATACAAAAGGGTCCAGAGGAGCAATTTTTTCTCACAGAACAAAGAACAAAGAAAATTACAGCACAGGAACAGGCCCTTCGGCCCTGCAAGCCTGCACCGACCATGCTGCCCACCTGAACGAAAGCCCCCTACCCTTGCGGGGACCATATCCTATTCCCATCCTATTCGTGTATTTGTCAAGACGCCCCTTAAAACTCACTATCGTATCTGCTTCCACTATCTCCCTCGGCAGCGAGTTCCAGGCACCCACCACTCTGTGTAAAAAAACTTGCCTCGTACATCTCCTTTAAACCTTGCCCCTCGCACCTTAAACCTGTGCTCCCTAGTAATTGACTCTTCCACCCTGGGAAAAAGCTTCTGACTATCCACTCTGTCCATACCCCTCATAATCTTATAGACTTCTATCAGGTCGCCCCTCAACCTCTGTCATTCCAGTGAGAACAAACCAAGTTTCTCCAACCTCTCCTCATAGCTAATGCCCTCCATGCCAGGAAACATCCTGGTAAATCTTTCCTGTACCCTCCACATCCTTCTGGTAGTGTGGCAACCAGAATTGAAAACTATATTCCAAGTGCAGCCTAACTAAGGTTCTATAAAGCTGTAACATGACCTGCCAATTTTTAAACTCAGTGCCGCGGTCGATGAAGGCAAGTATGCTGTATGCCTTCTTGACTACCTTCTCCACCTGCGTTGCCACTTTCAGTGACCTGTACACCCAGATCCTTCTGCCTATCAATACACTTAAGGGTTCTGCCATTTACTGTATATTTCCCATCCGTATTAGACCTTGCAAAATGCCTCACATTTGTGCGGATTAAACTCCATCTGCTATTTCTTCACCCAAGTCTCCATTGATCTATATCTTGCTGTATCCTCCGATGGTCCTCATCGCTATCTGCAAATTCACCAACCTTTGCGTCATCCACAAACTTACAAATCAAACCAGTTACATATTCCTCCAAATCATTTATATATATTACAAACAGCAAAGGTCCCAGCTCTGATCCCTGAGGAACGCCACTTGTCACAGCCCTCCATTCAGAAACGCACTCTTCCACTGCTACCCTCTGTCTTCTTTGACCGAGCCAATTCTGTATCCACCTTGCCAGCTCACTTCTGATCCCATGCAACTTCACCTTCTGCACCAGTCTGCCATGAGGGACCTTGTCAAAGGCCTTACTGAAGTCCATGTAGACAACATCCACTGCCTTACCCTCATCAATCATCTTCGTCACTTCCTCGAAAAACTCAATCAAGTTCGTGAGACATGACCTCCCCTTCACAAAACCATGTTGCCTCTCACTAATACGTCCACTTATTTCCAAGTGGGAATAAATCCTGTCTCGAAGAATCCTTTCCAATAATTTCCCTACCACTGATGTAAGGCTCACTGGCCTGTAATTACCTGGATTATTCTTGCTACCCTTCTTAAACAAGAGGGTTTAAGAGGGTGGTGAGTGCCTGGAACAAGCTACCAGAGGTAGTAGAGGTGGGTACAATTTTGTCTTTTAAAAAGCGTTTAGACAATTACATGGGTAAAGAGGGACATGGGCCAAACGCGGAAAGTTGGGAGAAGCTTAGTGGTTAAAAAAAAAGGGGCGGCATGGACAAGTTGGGCCGAAGAGCCTGTTTCCACGCTGTAAAGCTCTATGACTCACTCACCTGATGAAGGAGCAGCGCTCTGAAAGTTCGTGATTCCAAATAAACCTGTTGGACTTTAACCTGGTGTTGTGAGACTTCTTACTGTGCCCACCCCAGTCCAATGCCGACATCTCCACATCCTAACACAGCCTTAAATGCATTCAACGAAGGAGCATCCTCAACTCTTTGGGCTACAGAATTCCAAAGATTCTCAACCCTTTGAGTGAAGTAATTTCTCCTCATTTCAGTCCTAATTTAGCTGATTAAACTCAATCAGGTCTGTGCTGTTTACACTCACACAGGGGGCATGTTCACTTGGCAAAGGTTAGCAAGTCAGTCCCAGAAGAGTTCGTAACTTCAGCAAAGAGTTAAAGAAGTTTCAAACAAATGTAATGTTTTTGGCATGTTTACTTACTGATATATTTCTCCCCAAATCATCTCTGATCACCATCTCACAAAGCAGCCCCGTGTCCGTATAGTCTGCCTGATCTGACCAGTACACAGTGATAGTGTTTGATGTTTTGGTCTCTTGCTGTAGCTTGTAAGGGGCAAAAGGATGAACTGGAAGGAAGATTTAAAATCATCAACTTAGCCGTTACATACTTTATCAAAACTTGTGGCAAAAAAAAACGCGAATGGCTCTGACCAAAACACTCAGACAAAATAGAAAGCTGCAAAAAGACTGACCAAGTTCAGTTAAAAAGCTTTGAGAACCACTGGAGTTTAATGGAAAGCTCACTAATAATAATATTATAAGATAAAAATGTTGGACTGTGTACATTCTTTGTGGCATGCATGTAGAAACTATAACCCTGGCCATCAAAAGAATTAAAGAAAGGCACCCTCCATACATGCTAAGCTATACTTTATGAACTTGTTTGAATAGCCTGCTGATTACACCTGGTTTAATACGCGAGGAATCAACACTTCAATGAGTTATGGGAGTGTAACTGGCACGTTGAGGCAAATTTACACATTCCAAAAGATATCTCCTTTAATAGAAGCAGAAGCAAGACCAAAGGGATTAGTACAGTCTTTATTTCAGTGTTATACTTACACACACGGGCCACATCCACCAGTATATGGGACTCTGTTTCCCCCAAGGGGTTTTTAGCATGTATCGAAATATTGTGTATACCACTGCGAGTTGAAATAGGAAATCCACACCAATAATCAGGATAGACCTTTGAAGCTTGCTCACATGAAAGACGCTTCTGTGAAGACCTAAAGAATGACAGTATGGGAGACTGCACAGTCAGTGCTGCTTTGCACTTTGTTTGACAATACCCTCTATTAACAGATATAGACTTTCAAACTGCACAAGCAAGGGGATTTAAAGTTAAAACTTCCCAAAGTAACTTCATGTATATAAAAAGGACAAACTGAAGAGAGGTAGAAATGTGATGGTAACACATTTGGAGTGGGGTGGGGGTGGAGGACGTGGAGCAAAATAGAAGATATGGGGTAGGTCACAGCCAAGGGGAGGTTGACAAAGATGTGATGGACACAGGACAAAGGGAGTGTTAATGAGAGCATTTAAGGACAAAAAAAGGTGCTAATAGTGGCATAAAGATGAGATAGCAGAATGTGTTAATAGGAGGAGAATGGGAGAATGTGTTAATAGGAAGATACAGGTGGTCCTATGATGGAGGGTTTGCATTGGAACAAAGAAAACAAAAAAGGGTCAAGATGGAAGGGCAAGTTCACAGAAGATTTTGAACTGAATGTTGAGTCTGGAAGGCTGTCATGTGCCTAATCGGAAGATGAAGTGCTGTTCTTCCAGTTTGTGTCGGGCTTCACTGGAACATTGCAGCAGGCTGAAGGTGGACATGACAGCGAGATGGTGAACTGCAATGGCAATGGAAGGGGTCATGCTTGCAGACTGAGCAAAGACGTTACACAAAGCAATCACCCAGTCCGCGTTTAGTCTTCCCAATGTAGAGGCTACCAGACCTGCTGAGTTTACCCAACATTTTCTGTTTTATTTCCGATTTCCAGCATCCACAGTATTTTGCTCTGATTGACCTGTTTTGAATGTCACTGGTCAAGGAGAATTGGTGGCCTCAACACTGGGAGGGTACCGCAGCTCTCTTATGAGCTGGGTTATGGGATTATTTGCATCTACTTGAGAGCAAGCAGAAAGGTTGACCTAAAACACAATCTCATACTTTGCACTGGAATTTCTGCAGTCCGAGTGAACAGCAAAGCCACAGATGCTGCACCACAGCAGGTACTCCAGAAAAATTAGTCACCTTGGCATACTACACTCCAGCCCACGGTTGATATTTGGGAGCAGTTTTCTAGTCCAAAGCATAAACGTCTAGGGAGGTGGACCAAAGAAAACACAGCTGACAAAAAATGGTCCAAAGTAGCTGACTGTTCATCTGTGAGATCAATATCCAAATTAACGAGATGAACATTCATCTATCAATTTCATAGAATGTGTTCAGATAGTTCCAAGCTGATCCCCATTGGGTCTGGGAAATGCCCCGAATTCAACACTGATTCAACAGCAGTTGCAGGTGGTGAAGACACAAGATTGGTATGGAGAAAGGCCATACCGGAAACATGCTGGTTACTGTAGAACATAGAACATAGAACATTACAGCGCAGAACAGGCCCTTCGGCCCACGATGTTGCACCGACCAGTTAAAAAAAAAAAACTGTCCTGAGGTCCGACCTCCCATCTTGAAGACAAATTTCCAAAGACACCAAGGAAGGGACTTACCTGTCAATGAGGCTATATTTAGTCCCACGCTTTGAAAATAATGCAGTCAATCTTCCTGGCTGCCAAGTACAGTTTAGTGTTTGTAAGTCACGTGTTTCACAGCTGAGAATTTTTGGTGTATCAGGCGGATCTAAATTAGAAAACACACATTTGAAAGCATTCATTATCGCGCTGCTTTTTAAAATAATCAATGTCTCTGATATTGTATGCAAGTACAAAAGAATCCAAATGTAGGTGATCAGCTGTTTGGTACTGAGAATATTAGTCTGGATTTAAAAATGAAATGAAGTCAATTGGACGAAAGGAATTTGACTACATTACAGGGTAAAAGGAGGGTGAAAGCTACTGATTAATCTGTTGTAGTCAAACAGGACCAGCAGAACTGAGCAGCCGTATGAATCTTTCCACAGTTTCAGGAACTATATGATCAGCAGAACTGAAGTAAAGTGTAAAGCTACACTTGGTTCCTACAACTACAATTCAATTCTGATACTCATGTCATCACTCGACATGTTAACCACTCCAAGCAGAATTGGTTTGATTTGATTTGTCACATGTATTGGGCTGGAGTGAAAAGTATTATTTCTTGCACGCTATACAGACAAAGCATATCCTTTGTAGAGAAGGAAAGGAGAAAGTGCAGAATGTAGTGTTACAGTCATAGCTAGGGTGTAGAGAAAGATCAACTTAATACAAGGTAGGTCCGCTGAAAAGTCTGACAGCAGCAGGGAAGAAGCTGCTCTTGAGTCAGTTGGCACATGACCTCAGACTTTTGTATCTTTTTTCCGATGGAAGAAGGTGGAAGAGAGAATGTCCGGGGTGCATGGGGTCCTTGATTATGCTGGCTGCTTTTCCGAGGCAGTGGGAAGTGTAGATGGAGTCAATGGGTGGGAGGCTGGTTTACGTGATGGGCTGGGCTACGCTCACAACTTTTTGTATTTTCTTGCAGTCTTGGACAGAGCAGAGGCCATACCAAGCTCTGATGCTTTCTATGGTGCATCTATAAAAGTTTGAGTCATAGCGGACATACCAAATTTCCTTAGCCTCCAGAGGAAGTACAGCATTGGTGGGCTTTCTTAACATGTGGATCCTGAAGAATACAGGTTCCTTTTGGGATGGAAGTAAATACCTTCTGGATTGGCCATCCATTTGAAGTCGTGAAGTTTGTAGTGTATTATTGATAAGCATAATTCTGTTTTCCTTTTATTAGTTAACTGCTCAGTGTATTGTCATTTTATATTCGATAAACTATGCTACTATTTGCTAATTCAATGTCCGAGTCATTGTCTAAATTAAGTCAAGTCTAAAATGATCAAAACACCCCTTTTTTTAAAACAAACGTATACTAGGACGCTGCCCTGAAACATCTGCAGTAATGTCCTGGGACTGAGATGATAGACACCCAGAAATCACAACCATCTTCCTTTGTGCTCTCCAACCAGCGGAGAGTTTTCCCTCAGATTGACTCCAGTTTTGCTAGGGTTCCTTGGTGCCACACTCAGTCAAATGCTGCCTTAGTAGCAAGTGCAGGACAAGACGCAGTACACTTGTATTGCGTGGTGTGCAATATACTGACACGACACAGGATGTGCACATGGTGTTAATAGCACTGATACGCTATCTCTGAACCACATCAATGTGCAATACTGATCGTGTTTTACTTCAGTATCAGTACAAATACACAAACAAAATTGACCAATGTTAATCCCCATTCGTCTCTTCATAATACTTACAGCCGACATATATGACTGCTCCAAAGTAGTCACCGGATTTTAGACTGCAAAAAACATTTGTTCCAGATTCGATCGATGCAGAGATATTCTGTACGCTAATGGCAAGGCTCCGGCTACTTAATTTAATAGTTGATGTGTTCAAGTCGCCAAAAGTTAATTCTTCAACTACGTTTCCTTCACCAGCTACGCAACAAAATTTCAGGCTGGTTCCCACTTTCAGAACAGTACCATCCAAAGGATAGACTTCATCCTTGGTTTGGTTAGATGAGTCCAGTCCTTAAAAATAAATAGAACAGTGGCATATTAAATCACGAAGAAAGCAGAAAATGAAAGAAGAGTTCAGCAGTTCTGGCAGCATTTGCAGGAGAGAAACAGAGTTGACATTTCAGATCAATGATCTTTCAGGAGAACTTATTACAACGTAGGCTTCTGTGGTATCCTTCACTTAACAAAGGAATTGAAAAGGCTTTGACAAACTTGGATGCGAAAAGCTGGAAGGGAGGCAAGAATAAGGCGTAAAATTAATGGCAACAATGGCACTCACTGTGGACTGCATGAAGTATTATCTTCCCTTCGCCCAGTGGCAAAGTCTGCAGAGAGGCCGGCTGGTGTGGCCATATCCCCTTTTAAAGTCATGAGCTAAAGATACGCCCCTGAGATCTGTGTAATGTTTCATATTTAGTGGTAGCAATGTAGATATTGTAGACATGTGCAAGTACAGTTCCTACCCGCAACCTCCCCTCACCACACCACCCTAGCTCACTAATGCCCTGCACTTAGCAGCGAGAAGAAATGGAGTATGGAGCTAAGGAAATGGGGAGTGTGTGCTGTGTGTACGTGCGCGCGCATGGGGTGGTGTGTATGTGTGCGCGCGGGGGTGCTGTGTATGTGTGCGCATCCATGTGTGCGCGTCCATGTGTGTGCGCATGTGCCTGTGTGCGTGGAGGAGGAGGAGGAGAAAAGACGCAGGTGTTTAGTTTATATGCCACAATTCACAGCATGGCTTCATACTAATAAAGTCTACAGCATCATACAGATTCACACCAAATAACCTGCCTTTTTCACATGAAAAGTGATACTGTTTCAATAGCCATTTGTGGAACGTAAAGAGCAACTTACCATCAAGTGTTAATACCCGGCTCCAGTCACTCCAAGCTTTGACACCAGGAAATATGATAGCACTATCATTGCTAATGGAGCGAATTCTCACAGAATGCGCTGTGCATTGGAGGGGCATATCTGATGTCCAATTTAACTGCAGCATCCTGTCCTGGGTAAAGTCAGCGGTGCTACTGTAATTCCCCTGCAAAAATAAATTTTAAAAAGTAAACCTGATAGATTAACCAATCCATCAAATTCAGCTTCTCTAAGACTAAGGAATGTAAGACTAAAAGTGATAGCCAGACATTATAAAGTAAAAATAAAGTTTATTTATTGGTCACAAGTAGGCTTACAGTAACACCGTAATGAAGTTACTGTTAAAATCCCTTAGTCGTCACACTCCAACACCTGTTCGGGTACACTGAGAGAGAATTTAGCATGGCCAATGCACCTAACCAGCACATCTTTGGACTGAGAGAGGAAACCGGAGCACCCGGAGAAAACCCATACAGATACGGGGAGAACGCGCAGACTCTGCACAGACAGTGACCCAAGCCGGGAATCGAACCTGGGTCACTAAAACCTTAAAAAGAGACATGAACAAAAGATTGGATCTTTGTCCCAAAAGCTACCAACAGGAGTTACTAGAACAAAAGAATCCACCTCTCATCCTTGCTGAATCTCACACCCAATTATAATGACATTATAATCACAAAACCAGAGGATTCACAAATCAAAACTTGTTTTGCCTGCAGAGCTGTTACAGGACCTATCCCACACCTAGGATTGTCCAGGTCTGTTTCAAAAGGAGACCATTGAGCATTTGCCTCTTGATAAGCTTACCCCACTAGCAGAGTCAGAGAATCTGCTTCGGCAATGGCTTCCTGACACAGGAACCTCAATATAGATGACGATTCTTTCAAAAGCTAATGACTGGAATATTATCAGTCCTGAAATCAAAGCCAGTTCAAGAGAGTGGACAACATGCCTTTTGAAGCCACTGTGGAGAAAGGCAGTCACGTGACCATTTTGAGATCTCTACATGCCTTTGAGAACTGAGAAATCCTCAGTTTGCTGTTTAACATCCACTGGTGAACACCAAGTAGTCGGGCTCCAGCTTGAACAGCAGCCTGCTCCTCGAAGCTGTCGCTGCTGGAAGATTTCCTGCAAAGCTGATCCAGTCTGTGAATATCAACTTAATTTTACAGTATCCGCACCAAGTGTAAAGAGAATTCTACAACTACACTCTTCAGCCACCTGACTCCGACATCGAAGAGCTCCTCAGTGGACGCGGATTCTCGACTCTGATAACCACATAAACTAATTTATTACTTTGGGTGCTTCAATTTGTTTTACATTTCAAACCAGGAGAAGCAAGAAAAGGACTCCAGCTCCTCATCCCTGCTAGTTCCTGCAATTTGCCTATGTGCAGATTTCAACATCAGCTGGGATACTTGCCCCTGGTTAAATAGTCTCAAGGTGCCGACAGTTCAGGTTCATTTAATGAGAATGTACTCCATCACCAGCCATCTCTTACAAAGGAGGAAGAGAGCTGAAAACCTCTGGGATTCGCAGGTCAGGACCAGAACAGATCCTTCACTAAGGTTTCCCAAATAATTGTACAATGGTCATTAATTCTCCACATGGAGTCTTATCATTTCACTTACCCTCCAGACCTCTTGCATTGTGTACGTCAGGAGGACCTGGACTTGGAAGATGAGTTTTAAATCCACACCATATTTCTGACCACCTTCCTTCCACTCCACTGTCAACTGGAAGTCAGATGGTCCTTTAAACACTCTGAGGAGTTCTGGTATGTAAGGCTGAAACACTGAAATACAAAACGATCAACAATAAAGTCCAGAATATGTCCCCTACATTGAGATAAGATAGTGTCAAGCTTTTTACATTAATTCATTGGATGAGAGCTTCACTGGCAAGGCCAGATTTTATTTCCCATCTCTAATTGACCTTGAGTAGCCAATGGCACCATCTTAGAATGTTACACTCTATCTGTTGTCGGTACACCCGCAGCATTGTAAGGGAGGGTTTTCCAAAACGTCAACTTAGCGACAATGGAAGAATGGTGATATATTTCCATGTCAGGATGGTGCATGACTTTGGGAGAGGAACTTGAAGGTTGTGGTGTTTCCATGCATCTGCTGCCCTCATCCTTCTGATGTTACAGGTCACAGGTGTGGAAGGTGCAGTTGAAAGAGCCCCAGCAAATTGCTGCAGTGCACCTTATGTACGGTCAACTTTGCTGCCACTGGTGGTGAAGGGAGTGAGTGCTGAAGGTTGGTGGATAGGGTGTCAATCAAGCAGGCTGTTTTGCCCCATTTAGTGCTGAGCTTCTTGAGTGTTGTTGGAGCTGTACTCATGCAGGCAAGTGGAGAGTATTCTATCACACTTTGACAAAGGGTCATCTGGACTCGAAACGTCAGCTCTTATCTCTCCTTACAGATGCTGCCAGACCTGCTGAGATTTTCCAGCAGTTTTCTCTTTTGGTATTTTATTACACTCCTGACTTGTGTCCTGTAGATAGTGGATAGTACCTGGACAGCAAAAATGCTGATGATGGTAACTAGCATTGTACTTTCTGGGACATTAGCTGTAAAGTATAATTCAGTGAGTACAAGAGCATCAAGCTGCTGTTTGATTGTTCTGTGAGACAGCTTTATCAAGTTTAGCACAAGTTGCCAGAGACGGTGAGGATGACTTTGCAAGGTCAACTGGACAGGATGTGCCTTTTTTCATTTCTGGTGCCCAGGTCAATGCCAGGTGGTCAGTCTTTAGTACAACTGAAAGCTTTGCTACGCAAATTCAGTATATAGTTAGGAGTCCAGCACATTGCTGGAATCAGATGTAGGCCAACCAGGTAAAGACTGCAGATTTCTATCCCTAAAGGACATTATTGAACCAGATGGCTTTTTACAATGTAGTAGTTTTGTGATCAAGAGTGAAACTAGCCTTTTATTCTAGTTCAATCTTGTCCTTGGCTAAAGGGATGTTTGATGGGACAATCAGTTTTTAACCAATATTGTTCCTACTTGGAGGGTGTTTGATGGGAGAGAGTGGTGAGCAGTTTACTCAGTTTGTCTCGTCAAACTTTATCCATGCCAATATGTTACCCCCAACACAATGAGCTTTTATTTAGCAGATGCAACAGGTAATTAAGAAGGCAAATGGAATTTTGTCCTTCATTGCTTGAGGAATAGAGTTTAAAAACAGCAAGGTTATGTTCCAGCTGTACAAGATGCTGGTGAGGCCACACCTGGAGTACTGTGTACAGTGTTGGTCTCCTTACTTGAGAAAGAATATACTGGCACTGGAGGGGGTGCAGAGGAGATTCACTAGCTTGATTCCGGAGTTGAGAGGGTTGGCTTATGAGGAGAGACTGAGTAGACTTGGACTATACTCATTGGAATTTAGAAGAATAAGGGGAGATCTTATCGAAACATATAAGATTATGAAGGGAATAGATAAGATAAAAGTAGGGAAGTTGTTTCCACTGGCAAGTGAAACCAGAACTAGAGGGCATGGCCTCAAAATAAGGTGGAGCAGATTTAGGACTGAATTAAGGAGGAACCTCTTCACACAAAGGGTTGTGAATCCCTGCCCAGTGAAGCACTTGAGGCTACCTCATTGAATGTTTTTAAGGCAAGGATAGATAAATTTTTGAACAGTAAAGGAATTAAGGGTTATGGTGAGCGGGCGGGTAAGTGGAGCTGAGTCCATGAAAAGATCAACCATGATCTTATTGAAAGATGGAGTAGGCTCGAGGGGCCAGATGGCCTACTCCTGCTCCTAGTTCTTCTGTTCTTATTTTACGCAATAACCTTTGATGTGGCACCTAATCAAATGCCTTCTGGAAATCCAAGTACAGTACATCCACCAGTTCACCTTTATCCACAGCACGGGTGACTCCTTCAAAGAACTCCAATAAATTGAATAAAGGAGTTACATTTGCTATTTTTCAAACTAATTGAATTTCCCTGAACCTAGGGAATTTTGGATAACTAAAACCATTGCATCAACTATCTCAGTGGCCACATAGGGTGAAGTCCATTTGGACCCGAGGATCTGACAGCCCGCAGACCCAACAATTTGCTCAATACCACTTCCCTGGTGACACTAATTTTCCTGAGTTCCTCCCTCCCTTCCATTTCTTGATTTGCAGCTATTTCTGGGATGTTACCTGTGTCCTCTATAGTGACCGGCGCAGATGTGATGGCCCAAAGGGCCTTTTTCTGTGTCGTATATCTCTATGACTCTATGACAGATGTAAAACATCTGTTTAATTCGTCCACCATAGTCCTACTTTTATCAATTCCCCAGATGTATTTGCACGTTGAAAGCAAATCCATTGCAAGAATGCATACTAGCAGTACTGCCATTATTCTCATCTTTGTACCCATTCAATACGCTGTGACTAAACGCACTGGGTAGCCATGCCAATGGAAAAAACAACAAACAAATTATACTTTGGAACTACATTCACCTACATTGCCCATAGTGAAGGCAGTGTATTGTATCTTTGCAAAAAAACTGAAGTTAATGGTGTTGATAATTACCAAAGTCTCTGTCTGTCCTTCGAAACATTTCTGATGTCTGTGTGCCCAGATCATTAGCAGCAGTTATCTGTAATAGTAAATCTTCAAATATGAAAAAGTCACGTTCGATAAAGTTATTAGTTCCCACTTCAGTGCAGTCATTTGCATTCCTAAGAAAAGGAAGAAATTGTTCAATTGTAGGTTTATAAAACAAACTTCTGGCTATAATCCTCTTTGTTTTCTGCATCCAGGTTCAATCAATAAATAAAGTTAAAGTAAAATAAAATTTATTTATTAGTCACAAGTAAGGCTTACATTAACACTGCAATGACGTTACTGTGAAATTCCTCTAGTCGCCACAGTCCGGCGCCTGTTCGGGTCAATGCACCCTGACCAACATGTCTTTCAGACTGTGGGAGGAAACCGGAGCACCTGGAGGAAACCCACGCAGACATGGGGAGAACGTGCAAACTCCACACCGACAGTGACCCAAGCCGGGAATCGAACCCAATTCCCTGGCGCTGAGAGGCAGCAGTGCTAACCACTGTGCCACCGCGCCGTACTGTGGAATCAAAATTCCACAAGAAACTGGTGCCTTGCTGGAGCAGCATCCAAGTCATTCTGAAGCCCAAATGAGACTAATATCAGACCAAAAATGCTACATTCTGTGGTCCAATAATCTGCTGACTAACAGCAATCTCACTTGATTTTCTTTTAAAGTTATGACACCACAGCAATAATCTGATTCCATGTAAAGCGGTGAGAACTCACCTAGCACAGGCTTTGTAGGTAGTTTCTATGTTTGTGTCTCTTCCTGGCTTCCATGTACAGATGAGATTCACAAAGTTTTGGGTTACACACTCCAAATCTCGAGGAGCATCTGGAGGATCTAAAGAAAGATGGCTTAGTAGTATTATCGCTTGACTATTAATCCAGAAACTCGGCTAAAGTTCTGGGGGCCAGGGTTCGAATCCTGCCACGGCAGATGGTGGAATTTAAATTCAATTAACAAAAAAATCTGGAACTAAGAATCTCCTAATGACCATGAAACCATTGCCGATTGCCGGAAAAACCCAACTGGTTCACTAATGTCCTTTAGGGAAGGAAATCTGCCGTCCTTACCTGGTTTGGCCTACATGCGACTCCAGAGCCACAGTAACATGGCTGACTCTCACCTGTCCCCTGAACAAGGGCAACGAGGGATGGGCAATAAATGCTGACCAGCGACAGCCATATCCCATGAATGAATAAAAGAGGGATAAAAGAACTCCAGTTTCTATAGGATAGATAAATCATCCAGATGGCTGGTTGATGGCAAAATACACAACCAAAGTTGCCCGTCTTAGCAATTCAATTCGAAAACTGGCTTGAAATCAAGTTACTCATTTTAAATCCCTTTGTTTGGGTGTTTTTCATACCTAGTATCACAATACAAGATTTAACCTGAGCAGGAACAGAACACAGAACCCGGGGGGTGGGCATGTACAGCGAATAATAGGATTGGTAATTGGATATTGAAAAATAATTGCCTAATTTCTTTGAACAAAAGTTGGTGCAAGTAAGGTTTGTGTCTATTACTCATGCACAGACACACTGATCTACTCCTGCTCTTACAGCAAACAGGAAGAGGGCCAAACAGTGTACTGCTACTCCTCGTACAGACACACTGAAGGGTCAAATGGTGCACTCCTGCTTCTTTTCTGATGTTCTTAGGCCATAAGACATAGGAGCAGAATTAGGCCACTCGGCCCATCGAATCTGCCCGGCATTCAATCGTGGCTGATACTTTTCTCATTCCCATTTTCCTGCCTTTTCCCCTTAACCCCTGATCCCCTTATTAATGAAGAGCTATCTATCTTTGTCTTAAAGACACTCAATGACCTGGCCTCCACTGCCTTCTGCGGCAAAGGGTTCCACAGATTCACCACCCTCTGACTGAAGAAATTCCTCCTCATCTCTGTTTTAAAGGATCGTCCCTTAAGCCTGAGGTTGTGCCCTCTGATTCTAGTTTTTCCTACTAGTAGAAATACCTCTCCATGGCCACTCTATCCAGGCCTCGCAGTATCCTGTAAGTTTCAATAAGATCCCCCCTCATCCTTCTAAACTCCAACGAGTACAGACCCAGAGTCCTCAACCGTTCCTCATACGACAAGCTCTTCATTCCAGGGATCATTCTTGTGAACCTCCTTCTTATTGAAAACACCATTCAGTACTAGTGTTTATGTTCTTTACAAGACTCCTTCCGTCCTCCTCCATCTCATCCTTGTCGCATACGGTCTCGGTTTCTCCCTCATATAAGTATCCAACTTCTCCTTAAATGCATCTCATGGAGTCATAGAGGTTTACAGCACGGAAAGAGGCCCTTCAGCCCAACTTGTTCATGCCTCCCTTTTTTTTTTTAAAAACCCCTAAGCTAATCCCAATTGCCCACATTTGGCCCATATCCCTCTATACCCATCGTACCCATGTAACTATCTAAATGCTTTTTAAAAGATAAAATTGTACCCGCCTCTACTACTACCTCTGGCAGCTTGTTCCAGGCACTCACCACCCAGTGTGTGAAACAATTGCCCCTCTGGACACTTTTGTATCTCTCCCCTCTCACCTTAAACCTATGCCCTCTAGTTTTAGACTCCCCTACCTTTGGGAAAAGATATTGACTATCTACCTTGTCTATGCCCCTCATTATTTTATAGACCTCTATAAGGTCACCCCTCAGCCTCCTATGCTCCAGAGAAAAAAGTCCCAGTCTATTCAGCCGCTCCTTATAACTCAATCCATCAAGTCGCGGTAGCATCCTAGTAAATCTTTTCTGCACTCTTTCTAGTTTGATAATATCCTTTCTATAATAGCGTGACCAGAATTGCACACACTATTCCAAGTGTGGCCTTACCAATGTCTTGTACAACTTTAACAAGACATCCAACTCCTGTATTCAACCTTCTGACCGATGAAACCAAGCATGTTGAATGCCTTCTTCACCACTCTGTCCACCTGTGACTCCACTTTCAAGGAGCTATGAACATGTACCCCTAGATCTCTTTGTTCTGTAACTCTCAATTAAATCAAATAGCATCTATGCTATTTGCCTCAACTATTCCTAGATTCCTAGAGGTTTTACCAAAAATCCTTATTCAATTATCTTATATTGATGACGCCTAATTTTGGACTCGAACAAAAATGGAAACATTGTCACTAAGTCAAGTCTACTGAACCCCTTCATAACTTTGAAGACTTCAATCAACTTCATCTTTCAGTGAAGACCTCTACAGAAATGATTTCCAGCCTATAAATATTTCCCTTTGCACCTTAATTCCCGTTACACTCAAATTCCTTTAGCTACAGCAAATACACCAAATGCAACTTACAATAATTTGAGTGACACTGTGGCTATGTCCCTCAGTGACATGATACTCACATCCAGTCTTGACTGTAGTGGTGTAAGACTCTGCTTCAGACGTACATGTCAGATTTTCTCCCTTTCTGCTGGTTAGGCCCAGATTATGCAGCGACACCATACTAGCAGTGGAGTTGACCTTAGTGTATTGGCTGCTAGGGAGTAGGTTTCCAGCATATTCCCATCGTACCTCATTAGCAGCACCGGTTCTGCAGAAGTTGCAGGTTACATCGTAGTTGGAGCCAACATTGGCGACCACTTTGTTCGGAGAAATGGAGCCACACTGATCTAAAGGAGTAAGAAAATAACTTTTAATTCCTTCTTGAACCACTGCAGTCCATGTGGTGTAGCTACACCCACAGTGCTGTTAGGAAAGGAGTTCCAGGATTTTGACCCAGTGACAGCGAAAGAATGGCAATATATTTCCAAGTCAGGATGGTGAGTGACTTAGAAGGGAACTTCCAAGTTGTGGGGTTCCCAGGTATCTGCTGCTCTTATCCTTCCAGATGGTAGCAATCGAAAGTTTGCAAGGTGCCTTACCGGGTTCCTGCAGTGCATCTTACAGATGGTTCACACTGTTCTTTGGTGGTGGAGGGAGTGAATATTTGTGCAAGGGGTGCCAAGCAAGTGGACTGCTTTGTATTAGACGTTGTTAAGCTTCAAGTGTTGTTGGAGCTGCACTCATCCAGGCAAGTGGAGAGTATTCCATCACACTCCTGACTAGTACCTTGTAGATGGTGGACAGGCTTTGGGGAGTCAGAAGATGACAATAATGACACGATCAACAATGTTAGCATCTAAATACGACAACTTGTGCCAAAGTACTTTGCCGAACAGAAAACACATTAAACAAACGAGTTGCTGGGGGTGGTAATGAAAGGCACCAAAGAGGCACGTTGAAAGATGTTTTTGCAGGAAAGAGCAGTAACAAAGCTGAGGTGTTTAGGGAAAAAACAGCACAGAAATACATTTGGAGTGTCTACAACTGAAGTTGGGGGTGAAGAGGTCAGGGATATATATCAATCGAGGCATAGATTACAAAAGCAGGGAAGTTATATTGGAGTTGTATAGAACTTTGGTGAGGCCATAGCTGGAGTACTGTGTGCAGTTATAGTGCACATTATAGGAAGGATGTGATTGCACTGGAGGGACTGGTACGCAAGAACATGATTGTTACCATAAAGGCAGCCTCATAGTAAACAGAGCCATGTAATTTCAAATGTTCTCTCTCATGCAACCTTTCTGATCATTGCTCCTCTGAACTTTCTGGCCTGCCTCCCAAACATCAAATAACCTATACTGCATCTGCTTCCTGCTACACTCAGACCGCCTTACCTCGGGGATTTTTTCTGACCATTTACAAGCTTTCAACACCCATGCTGTTGTTCAGGTACTGCCTCCTCTTGCATCCTGTCCCTTCCATCTGACTTTGGTAATATTCTCCACTCTCAGCCTTGTCCCTTGCAATAAAAAAAGTTTAATTTTCTCACTTAAACTATGTTGCAATGATTCTGAGAAATGGGAACATTGATAGTGAAGGGAATGATTTATTCTCAAACATGAAAAATCCTTTGTCATGAATTGGAAAAATATTCAGGCACTTTTAACCAGGAAAAATTATTACGTTAATCCCCCTCGTTTTTCACAAATGATTTCTGTTCTCTCTGTCTCACTTTCCTTCCTTTAGCTAACTTCCTTCCCCCACTGTGATGCAAGGGAGCAGATTCTGCTTCTTAAATCTTTAAGATTAGTCATTAATATCATAAGCCAGCTCCAACAACAGGGAAATGATATCATGTAATAATGTTATTCAACGAGTAATCCAGAAGCCGGCATTAATGTTCCAGAAACAGGAGTTAAAATCTCACTCCGACTGCTGATGTGGTGGAAGTTAAATTTAATGAGCCAAGACTGGGAAGTTGATTTGACTCACCAAGTCAAATCAGATAAAAAATGCCCCAGGCCTTTTTTTCCATATTTGTTCTTCAGATCGGAGTGTCACTGACACGGCCAGCTTTTAGTGCTCAGCAGTTCAAACACAAAGAAAACTGCTCCTGATTAGAACAAAGAACAGTACAGCACAGGAAACAGGCCCTTCGGCCCTCCAAGCCTGTGCCGCCCCTTGGTCCAACTAGACCAATCGTTTGTATCCCTCCATTCCCAGGCTGCTCATGTAACTATCCAGGTAAGCCTTAAACGATGTCAGCGTGCCTGCCTCCACCACCCTACTTGGCAGCGCATTCCAGGCCCCCACCACCCTCTGTGTAAAAAACATCCCTCTAATATCTGAGTTATACTTCGCCCCTCTCACCTTGAGCCCGTGACCCCTCGTGAACGTCACTTCTGATCTGGGAAAAAGCTTCCCACCGTTCACCCTATCTATCCCCTTCATAATCTTGTACACCTCTATTAGATCTCCCCTCATTCTCCGTCTTTCCAAGGAGAACAACCCCAGTTTACCCAATCTCCTCATAGCTAAGACCCTCCATACCAGGCAACATCCTGGTAAACCTTCTCTGCACTCTCTCTAACGCCTCCACGTCCTTCTGGTAGTGCGGCGACCAGAACTGGACGCAGTACTCCAAATGTGGCCTAACCAGCGTTCTATACAGCTGCATCATCAGACTCCAGCTTTTATACTCCATACCCCGTCCTATAAAGGCAAGCATACCATATGCCTTCTTCACCACCTTCTCCACCTGTGTTGCCACCTTCAAGGATTTGTGGACTTGCACACCTAGGTCCCTCTGTGTTTCTATACTCCTGATGACTCTGCCATTTATTGTATAACTCCTCCCTACATTATTTCTTCCAAAATGCATCACTTCGCATTTATCCGGATTCAACTCCATCTGCCACCTCTCCGCCCAATTTTCCAGCCTATCTATCCTGCTGTATTGCCCGACAATGCTCTTCGCTATCCGCAAGTCCAGCCATCTTCGTGTCATCCGCAAACTTGCTGATTACACCAGTTACACCTTCTTCCAAATCATTTATATATATCACAAATAGCAGAGGTCCCAGTACAGAGCCCTGCGAAACACCACTGGTCACAGACCTCCAGCCGGAAAAAGACCCTTCGACCACTACCCCCTACCACCTACCGTCTCCTTCTCCTAATGAATCAAAGCTCCTCCATGTGGAACGTGGTTTAGAAGAATTATTCAGCGTGGCAAGGCTTCCCTGTGTGAAACTTCAACACCCATCACCAAGAGTGGCTCGACAGTACCACCACTGACCAAGCTGCGGCAGGTGGTGGCAGGACCAAGTAGAGGGAAAAACACACTTAACCTCATCCTCAATAATTTACTGGATGCAGATGCATCTTTCCATGACAGTCTGTTCACAACTATCACTTCTGTGTGGAAACAAAATCTAGTGCTCATACTGAGGGTAATCTCCTTTATATTTTATGGCACTATCACCATGTTAAATGGGATAGATTCAGAACACAAGCAATAGCTCAAAATCAGGTATTCATGAAGCGCTCTGGGACATCAACAGCAGCAGAATTGTACTCAACCATAATCCGCAACCTCAGGGCCTGGCATATCCCCATGCCAAGGAGTCAACCTGGTTCAACTTGCAGTGTCAAGAGAGCATGCCAGGAGCACCACTGGACATAGTTAAAATTGAGATTTTCAAACAAGAGGTAGACATGACCACATATTTAAGAACTTTGGAAAGGAAAGGGAGGTTGGGGATGGAGTGGTACCTTGCAAAGACAGACGGCCCAAGTATGGATTTCTTGAGGAAAGGGTTGATGACACCCACTTTCAAAGAGAGAACAGCATTTGAGAGGGAGCAAGTTACAATTTCAGCTCATTTGAGGGCAGGGAGAGAAGTCGGATGGTTAACAGTTTTGTGGGAATGGGGTAGAAAAAGCAGATGGATCGCATGGTCAAAATAAACAGAGAGAGCTTAAGGCAGCTCAAGGAAAAGAAACATAGGATTGGGTTTTAGATGGGCAAAGGGAAGGGGAATAAAGAAGGTAATCCTGGAATATCAAACCAGAAAAAATAGGACCAATTTAAATTGGTGAAAAGTAAATGTAAAACAGAAATACTCAAAGTGACGTGCTTCCACGAATCTGCTCGCCTAGATAATAGAGATACCAATTTAAGGGTAATTTGAGGTTGATGGTTTAACAGGACAATCAGCGCACAAGACATGCCAATTTTAATGTCTAATGGCTTTTATGAGAGGATGGATTTAACAAATTGGCACTCAATGTACAACTTTGTAAGTTGGGAGTGGGCTGTTAGGAATGTGGATGTCTCACACACACCACAGGACCTTCTGTCCATTCATTTTAATGGATGGAAATCCCTCACAGATCGCTCTCGGTTTAAAATTCCGGCATGTGCTCCTTGCACATGAAGCTCCACGCTGGGAATACAAATCTATAAATTTAGCCTTACATCTTTATAAACCCACAAATCTCCTGCAATCCTGATATGCTTAAGGTACAGTACCTATGCTTCTCAATTGAAGGGTGGTTCTCCCAGCTTTCAAAAGCAACAATATCTGTATTTCTACTCGGTAGACTAACTAAATAAAAACTAAACTCGTTTCAACATTTCTGAAAGCAGAAAACTGAGATCCACTGTTTCTTTTCAATTCTATTTACTTTTCCACTCCTGACCACATACATATTTTTCCCCCAGACTGTGCAATGATAAACTACAGCAATGAAAACAATTTACATTTACATAGAATGTACAGCACAGAAAACATGCCATCCTGTCCACTGGTCTATGCTGGTGTTTTAATTTGATTTATTATTGTCATGTGTATTAGTACAGTGAAAAGTACTGTTTCTTGCGTGCTATACAGGCAAAGCATACCGTTCATAGAGAAGGAGAGGGTGCAAAATGTAGTGTTACAGTCATAGCTAGGGTGTAGAGAAAGATCAACTTAATGCAAGGTTGGTTCATTCAAAAGTCTGACAGCAGCAGGGAAGAAGCTGTTCTTGAATCGGTTGGTACGTGGCCTCAGACTTTTGTATCTTTTTTCCGACAGAAGAAGGGGAAGAGAGAATGTCCAGGGTGTGCGGGGTCCTTAATTATGCTGGCTGCTTTGACCGACCCACTATGGTGGTGTCGTCAGCAAACTTGAAAATCAAGTTGGAGGGGAATTTGGCCATATTTCCTCTTGTAGGAGAATCTAGAATTAGGGGCACAACTTAAAAATAAGGGGCCTCCCATTTAAAATGGAGATGAGGAGGGTTGCTAATCTTTGAAATTCACTACCGTGGAGTGCAGTAGAGGCTGGATCATTGAATATATTTAAAGTTGAGTTTGACAGATTTTTGATATGCAAGGGCGACAAGGGTTATGTGGAGCAGACAGGAAAGTGGAGTTGAGACAGAATCAAATCAGCCTTGATCTTATTGAATGGTGGGCAAGGCTCAAAGGGACAAATGGGCTATTCCTGCTCTTAATTCTAGCTTATGTTCTAATAGATTGTCATAAAAGGGAAAAACTGCAAATACTAGTAATACAAATCAGTTCACTCAGAACCTGCCTTTTGCAGGCTAAGTACTTGAAACATTAGTTTGTCTTTTCTCTGCGTAGAAGTTGTCAGAATGTTTGCAGAAGCTTTGACTTCCAAAAACAACATTGCTGTTTGCTATTGTCATAGCTGCCTTGGAGATGCACAATCACATCAACTTCTTATTTCTAAATCAAAAAACCAACTGAAGGCAATGACCCAAAAATGCTAGGAGCGTTTAAGCTCCAGAGTGAAAGAGTAGAGAGAAGATGAGATATATCAGAGAATAAAAATTTAGCGATAGTAAGTTTAGATTTCAAAACATTGAACTTCACAAGAGAATAAGTATACTGAGAGGAGAGAAAATTTATATTTCTGAGTTCCTGGAGTAGGGCTAAACTAGATTGGGAAGATTAAAATGTCAAAAGATACATTTGAATAAATAGAATATAACCATAGACTCTCTACAGTGCAGAAGGAGGCAATTTGACCCATCGAGTCTGCACCAACTCTCTGACCAGAGTTATCTTACCCAGGCCCTATCCCCCATCCTATCCCCTTAACCCCACACATTTACCATGGCTAATCCATCTAACCCTAATCCATCACTTTCCAAAGAGAACTGAGGGACTGCTATGTACTCTGTTTCACTGAGACATGGCTCACTCCTGATCCACCGGACTGCGCCCTACAACCAGAGGACTTTTCAATCCATCGAATGGACCGTGCGGCGGCCTCAGACAAGGCTAGGAGAGGCGAGGTCTGCTTCCTAATCAACACCCTGTGGTGCCTAGATGTAGCAACACTGGCAAGTTTCTGCTCCACTCATTTCCACTCCATTTTGGAGATTTCCACTCCATCTGACGAAGGAGCAGCACTCCGAAAGCTAATGGCATTTGCTACCAAATAAACCTGTTGGACTTTAACCTGGTGTTGTTAAAACTCTTAGTAAGTTTCTGCTCCCCAGACCTAGAATACCGGACGCTAAAATGCCTCCCCCACCACCTTCCGCGGGAGTTCACCTCCGTTATCCTGACGGCAGTTTACATCCCACCCCATGCGAACGTGAAGATCGCGCTGGACAAATTATACCCAACTACGAATAGCCTTGAGACGAAACATCCCGAGGTCTTGTTCATCGTGGCGGGGGACTTCAATCAGGCCAAGCTCAAGAGCGTACTATTAAGTTACACCAATACATCTCTGTTCCATCAGAGGCCCAAACATCCTAGACCACTGCTACACAAATATCAAACATGCCTACCGCTCTATCGCCCGCCCACACTTTGGCAAATCAGACCACAAGTCTGTGCTCCTGCTCCCGGCTTACAAGCAAAAACTGAAGCGGGAGAATCCATCAAAGAGAGTTGTGCAATGTTGGTCTGAGGAATCGGATAATCTCCTACGGGACTGCTTGGAGTCAGTGGACTGGTCAGTATTTAAAAACTCTGTGACCAGCCTGAATGAGTACGCCACGACAGTAACTGACTTCATTGGTAAGCGTGTAGAAGACTGTGTGCCAAAGACACAAATCCGCGTGTTTCCCAACTGGAAACCATGGATGACCAGGGATATCCACTGCTTGCTGAAGTCCAGGTCTGAGGCGTTCAAGTCAGGCGACACTGACCTATACAAGAAAGCCAGATATGATATAAGGAGATCCATCAAAGATGTCAAAAGACAATACCGGACCAAGCTAGAGTCCCAGGCTAGCCACACTGACCCCCGCCGACTATGGCAAGGTCTGCAAGACATAACAGGCTAAAAGATGAAGGCATGTAAAATCGCCGGCTCCAACACACCCCTCCCTGATGAGCTCAATGCATTCTACGCCCATTTTGAGCAAGAGGTCAGCGAGAGCATGCCCTCCATCCTGGAAGCCCTGGATGAACCTGTATCTGGGGTCACCATTGCAGATGTCAGTGCAGCTTTCTCAAAGGTCAACTCACGGAAAGCGACTGGCCCGGATGGGGTACCCGGACGAGTACTCAGATCAGCTGGTGGGGGTATTCACAGACATCTTCAACCTTTCTTTACAACAAGCTGAGGTCCCTATCTGCTTCAAGAAGACAACCATCATCCCGGTACCTAAGAAAAACCAAACAGCATGTCTTAATGACTATCGTCCAGTGGCTCTGACATCCATCATTATGAAGTGCTTCGAAAGGCTGGTCATAGCACAAATCAATTCCAGCCTCCGGACTACCTGGATCCACTACAGTTTGCCTACCACCGCAGCAGGCCCACAGCAGACGCCATCTCCCTGGCCCTGCACTCAACCCCAGAACATCTATATAACAAGGACACCTATGTCAGCCTCCTATTCATTGACTACAGCTCAGCCTTCAACACTATTATTCCCACAAAACTCATCTCCAAACTCCGTGGCCTGGGCGTCGGCTCCTCCCTCTGCGACCGGATCCTGAACTTCCTAACTCATAGACTACAATCAATAAGGATAGGCAACAACACCTCCTCCACGATCATCCTTAACCATGGTGTCCCGCAAGGCTGTGTTCTCAACCCCCTACTATACTCCTTATACAGCTATGACTGTGTGGCCAAATTCCTCTCCAATTCGATTTTTACGTTTGCTGACGACACCACTGTAGTGGGTCGGATCTCAAACAATGACGAGACAGAGTACAGGAATGAGATAGAGAATCTGGTGAACTGGTGCGGTGACAATAATCTCTCCTTCAATGTCAACAAAACAAAGGAGATTGTCGTCGACTTCAGGAAGCGTAGAGGAGAACATGCCCCTGTCTACATCAACGGGGACAAAGTAGAAAGGATCGAGAGCTTCAAGTTTTTAGGTGTCCAGATCACCAACAACCTGTCCTGGTCCCCTCATGCCGACACCATAGTTAAGAAAGTCCACCCAACGCCTCTACTTTTTCATGTCAGCTACAACTCTCACCAACTTTTACAGATGCACCATAGAAAGCATTCTTTCTGGTTGTATCACAGCTTGGTCTGGCTCCTGCTCTACCCAAGGCCGCAAGAAACTACAAAAGATCGTGAATGTAGCCTAATCATTCATGCAAACCAGCCTCCCATCCATTGACTCTGTCTACACTTCCTGCTGCCTCGGAAAAGCAGCCAGCATAATTAAGGACCCCATGCACCCCGGACATTCTCTCTTCCACCTTTTTCTGTCGGGAAAAAGATACAAAAGTCTGAGGTCACGTACCAACCGACTCAAGAACAGCTTCTTCCCTGCTGCCGTCAGACTTTTAAATGGACTTACCTCGCATTAAGTTGATCTTTCTCCACATCCTAGCTATGACTGTAACATTACATTCTGCACTCTCTCCTTTCCTTCTCTACGAACGGTATGCTTTGTTTGTATAGTGCGCAAGAAACAATGCTTTTCACTGTATGTTAATACATGCGACAATAATAAATCAAATCACCTACACATCTTGGGACATGAAGGGACTTTTTTTTACTTTGGCCAATCCACCTAACCTGCACATCTTTGGAGAAACAATAGATGAAGGGCAAATGAGAGATATACATATCTCTATTGGTACGAGAGAAATTCAAGAGGAGTTAGAACAAAGTTCAAGGCTGAAATGAGTGAAGGACTGTCCATTATCAATTTTCAAAGTTTACCTTGTCTAGCAGTGAGGGGGACTGGGTGGAGGGACCCCAGAAATTGGAGCAAGATTTGCCTCTTGAATGGACTAAACTTTGTGAAGGGAAAAAATACTTGGTACAGAAGAGGAAAGGACATCTTTCATTTTATAACACCCATCCACTGGATATTCCAAAGCATTATACTGCCATGAACTAGTGTTGTCATTGTTGTAATGTGGGTGTTGTCATTGTTGTAATGTGGACAGTCAGTTATACACAGCACGCTACTACAAACAGCAATGTGGGTATGTGGGGGTAGGGCCTGGGTGGGATTGTGGTCGGTGCAGACTCGATGGGCCGAATGGCCTCCTTCTGCACTGTAGGGTTTCTATGATTTCTATGACCAAAATAATGTCTTTATTTGTTGTTTTCAGGATACTGGAGAGAACTTCTATAATCTTCTTCGAAATAGTACCATGGGGAACTAAAAGGTACTATAAGGGCATACAGTACCTTGGTCTAATGATGGGAGGGGAGGCAGTGGACTAGTAATCCAGAGAACCGGGCTAAGTTCTGGGGACCTGGGTTCAAATGCTGCCATGGCAGATGGTGAAATTCAAATCCAATAAAAATATGGAATTAAAAATCTAATGGTGGTCATAAAGCCATTGTCGATTGTTGTAAAAGCCCATCTGGTTTGCTACCTTCCTTTAGGGAAGGAAATTTGCCGTCCTTACATGTCCTGGTTTACATGTGATTCCAGACACACAGCAATGTGGTTGACTCTCAAATACCTTCTCTAATGTAGGATAGTTAGGGATGGGCAACAAATGCTGGCCCAGCCAGCGACACCCACATCTTGCAAATCAATAAAAATCTCATCCAAAAGAAGGCATTGCTGAGTGGCACACCCTCAGTACTGGGGGATGGAGTGTCAACCTAGATTAGCTACTCTGCAGAGTGAGCCTTGGACCCTCAATCTTCTGATTCAGAGGCAAGAGTATTAATGCACCGAGCCGAAGCTCAGGCAAGCACCCTGAAACAACTTGACAGATGTGGAAATTTCACTCGAGACCAAAGATCACCAGCGAACAAGGATAAAGCAACACTGGGGAATTTCACAGTAACTTCATTGCAGTGTTAACGTAAGCCTTACTTGTGACTAAAAATTAAACTTTACTTTACCAAACAAGAAATGGTGTCTTTGAAAATACAAAGAAAACAAAATGAAGCAGTTTAACAGGGTGGAGACAAAACCTCCTTCAGTAACAATAAATCTCTCCTGAATTGACTATAGTAGCTGTTGGAAACATTTGCTAATGGCTGATCACAGCTTTACAAATCATAGTAGACTCTCTCAGATTCTGTATTTACAATCACGAGGAACACAACAGCCATGGAGCTAATTACCTAGCTAAATACAGACATAAGCTTCTAGCTAATCCACAGTAAACACACAGTGAAGTGACCTGTCCAACCACAGCAAAACAAAATAAACTGGCTGGTTAATCAGCACAAATAAAGAACTGTTTTGACCCATTGACAAATTGTTCCTATGCATCTGTCCCTGGCTGTTCCATCTGGGAATGATAATGGTTAGACGAATCATTTCCCCAACCCTCAGCAGAGGGACAAGATGACTTACAAAACTGCTTAAGGAACTTGTATATCAAGTACAGATGACATCAGATAGTTTTCTTAGCTCCAGACACAAACATGTAGATTTATCTTTATGACTCATTGCCAGACAGAGGTGCAGCTTCTTAATTTCATTTTCATTCTAATCCTTTTACAGATAATTTGCTCTCCTTTTATTATTGACTATTTATTACATACAATTTGATAGACATAAGGTGCCTTATAATATCTCAGGCAAATGTCCATTCGTCACGCGTTAACCCACACAGCAAATGTTAGCTGCTTATTCAGACAGAGAGCGGGGATGGACACCACATTGGAACTTATACTGAACCACACCCAACATTTAAACATGCCCTTCTGGCATTGGTCTTATAGAATGATTAGAAGCTAAATCTTGGGCTTATTTGCCCATCCACAGCCAGAGGGTACAATTGCCTGCAGTGTCCACATCAACCTTGGGGATAAAGTTTTTGACCTCCTGGTGAACAGGCACCACCGGAGCAATCAGATGAGCTGGGAACATCCATCTTGGCTGTGACTCAGAGATACAAACCAGAATCAAGAATTTACAAAGGCCACGAGTTACTGTCCCTCCAGTTTATCTACAAACTACTCCTGTGGAGAAGAGGTTAAACTAATTTGGCAGGTAGAGAGATGGTGGTGCCAGGAAAGACGAGAGGAACAAGGTGCACACTGGTAATAGATAAATAAGCACTCGAGTAATGAATAGTTTAGAAATAGAAAGGATGAGAAAGGGAGCAAATGCCAAGCAGTCTAAGAGGAGTCTGGAGTGCACAGGCATTAACTGTGCATAACATGGTAAATAAAGTTGATGAGCTGAAGGCACAAACTGTCATCTGGGACTATGATGTATTCACAATAGTAAAAGCCTGATTCAAAGCAGGAAAGAATTAGGAATTTAATATTCCTTCTTCGAGGGATTCAGGAAAGGTACGGAAGAAAAAAAGCATTGATGAAATAAACAATTATAGCACTGGAGAGGGATGATGCCAAGGGAGCCAAGGACAGAGTCAATTTAGTGCAAATTAAGGAATAGAGAAGTTATTACATTACTGGATGTATACAATAGGTCAAATAGCGGGAAGGAAATAGGGCAGAAAGTTCAAAAGCAAATTATAGAAAAATGCAGGGACTATAAGTCTGTGATAATGGGGACATTCTAATGTGGACTGAATTGAACAGTATAAAGGGAAAAGACGGGGAAACGGTCTTGAAGCACATACAAGAGAACCTTCTTGATCAGTGTGTGGATTCTGAAGGCAGCAGCAAAGTGAAAGCATTTACCACAAATCTCAAAGAAACCTGCCCACAAAGATTTCATTATCCATGTGATCCGAGGACACACTTCCTGATGACAACTTGACCCAGGCACCAATTATAGGGGATATCCGCCATCCAGCAACAGAGTCAAGCAAGTAAAGCAGCCAATCACATTGAAGAATTCTCTCAGACATAAAATCCAAAAGTAAAATACAGTTTACAGAGATCAAAATATGGATTAAGATAAACATTGTGGTCCAGGTGCAAGATCAAACAAACTTTATGAAATATTAAAAACATGTGGACCTTTCCACAAACATAAAATTGGTTTTTCAGAGCCAGAGCTCAGCACTAATTATGACTTTAAAAAGTCATTTAAAAAAACTCATTCAACTTTTTCATTGGTGTTTCCAGTGAGACTACAGCATAAGTCGTAACTCATGTCAATTCAGGTGTTATAAAGATTAGCATCTGGGGGGTACCCTTTTTGTACCCTGTAAAGGAACAGAGAACCACGGACGGTAGCTTCTGGATTTTTGCATTTAACTGTACATGTGCAGATGCTGAAGGTTGCTGACAGTTCCGGTGTTCTTAGGGCCATTAGTGTGTTTTCAGCCGAGCAAGGAAGCAAGCAGAAGTGAATCTCGTCCTTCAGAATGGAGCTGAACAACTGGAGTATGTTTCAATGGGACAGCATTTGGAGCACAGCGATCAAATCAACAAGTTTGATGTCACTGGGAAGAAGGTAAATGAATGACTGGTATTTTTCTCTTTAAACTAGGTATTGTTTCAAATGAGGTTTTGGCAAATTAAAAATATTCAGTTAAAGCTAAAAGTTAAAAGTTAATTTATTAGTCACAAGTAAGGCTTACATCAACACTGCGGTGAAGTTACTGTGAAATTCCCCTAGTCGCCACAGTCCGGCGCCTGTTCGGGTCAATGCACCTAACCAGAATGTGGGAGGAAACCGGAGCACCCGGAGGAAAGCCACGGAGACACGGGGAGAACGTGCAAACTCCACACAGACAGTAACCCAAGCCGGGTCCCTGATGCAGCAATGCTAACCACTGTGCTACCATGCCGCCCCGTTGTATGAATCAGAGTTCACAGAACAATAAAAACAAATTTCTACAGGTATCTATTAAAATTAATCGTTTAAACAGGATATGAACTGGAAACATGTGGGAATGTCAGGACACTTCACATGTTGAGTGGCCACATGTGTAGGAAGAGCCTCCAGCTCCTTCCCAGCTCCAGCCCGGCTGGCTCCGAAGAAGTGTCATATCGGGACTCGAAACATTAGCTCATACAATAAATGGCAGAGTCATCAGGAGTATAGAAACACAGAGGGACCTAGGTGTGGAAGTCCACAAATCCTTGAAGGTGGCAACACAGGTGGAGAAGGTGGTGAAGAAGGCATATGGTATGCTCGCCTTTATAGGACGGGGTATAGAGTATAAAAGCTGGAGTCTGATGATGCAGCTGTATAGAACGCTGGTTAGGCCACATTTGGAGTACTGCGTCCAGTTCTGGTTGCCGCACTACCAGAAAGACGCAGAGGCGTTAGAGAGAGTGCAGAGAAGGTTTACCAGGATGTTGCCTGGTATGGAGGGTCTTGGCTATGAGGAGAGATTGGGTAAACTGGGGTTGTTCTCCCTGGAAAGACGGAGAATGAGGGGAGATCTAATAGAGGCGTACAAGATTATGAAGGGGCTAGATAGGGTGAACGGTAGGAAGCTTTTTCCCAGATCAGAAGTGACGTTCACGAGGGGTCGCGGGTTCAAGCTGAGAGGGGCGAAGTATAACTCAGACATCAGAGGGACGTTTTTTACACAGAGGGTGGTGGGGGCCCGGAATGCGCTGCCAAGTAGGGTGGTGGAGGCAGACATGCTGATATCGTGTAAGACTTAGCTGGATAGTCACATGAGCAGCCTGGGAATGGAGGGATACAAACAATTGGTCGAGTTGGACCAAGGAGCGGCACAGGCTTGGAGGGCCGAAGGGCCTGTTTCCTGTGCTGTACTGTTCTTTGTTTCTCTCTCCACAACTGCTGCCAAACAAGCTGAGATTTTTTTTCAGCACTCTTGTTTTTATTTCATTTCTGCAGTATATTGTTTTTATTGTAGATTGGCCAAGCATATGGGAAATTGGGTTTCATAAATAGAGACATTGAATAAGTACAGAAGCAGGGAAATTATGCTGAATCTTTATAAAGCTCTGGCTAGGCTCTGACTGTAGTGCTGCATCCTGTTCTGGTCACCGCACTTCAGGAAATTTGTGGAAGTCCTTAAGAGGGTGCAGAGAAAATTTACCAGAATGGTCCAAATACTTCAAAAAAGAATTTGGATGGGCACATGAAGAAAATAAACCAGCAGAGCTACAGGGATCGAGCAGGAGAGAGGAGTTCACTGAATCGCACCGTGGAGGGCTGACATGGAGTCAATAGGCCAAATGGCCACCTCATGTGCTGTACATGACTCTAGGTAGAAAGGAAAGGCAACCAGAACAGCAACACCTTCAATGACTCAAAACATAGAGGTGAAAATGAGACAGGGAAAGGAGGCCTCTGACAAACACAAGGTTAATATATATTAGAGAACCAAGCTGAATATTAAAAAATAGGGAGGAGATAAAAAAAAGAAGAGGGGCAAAACGAGAGCATGCGAATAGATTAGCAGCTAACATACAAGGGAACCCAAAAGTCTTTTGGAGCCACAAATAGTGAAAGGGCAGTTAAAGGAAGGCTGGAACTGATAAAAGTTTAAAGTTTATTTATTAGTGTCACACGTAGGCTTACATTAACACTGCAATGAATTTACTGGTGCCTGTTCAAAGAGATCTTTATGGAAACAGGGAGCATGGGTGAGGCATTATATGAATACAATGGCGCTGTGTGACCAGAGCCATATAAAGATCTTGGGGACGATTCTCCCAAAAAAAATTCTAAGTGTTGAATTTGCGTAAAAATTGGAGTAACAACCACCAATTCTTTTAGCGTGATTTTCAAAAAGAATCTCCCACACTGTGCACTGCAGAGTGCCCTAGCTGGATTCACATTGAAAATCCAGGGGTAGGGCCTATTCCCGCTGAAGAGTCCGGCAGCAGAGGGCTGAGCGGCCACTGCTCATGCACCGATCTGTCAGAGCAGAGATCGGCACATGCGCAGTAGCCCTGCACTGCCAACCTCCCAATCGCTGGCTAGCTCAATTACTGGCCAGCCCCACAACCCACATCACTGGCCTCCCAGACATCTCTGGGCAAGTCCCAATGTGCCCCGCCCCCAGCACCAATCTCCCCAACCCTGCCCCCCCACACCAGCAGACCAATTCCCCCTGCCCCACCCCACCCAGATGACCAGTCCTGATCACCCCCTTCCCTACCTCTGCCACCTATCCCTGTGCAGAATGGCAGTGAGACCCTTTACCCCCCTTTACCTCCACCTCCTTGGGGGGGGTGGGGGGGGGGGGCCTCCATGGCCACTGCACACTCCAGCGGGGCCGGCCGCCAGTTCCCCATCAAGGGAGACATTTGCGGGCCCGGAGACTTCATGAAATGTAAATTGGAATTTAAATATGGGATTTCCAGCACAGAGCTGATTGTGAGAAAAATCTTTGCCTAGGAGGCGCGAGGAGGCCATGGCGCCCAGCAAAGAGCCCGCTAAACAGCCTCCGCTGATGTCTCCCGGCCCGTTGCACTTCTAGAGCGGTGCAGCAGGCTGGGAGAAATGCCCCCTCCCCCCCCTTAAGTTTTCTTTCAAATTTCTTAGAGAGACGCAAGAATTGAAAATGGATATATTGACTATCCAGAGCAGAATTGAGTAATATTGTCTATTTGCCTGCAAAATTATTGCTCAAGACATTGAGTATATTAAGACATGGTTAAAATCAATAAAGATTATTTGCAACAGAGTTGGTGTCAAAACCAAGAATTTTACAAGTGGAAACAATGAAGAAACTTGACAAGCAATGATTTGCCCTGAAGGAGAGTGAGCATCTACGACAGAAATGGAGCTAAATCCAGTCTACAAAAAACAGGAAACAAGTTGCGTGGGTGCATGGGGTTTTCCCTCCTGCAGTGGCGCAGTAATCCAAAGACCCAGAGAAAGATCTGGGGACCGGAGTTCAAATCCCGCCAAAATAGCAGATGGTAACATTCAATAAAAATTTGGAATTAAAAGTCTAATGATGATAATGAAACAACTCACTGATTGTTGTTAAAAATCCATCTGGTTCACTAATGACCTTTAGAGAACATGTGATTCCACAGCAATGTGGCTGACTCTCTCCTGAAATTGGCAATAAATGCTGGCCCAGCCAAAGATGCTCATGTCCCAGAAAATTAGTTGAAAAAAAAGTGACCATGATGTCCGCAGAAGCAGCTAATTAACATAGCCAATAGTGAGGTGATGGTGTCACTAAACAGACTAAAACTGTATGCATGTAATCACAATGATTAACAAAGCAGCTGGTGAATGATAAAACTAAACGTGTTTTTAGAAGTTTGTGCAGAAAGGGCTGCTGATTTTGTTTCCTATCTATGAAAGTACGTGCTAATGCATGAAGGTTTACTGGCTACCTCGTATTGAAAGTTAATGATGATGTTATCAACTATCAACTAAACTGAAAACATTGATGTTTGCAGTTTTAAATTGATTTGAAGTGACAGGCTGAGTGTCTGATGAAATTATCAAAATATGAGGTGTTGTGTGTAGGTGGCCAATGCAGGCAGCTAGCAATGTAAACAATGTGAATAATCACCAGGTGTGTGCTTTGAAATGACCATGAAATATTTGACATTTTCAGAATACATAACCCATTACAGGAAATGATAGTGGTACAGTGGTTAGAACTGCTGCCTCACAGTTCCCGCTTGGGTCACTGTCTATGAGGAATCTGTATGTTCTCCCCGTGTCTGTGTGGGTTTCCTCCGGGTGCCCCGGTTTCCTCCCACAGTCCGAAAGACGTGCTGGTTAGGTGCATTGGCCATGCTAAATTCTTCCTCAGTGTACCCGAACAGGTGACTAGAGGATATTCACAGTAACTTCATTGCGGTGTTAATGTAAGCCTACTTGTGACAATAAATAAACTTTAGAACTAATATCTTTTAAGGTTTGTAAAAAAGTGTGAATGATTGTTAAGTGTTATTTCAATTTAAGATTGTACTTGCAAGAATGGGGGTGTTAAGAACAAGAGTTTGAAAATTGAATATGCATTTTGAGTTAAAGACCCAAGATGTGGATTTATCTCGACTGAAATATTAAAAATTGCAATGGAGAATCAAGCTTTTGTGGGTTGACTCTATCCTATCCCGTACAGCTTAACCAGCAAGTAGCAATTAGCCCTTACTTCTGGTTGCCAAATTACATTGCTAGACTAGCTTCAAAAGAGAGAAACTAAGCCTCTTTTGAGTTTCCAGCACACCAATCTGAGTCACAAGTGACTGGAAAAAACACCAACTGTACGAACAGGTCCACTGTCCCCTAATAAAAATAATGTTCACAATGGCCTATGACTTCTGACTTTTTTCTTGATGTGGCCGTCACTGAAAAGGCCAGCATTTATTGCCCATTCCAAATTGGTGAAAAACGTGCTCGAATAAAACTAATTGACTGCTGGACCACTTCAAAGGGTTGAAAGAGTTAACAATGCTGCTGGCTCTGAAGTCACATATAAAGTATAGTGGGTAAGGACAACAGGTTTCCTTTCCTAAAGGATAATGGTGAACCGGTTGGATTTTTCCGGCAATCTGGCAGTTTCATCGTTACCATTACTGATACTAGATTTTTATTTTCGATTTATTTAACTGGATTTAAGTTTCCCATTTGAATGCATGTGTCCAGGTCATTAGTCCTGTCCTCTGGAACCGCTATGCTGCCACACCCCATAGCTTCAACAGCCTGAGATGCAAGTTTATTTGGATAGTCCGTGAGATTAATAAACAATGGCAAGTCGGACGCTAATAAATATTCCTTAGTGATTGACAGCATTTAAAAGTCCCTTGACAAAATTCATCAAGGATATCGTGAAAGCAGTGGTGCTATTGCTCTGTTTTCACAAATGAAATATGTCTAAGCTTAGCAATGGCTGCAAAAACTAAGTTTATAATGTAATGAGTGGAAACCTGTTGGCTCTAACGTCACCTCTGGTCAAGGCCTGCAAGCTTATCTGGCTTTTAAAAATTATTTCATGGGATATTAGCATCACGGGGAAAGCCAGCATTTGTTGCTCATCAAATTGTCCTTGGGTGCAATACTTTTTTAAGGAAAGGTCATGAAAATGAGAAATGGTATTATCAGGGATCTGGGGAATATGCATGCGGATATCTTTTAGGAATAGAGAGAGAAATTTGGAATTTTCAATTTTTCTGCATAGATCCTCGGAATGTGATGGATGTTTTCCACAGGAATGCCTGAGTGAAGATGGTGAAGTCTTGTTCCAAAAAACACTAATGCAATAATGGAAGATGCAGCAAAAGATATGAACAATGTTTAATAAGAACTCCCTGTGACACAAACACATGAAGGTTAATGTAACGGTTTGTGATTAATCAATTATCAATTTTTCCTTCTGTATCCTTCATCATCTGAATTGTGTAATATACATATTATTCAGTCTTATCATGCAGTACATGGAGAAATTGTACACTTGAGCTGAGCACAATTTGGGGCTGTAAGTAGGTAACCTCAAACATGAAACACTGCATCAGCATTACAGGTAGTACTTAAAGGAATGGGGCATGTGAAATCATAACAAGGAGAATTCCTGATTTCATATGTTTACATAAAAGCAGAAATATTAAAATAAGAACAATAAGATTATTGAGAATAATTGATTTGAAAGAGGATTGTGCGTGGAATTATCACTGAATTTCACCTTGCTCTCGCCCAATACTTTTCTGCTAACTTCCCCTTTGGGGAGCTAGCATCCCATTCCCTTGCCTCTTTAAATCCTCACTTCCTTCCAGCTCTCTTCCCCAACCCAAACCGAGTTTCTCTTTGTTGAATTTGCCACTGTCCCAGAATCAACCCTCACCTTCAGAAGGCTTTCACAGCCTTCGACTGCAAAGCTATCCAATGCTATGATCTTAACAGTAAAGGCTCTAATGTAAAAAGCAGCAGAAAAAAGGTGTACTTCAACAATATCATGGTAATTGGATGAAGTATATTTTCCCGTCATAAGTTACTAACTAGCTGAAAATCGCCGGCAAGACAAGTCATTCTTATAAATATGAGAAACTAAGAAATAGAAGGAATAGGCTAACAGCCCCGCAAGCCTGCTACATCAGTTAATAGAATCATGGCTGATCTCATTGCCACTTTCACACCCTATTTTTGTATATCTTGGACTCCAAAAATCAATCAACTCATTCAAAGACTCACAACCCACTCAGTGAAGATATTTCTCCTCACCTCAATCCCAAATTGCCAACCCCTTACCCTGAGTATATGCTGAGTTCTAGATTCTCGAGCTATAGAAAACAGCCTCTCGGCTTCTAAACAGTCAGAACCATGCATCAATAAGATCACCTCTCATTCTTCTACACTCCAGAGAGTGACAGCTTATTCGACTGAAACTCTGCTTCATATTCCAGGGATTGATTTGGTGAACCCTCATTGCAGCCCTTCTAAGGCAAGTGCAAGTTCCTTAGGTACCGAGACCAAAACTGTACTCAGTACTCCAGATATGACCTCATGAAGGTGCTGTAGAGTAGCCGCAAGAAGCCTCTCGCACTATAACTTCCTTGCAATAAAGGCTAACATACCATTTGCCTTCCTAATTGCTTACAACGGTGAATGATGAGGAAGGAGACAGAGAAAAGAAAAGTTGACTCTTAATGTCACTAACAAGCAAAAGTGCAGCATTGAGGTAGCCAAAATCCAAATATGAATAAGGAAATTTGTCACATTTTATTAAACAGGAGTCAGGAAAAAGGTGGTTAAAACTATACAAGCACTAACGGGTGTTTAGCAAGATGGAGCATCAGAACTGGGTGTGAACTCACCTGCATTCTGGGCAATAGCCAGGTAATAACCAGATGATAAAAGGGCTAAAAACACGAACTCAAATAATATCCACGGCTTCATTCTACCAATTTCGTTTCGATCGACAGAACAGGAGCAATGTCATCCACCAGAGCGTTCAGCTTCCCTGCAACAAGAGCAATGCCTCAGTTAAATTCAATGGGAGATTAAAATCCAGAGCACTCAAGTATGAATTTTGCCTTTTTGTACTATTTCAGTACATCCTGCAAGAACTGGTAGAAGTCATGCCGGATACCTCGTATCGGCAGACTGTAAACAGTGCTGTTAGAAACTGATAACACTTTATTCTGGCTAATGCCTCATCCTGTGCACAACATATATTGCAAGATCAACAGCTTTGTGCTCTGAAAATTGCGAAGATCCATTTATCATTGAGAAGTCTCCTGACAGCTCTGAGTTTTGAGGCACAGTTTCAGTACCTCACACCTCAACGGCTACTAGTCATGTCTGAACCTGTACCGAGCCCATACCCCAAAGGGGATCAATCATGTAGGTAATCCCAGCTGAATCGGATTTCTTTTCTCCCCTAACATCTGCACATGCACGGATCATTGAATGTCAAATAGGAACAGTAAACCTGGTCAAACGCTCACTCCCTTCCTCTGGGGTGCTGAGGAAACCATTGCACAGTCTAAGATCAGGTGAGATGAATCCTTACCGAGGGCCCCCTGATTTCATCATCAACTGAAAATATTTAACAGTAATTCAATGTTATTTCAACAGTAACAAAAAAAACAAAGCAAAGGCTCAATGCAAGACTGGAATAAAACAGAAAACTGAATTTCTCTACATGAATCCAAGCATAAACAAATGGGCATTGAATAATGCATCAGAACAGCTTTGGAGTCTGCACTTCACAGAACCACCCAGAATAAATGAGAGTTAGTGATCCCCTGGGATCAGAAGCCAAGATTTCCAAATCTATTTATCGTAAATGTGATGATTGATTGACCTGTGAATCACTGCCTTAGATGGAGCCTTCAAATAATACTACACAAACTACAACAGCGTGGAGCTATGTTACTGCCAATTCAATTAGACTCTGGCCAATTTCCGTTTGTGGCTTAACTGCATTGCATCAAATTTTGCCTCAGAAGGGACAAGATAACACTTTATTCTGGCTAATGCTTAGGGGTGGCACGATGGCGCATGGTTAGCACTGCTGCCTCACAGCACCAGGAATCCAGGTTCAATTCCAGCCTCGGGTGACTGTCTGTGTGGAGTTTGCACATTCTCCCTGTGTCTGCGTGGGTTTCTTCCGGGTACTCCGGTTTCCTCCCATAGTCCAAAGATGTGCAGGTTAGGTTGATTGGCTATGCTAAATTGACCCGAGTGTCAGAGGGATTAGCAGGGTAAATGAGGGTTACGGGAATAGGGCCCGAGTGGGATTGTGGCCGAAATAGACTCGATGGGCTGAATGGCCTCCTGTACTGTTGGGATTCTAAGATATTGAGCTGGTCAGAAGGGGAGACATCAGTACTACAGAAAAAACCCTTAGCCTGACTTAAAATATTCACAGTCAGCTTTTCTCGTGTCTTTATTTTGGGATAATTTCACCCTTTCCTCCTGTTGAGGTAAAGTTCCAGCTGCTGGCCAGGTATTGACTATCAATACCTGGCCAAAAACCGCAACATAAGACAGCAGCTGAAATGGAGTGTTGACAGGCTATTGAAGCAGAGTTGCCATCGCAGCAGAGTCCTGCTGACATATGACATTGACAATGTATGCTCAGGCTCTACAACATTGTTTCAAAATAAGGGGCCACCCTCTTAAAACAGAGAAGAGGCAAGATTCTTTCTCCGAGGGTCATGAGCCATTGGAACTTTCTTCCTGAAAAGGTGACGGAAGCAGAATCTGTAAATGTTTTTAAGGCAGAGGTGGATAAATTCTTGGTAAGCAAGGGGGTGATAGGTTGTCAGAGGTAGGGGTGCAGATTTGACCTTACAATCAAATCAGCCATGACGAGCAGGATCAAGTGGCTGAATGGCCTACTCCTGCTCCTTGCTTGTATGTAACTTGTGTTTATATGATGTCTTGAATGTGATAAAGTCTCATAGGAACATGATCAGATTGAGTCAATGGAGATATCAGCACAAGTTACCAACAGGTAGGTTTTGAGGGAGCGTCTTCAGAGGGGAGAGAAAGACAGATGTTTAGTTGTCAGGAGCAGAATTCTTGTCAATTTTCCCTTCCAGCTCAGGGACAACAACGGCCTCTACCTCCCCAGGTGAGATCAGCTCATAGGTGGGGAATGAAGCTGGGGCTTTTTCACTCGAATGGCTGAACAGTTGACTGTCTTAGCCAGGTGAGCTACTGTAGGTAGCCTCCTGTTGGTACATTCACATATACTAATGGATCTCTCCTGTCATTACTCTCAGAAGATCAAGATAAAGCAAATATTCCCCAATTATCATGCAGTAACTTTAGATATAGAGATCAGCATGTTCTGGGACACACAAAACTTCATCTCAGGCAGGAAGTGCGCAGCTACAAACATAACAGTCTACCACACAATGACAATGCTCAAATTAGGAGCACATGACATACATAAATTGAATATATTACAGGCAAGCTTTAAGTAGATCACTCTTGACAATGTTGCAATTTGATATTTCAAAGTGGTTCTCAATATTTTTATTGCTCAAGCAGTTAATTTCTAACTGATTTGTAAGAAGTTAGGATCTATGACTGTAAAACTATATTCTGCACTCTCTCCTTCCCCCCACGTACTCTATGAACAGTATGCTTTCTCTGTATAGCGCGCAAGAAACAATATTCTTCATTGTACCCCAATACACGTGACAATAATAAATCAAATCAAAGAAAGTAATTCTTCACTCACTGTTAGAAATATCACAATGTCAAAGGATCAAAAACCTTTCCCTGTAGTTCTGTTATCTCCAGGGTTTGTCGATTAAACAGCAGCCAATTTAGTTAGAGATTACAGCAGAAAATGCTGGAAATAATTCCATCCCTAAGCTTGCCTGGATAACAACATTCACTGCACTTCAAACATAATTGAACAGATGAACTGCTTTGCTGCACTGTGTCCGAGATAAGGTGTGATGAGGGACTGAAGACATGCAGGGGCGCATTTTCCTATTCCGCCCATCACGGAAATCATTGTGGGCGAGGGGGGGGAAACCATGGAAAGGTTTGATGATCTCAGGCCAGATTTTCCAGTTTCAGGGAGAGCGGGGCCGGAAGGTCCCGCCCGCAGGCTTACTGGGGTGCAGCTCAATAGACATCAAAATCTAATACTACATCCAAGTAGCTGTGCTTTACATCGTACTGGGTGAGGCATTAAACAAAAAGATTGTATATCCAAGTGGCTAGACAGTATTTCTTGGCAAGGTACTCAACCATGAAACCCATATGTTAGGAAATTATCTCATTCTCACCAACATAAGCACACAAAACCCCACCTGGTACTGTGTGCTCAGAAGCAGGAACTAAGGCTGAATATGTTTCTGCCCCTCCATAACCGAGAGTACTAAAACCAATTGCAGCTTCTTGGGAGCGGAGGAGGTTCACTGCTGTAAACTCTTCCTAGGCACCTCTCCAAGATAAGACAAAAAAGTGTTGATTGTGAAAAGCCCACTGCTGCTATTCCTTACAACTTTCATTGTCAGGTTTCCTTCACGGCTCCTTTCCGTTTCCCAAGGATGAGGTAAATTTGAGTACACTGCAATTCAATATTTAATTCCAGAAATAATTTGTTCTGAAAAAACGCTCCAGCTTTTTAAAATATTGAACTAAAATGCATAACCCAACAAGCCTATGAGTATGCATTTCCCGCAGCTGGATGAGGTGGACTGTAGGTTGTCTCATATCATAAACACATTTAAATAGATATACAACCATAGAAAAGTCACAGCACAGAAGGAGGCCATTCGGTCCATCCTGTTCATGCCAGCCCAAGGTCACCCAGGTGCCCTTTCAAATCCTACCTTCCTGCACCCGGCCCTTAGCTCTGTAGCTTCCAGCATGTAAGATGCAGATCCAGGTACTTTTTAAAAGAGTTCAGGATCTCTGCCTCCACCACCAACTCCGGCAGCGAATTCCTGACACCCACTACTCTCTGCGTAAAACATTCTTCCTCAACACCTACTGCCACTTATCTTCAATCCATGTCCCCTGGTTCTAGAATTCTCCACCAATGGAAATAATTTTATCCTGTCCATTTTATCTCTTCACCTCATACTTTTGTACACCTCTAACAAGTCACCCATCAGCCTTCTTTGTTCCAAAGAAAATAACCTCAACCTATCCAATCTGTCCTCATAGCTACACTTTTCCAGCCCAGCCCTGGCAGCATTCTTGTAAACCTGCTTGGCACTCTCTCTCTAGAGCAATTACATCCTTCTTGTAATGTGGTGACCAGAACTGCATACAATGCTCCAGTTGTGGCCTCACCAGTGTTTTATACAATTAAATATTTTAATGAAATTACGAATATAAAGAACACTATAATTTATATTTGTGTAGTGCTTTAGTGCAGAAGTCGTCTCAAACCACTTCACATTATGCTGGTAAAAGAAAATCATCAGTAACATCCGCAAAAACAGCTCACAAGGAAATCAAAAGTAAATTAATTGAATATTGTCCATTTGCCGACATAAATGCAACTTCAACAACATTCAAGAAGCTTGCTAGCATCCAGGATGTAGCAGCCTGCTTCATCATCACCCCACCCACCACCTTAAACATTTGCTCCTTGATGAACAATGGCAGCCGTGTACCATCTACAATATGCACTGCAGCAACTCATCAAGATTCCTCCAACAGCACCTTCCAAACACTCAACCTCAAGTATCTAGATGGACAAGGGTATCAGCCAAATGGGAACATAATTCCCAAGCTGCACAGCATCCTGACTTGGAACCATTCACTGTTGCTCGGTCAAAAGCCACATGGGCTGCAGCTATTCAAGAACTCGGCTCACCATTACCTTCTCGGGGCCAAATAAGGAAGGCGAACAACTGTTGGGCTGGTACCCATGTACGAATTTAAAAACTCCGTACTGAACCTTTGCATTTTCAAAAAGAACACTTATTAACTAATAACTGCACTGGTTAAAATTCAAAACAAACTACACCTAATTGAAAGCATCTTCGAGGAAAATTACCTCCCATCAAATGCTGGGCATGACACACGCACACTAATGGTGGTCTTCCATCACTGACCATCAACGTTTGCAGTGCGACGGAAACACTAATAATGGTTGGCAAGTGGGTAGATATTGCATTATCCCAAAAACAAACAAGGCTAAAAGGAGAAAATTATAGCCGTCCAAATGGGCTGCTGGCAACAGCCAAGTGGCATAAAATTTCTCCCATCAGAGAATGTCTTGGACAAGGGGCCATTCCAGAGCATGAACCACTGTCCAGCGGTCCAGGGAATAATAGCAGCACCTCCCTCAGCCACTCCGTGGTTTACAAACTCAGGAATTGAACCTGAAACTTTCTGATCAGTACAAAGCTATCAGGGGAGTTACTGGAACATAAGTATTTGAATTCAATGTATCATATTCCGCTGCTAGTAGTAATTATCTTTCTTGCAAGGTTCTCTTACAGAACACTGAGGGATTTATACGTCCATCGTTTAACAACGAGAACCAACAGAAATAATCCTAGTCACGCAGATGCCTTTGCAGGAACCTCCAGACACTCAGCCAAGGTCTGCGATTTTCTCAAATACAGGAAACTCAAATACAGGAAACTAACATCCACAAACTTTGCCACTGTAAATGACAGTACTTCCCATGCTCAGTGAGAATGGTCTCTAAATTTATAAAACCGCTGGCAATATTGATGGAGTATGCTTTTATTGGCACAGCCCTGCAAGAAGTTTGATCCAAGATGAACAATTTGAAACAGAATGACTACTTGCATTTACGTAAGCGTATGAAAGGTCATCTTATCAGTCAAGCCACATTGAATTGATGCTCTCACTGCAGTCACTATCTCACAAAAGCTTGTTTTACTTCAATATATTCACAATGAATTGTATAACGCCAGATCGAATTATAAATTGACATAATCCAGATGATCAGATGATCTTGAAAACAAATTCTCACCGTGTCAAATTTACTTAAAGGCGCTGAGCAACGTCACCTCTGAAATATTTTTCATTGTGCGCAGCTCACAGAATACTACAGTGCAGAAGAGGCCTTTCGGCCCCATCGAGTCTGCACCGATGCACGCCCCGACTTGCCCACCTAATCCCATTTGACAGCACTTGGTCCATAGTTTTGAATGTTATGGCGTGCTAAGTATTCATCCAGGTGCTTTTTAAAGGGTGTGAGGCACCCCGCCTCACTACCCTCTCAAGTAGTGCATTCCAGACCGTCACCACCAACTGAGTAAAAAAGTTTTTTCTCAAATCCCCCCAAAACCTTCCACCCCTCACTTTTAACTTGTGTCCCCTTGGAACTGACCCTTCAACTAAGGGGAACAGCTGCTCCCTATCCACCCTGTCCTCAGAATCTTGAACACCTCAATCAGGTCGCCCCTCAGTCTTATCTGCTCCAACAAAAACAACCCAAGGTTATCCAACCTCTCTTCATAACTTAAATGTTCTATCCCAGGTGAATCTCCTCTACACCCATTTGTGTTCACGTCCTTCTTACAATGTGGTGACCAGAACTGCACACAGTACTCCAGCTGTGGCCTCACCAAAGTTCTATACAACTCCCGGGCGGCACGGTAGCGCAGTGGTTATAGCACTGCTGCTTCACAGCTCCAGGGTCCCGGGTTCGATTCGCAGCTTGGGTTACTGTCTGTGTGGAGTTTGCACATTCTCCTCGTGTCTGCGTGGGTTTCCTCCGGGTGCTCCGGTTTCCTCCCACAGTCCAAAGATGTGCGGGTTAGGTTGATTGGCCAGGTTAAAAATTGCCCCTTAGAATCCTGAGATGCATAGGTTAGAGGGATTAACGGGTAAATACGTGGGGGTAGGGCCTGGGTGGGATTGTGGTCGGTGCAGACTCGATGGGCCGAATGGCCTCCTTCTGCACTGTAGGGTTTCTATGATTTCTATGATCATGACCTCCCTGCTTATGTAACCTATACCCCGATTGATAAAGGCAAGTGTGCCATTTGCCTTTTTCACCATCCTATTTACCTGCCTTTCTGCCTTCAGAGATCTATGGACAAACACGCCAAAGTCCTTTTGTTCTTTCGAACTTTCCAGTGTCAGACCTTTCACAGTATACTTCCTTGTCGAATTACTCCTTCCAAAGTGCATCACCTCTCACAATTCAGGTTAAATTCCATCTGCCACTTATCCACCCATTTCATCTATATTTTCCTGTAACCTAAGACACTCAACCTCACGGTTAACCACCCGGCCAATCTGTGTGTCATCGGCAAACTTACTGATCCTACCCCCACGTAACTCATCTATGTCATTTATATAAATGACGAACAATAAGGGGCCCAGCACGGATCCCTGTGGTACGCCACTGATCATGGCCTCCAGTCACTAAAGCAGCCGTCTGTCACCACCTTCTGTCTCCAACCACTAAGCCAATTATGAATCCACCTTGTCAGATCACCCTGTATCCCATGTGCATTAGCCTTCTTAATAAGTTCAGGGAACCTTTCAATTTCTTTGTCTGCTCACAGAGCATCTTAAATAAGCCTGTGCAGTACCTTCAGTGTTACTGAGAGTGGCTACACATGCAACTTACAGGGAACATTGCTGCTGACACACTGGACTACACCTGCATGAGCCACAGTCACCACAGTCATTCTTCAGTGTGCTGAGACAGTAAGTGTAGGTGAATTCAAAAGAGAAAATGCTGGAAACTCTCAACAGGTCTGGCAGCATCTGTAAGAGGAGAAAAGAGCTGAGGGGGGGGGGGGGGGGGGGAATATGCAATGTGTACCTCTTGGCAGAATTTTGCGCCCAATTTGAAATCAATTTGTGTAATGTCACTTTCTTTGTTCAGGGGAATAGGGAAACAGAAAACTCGCAGCAAGCTATTACATAAGAGCCATCAAATTAACTAAATGTCCCAGTTTGTCATTTTTTTTTGGAGAAGTACAATGAAAGTCAGAGAGCTGGCATGGACTGAATGAGCAAAGTGGCCTCTTTCTCTGTTGTAATAACTCCATGACTTAGTCTTATTGATTAAGAATTGCCCAATGACAATTTATCAAAAGACATCTCAGTAGACCCTCATATGAAGCTGGTTGGTGCCATTTCCCCCGGCAGGAACTTTAAGGGACGGATCAACCAGGTGGTGAAGGCAACCTCTTAAATGATTATGCTGATCTCAACTGGGCTAAGAGTAGAAACAGCAGAATGGGGACCAACAAAGGATGGAGACAAAAAAAACAGCAGCCAGAATCAGAACCTCCCCAGTAAAGGAGAAGAGAACATTACAAGGGGCATTGGGGTGGGAATCTACTTCATTCCCGATATGGGCAAACACCACCAAGTTCCTATCCAAGCCACACATCTTCCTGACTTGGAACTATATCACCGCTCCTTCATTGTTGCTGGGTCAACTTCCTAAAACTTTCTCCTGATAAGCCGATGGGTGTACCTAACCACAGGGAACAAAGAACAGTACAGCACAGGAATCAGGCCCTTCAGCCCTCCAAGCCTGTGCCGCTCATTGGTCCAACTAGACCATTCGTTTGTATCCCTCCATTCCCAGACTGCTCATGTGACTATCCAGGTAAGTCTTAAACGATGCCAGCGTGTCTGCCTCCACCACCCTACTTGGCAGCGCATTCCAGGCCCCCACCACTCTCTGTGTAAAAAACGTCCCTCTGATATCTGAGTTATACCTCGCCCCTCCCACCTTGAGCCCTTGACCCCTCGTGGTCGTCACCTCCGACCTGGGAAAAAGCTTCCCACTGTTCACCCTATCTAAACCCTTCATAATTTTGTACACCTCTATTAGGTCTCCCCTCATTCTCTGTCTTTCCAGAGAGAACAAGCCCAGTTTACCCAATCTCTCCTCATAGCTAAGACCCTCCATACCAGGCAACATCCTGGTAAACCTTCTCTGCACCCTCTCTAAAGCCTCCACGTCCTTCTGGTAATGCGGCGACCAGAACTGGACGCAGTACTCCAAATGTGGCCTAACCAGCGTTCTATACAGCTGCATCATCAGACTCCAGCTTTTATACTCTATACCCCGTCCTATAAAGGCAAGCATACCATATGCCTTCTTCACCACCTTCTCCACCTGTGCTGCCACCTTCAAGGATTTGTGGACTTGCACATCTAGGTGCCTCTGTGTTTCTATACTCTTGATGGCTCTGCCATTTATTGTATAACTCCCCCCTACATTAGTTCTTCCAAAATTCACCACTTCGCATTTATCTGGATAAAATTCCATCTGCCATTTCTCCACCCAATTTCCAGCCTATCTATATCCTGCTGTATTGTCCAACAATGTTCATCGCTATCCGCAAGTCCAGCCATCTTCGTGTCATCCACAAACTTGCTGGCAAAACCAGTTACACCTTCTCCCAAATCATTTATATATATCACAAATAGCAGAGGTCCCAGTACAGAGCCCTGCGGAACACCACTGGTCACAGACCTCCAGCCGGAAAAAGACCCTTCGACTGCTACCCTCTGTCTCCTGTGGCCAAGCCAGTTTTCTACCCATCTAGCCACTTCTCCTTGTATCCCATGAGCCTTAACCTTCTTAACCAACCTGCCATGAGGGACTTTGTCAAATGCCTTACTGAAATCCATATAGACGACATCCACGACCCTTCCTTCGTCAACCGTTTTTGTCACTTCCTCAAAAAACTCCACCAAATTTGTAAGGCACAACCTCCCTCTTAGAAAACCATGCTGTCTGTCACTAATGAGATTGTTCTGTTCTAAATGTGCATACATCCTGTCTCTAAAGAATCCTCTCCAACAACTTCCCTACCACGGACGTCAAGCTCACTGGCCTATAATAATCCGGGTTATCCCTGCTACCCTTCTTAAATAACGGTACTACATTCGCTATCCTCCAATCCTCGGGGACCACACCTATGTCCAATGAAGAGACAAAGATTTCCGTCAGAGGCCCAGCAATTACATTTCTTGTCTCCCTGAGCAGTCTAGGATAGATGCCATCAAGCCCTGGGGATTTGTCAGTTTTAATGTTACCTAAAAAACCTAACACTTCCTCCCTTGTAATGGAGATTCTCTCTAACATGTCAACACCTCCCTCTGAGACACTCACAGTCAACAAGTCCCTCTCCTTTGTGAATACCGATGCAAAGTATTCATTTAGGATCTCCCCTATTCCCTTGGGTTCTAAGCACAATTCCCTTCCTTTGACCCTGGGAGGTCCAACTTTTTCCCTGACAACTCTTTTGTTCCTAACATATGAATAAAATGCCTTAGGATTCTCCTTAATCCTGTGTGCCAAGAACATTTCGTGACCTCTTTTTGCCCTTCTAACTCCCCGTTTGAGTTCTTTCCTACTCTCTCTGTATTCCTCCAGAGCTGCATCTGTTTTCTGTTGCCTGGACCTAACGTATGCCTCTCTTTTCTTTTTGATCAGATCCTCAATTTCCCTGGTTATCCACGGCTCTCGAATCCTACCGTTCCTATCCTTCCTTTTTACAGGCACATGCCTGTCCTGCAGCCTTATCAACTGTTCCTTAAAAGACTCCCACATGCCCGACGTGGACTTACCCCCGAACAGCCTCTCCCAATCAACGGCCACCAATTCCTGCCTAATCCGGCTATAGTTAGCTTTCCCCCAATTTAGCACCCTACCCTTAGGACAACACTCATCCTTGTCCATTACTATCCTAAAGTTAACAGAGTTGTGGTCACTATTTGCCACATGTTCCCCTACCGAAACTTTGACGACCTGACCGGGCTCTTTTCCCAGAACTAGATCCAGTATCGCCCCCTCTCTAGACGGGCTATCTACATACTGTTCCAAAGAACCTTCCAGTACGCATTTTACAAATTCCTCCCCGTCCAGACCCCCAGCCCTAAGCACTTTCCAGTCTATACCAGGGAAATTGAAGTCTCCCACTACAACAACACTATTTTTTCTGCACATATTCAGAATCTCCTGACATATCCGTTCCTCCACTTCCCGTGGGCTGTTGGGTGGCCTGTAGTATACCCCCAGCATAGTGATTGCACCTTTCCTGTTTCTGAGCTCCACCCACAGCGACTCATTACATGACCCCTCTAAATTGTCCACCCTCTGCACCGCTGTAATATGCTCCCTAACTAATACCGCTACTCCACCTTTTTTAGCCCCTCCTCTGTCTCGCCTAAAACACTTATACCCCGGAATATTCAGCTGCCAGTCCTGTCCTTTTTTTAACCATGTCTCCGTCACCGCAACCACATCCAAATTCCGCGTAAGCATTAAGGCCCTAAGTTCGTCTGTCTTACCCGTTGCGCTCCTCGCATTGAAGGAGATGCACTCCAGACCTCCAGGCCCACTCAGGTCATCCTGCTCCAGAATGCTCTTCTTCTTAGCTAGCCTTGCCCTGGCCCCCAGCTCGACCCGAGCCTCAGTGCTTACTGACCTACTGTTTTGATCCCCACCCCGCTGCCACACTAGTTTAAACCCTGCCGAAACACTGCAGTGGGACTGCAGTGGTTCACGGCAGTGGCTCACCACCACTTATTCAGGTATAATTTGGGAAGGGTAATAAATGCTGGCATTTCCAGCAACACTCACATCTCAAGAATGAATTAATAATCAACTACACAATTTTCATCAACCCTCTCCACTTCATTACTACTGCTTCGACCACTACTACCACTACTTCAAAAAACATTCAAACATGATTTGCCTTTAAAAAAATCCCTGAAGGCTTTCATTTATAGCACATTCTTTCAAAATTATAATCAATTTTATACCTGATTATTGTCTCAGCATTTCCCAATCAACATTAGGCTAAAGTAAATGCAAAATACTGTGGATACTGGAAATCTAAAAAACCAACATGAAAGAAAACATATACATCGATATTATCCTAGCTACTTTATACATTTTTTAATATAATGAACAAAGCCTTTACATTGATTGAAGCCATGATAGGCGACACCTCACATAAAACGGAATTACCAGCCATCAGAAAACCACTGCAACCTTGTTATCTCGGAGGTAAAGTTTATTTATTAGTCACAAGTCGGCTTACATTAACACTGCAATGAAGTTACTGTGAAATTCCCCGAGTCGCCACACTCCGGCGCCTGTTCAGGTCAATGCACCCTAACCAGCACATCTTTCAGAATGTGAGGGGAAACCGGAGCTCCCGGAGGAAACCCACGCAGACATGGGGAGAATGTGCAGACTCCACACAAACAGTGACCCAAGCCGGGAATCAAACCCGGGTCCCTGGCGCCATGAGGCAGCAGTGCTAACCACTGTGCCAGCATGCCACCCTCATGTTTTTCCTAACAATGTGAATAACCTCACACTTAGGGGACACAGTGGCTTGCACTGCTACCTCGCAACGCCGGCCTTGGCTAACTGTGTGTGTGGAGTTTGCCCGTTCTCCCCGTGTCTGCATGGGTTTGCTCTGGGTGCTCCGGTTTCCTCCCACAGTCGAAAGTTGTGCGGGTTAGGTTGATTGGCCATGCTAAATTGTCTCTTAGCGTCAGGGTAAATATGGGGTTATGGGGATAGGGCCTAGGATGGATTGTTGTCAGTGCAGGCTCGATGGGCCGAATGGTCTCCTTCGGCACTGTAGGATTCTATGATTATTCACATTATATTCCATCTGCTATATTCTTACCCATTCACCTGGCTAAATCCCTTTGAAACCTCCATCTCGCCACTCTCATTCCCACCCAATTCTGTCTCATCAGCTAACCTGGAAATATTATATTTGGTCCCCACATTCCAATCATCGGTATAGAATGTGACTAGCTAGGGTCCAAGGACTGATGTCTGTGGTAACCCACGAGTTGCAGTCCTCTAACCTGAGAATGACCGGTTTATCCCTACTGTCTTCTGTCTGTTAATCAATTCTCAATCGATATCAGTATATTCCACCCTCACCCCACATTTTTGTTCAATAACCTCCAAAACCCTTCGGCAAATCCACATACACCACATCCTCCTTACCTATTCTGCTTGTTGCACCCTTCTGCTTGTTGCACCCTTCGGCAAATCCACATACACCACATCCTCCTTACCTATTCTGCTTGTTGCACCCTCAGAAAACTCCCAACAGCTGTGTCAAATGTGATTTCCCTTTCATAAATCCATGTTGACTCTGCCTAATATGCCCATTGTTTTCTAAGTGTTCAGTTATCACATCCTTTATAATAGAGTCGAGTCTTTTCCCCATTACTGATATCAAGTCTGTAGTTCTCCGTTTTCTCTCTCCTTGTTAAAGAATTTGGTTACATTTTGCGTCTTGCATTTGCAGATCTGGGTGCCCTTGTACAAGTTAGTATGCAGGTACAGCAAATGATTAAGGCGGCAAGTGGAATGTTTATTACATGGGGAATGGAGTATTGTAGGAACGTTTTACTGCAGTTGTACAGAGCCTTGGCGAGACCACATCTGGAATACAGTGTGTCTTTTTGGTCTAAATATTTGAAAAATAATATAATTACATTAGCAACAATTCAGGCTCACGCCACTCATTCCTGGGATAAAGGGTTTATCTTACAGAGAAAGGTTTAGCAGTTTAGGCCGATACTCATTAGTGTTTAGACTGTGAGGTGATCATATTGAAACATTTAAGATTCTGAGGGGACTTGAAAGAATGTTTCCTCTTGGGGAGAATAAACAAAGAACAATACAGCACAGAAAGAGGCCCTTCGGCCCTCCAAACCTGGGCCACTCATGTGCCCACTGGACCATTCTTTTGTATCCCTCTATTCCCAGTCTGTTCATGTGGCTATCTAGATAAGTCTTAAACGACCCCAGCGTGTCCGCCTCAATCACCTTGCTTGGCAGTGCATTCCAGGCCCCCACCACCCTCTGTGTAAAATACGTCCCCCTGACATGTGTGTTGAACCTTGCCCCCCTCACCTTGAACCCGTGACCCCTTGTGTGCGTCACCTCTGACCTGGGAAAAAGCTTCCCACCGTTCACCCCATCTATGCTCTTCATAATTTTATACACCTCTATTAGGTCGCCCCTCATCCTCAGTCTTTCCAGGGAGAACAACCCCAGTTTACCCAATCTCTCCTCATAGCCAAGACCCTCCATACCAGGCAACATCCTGGTAAACCTTCTCTGTACTCTCTCCAAAGCCTCCACGTCCTTCTGGTAGTGTGGCGACCAGAACTGGATGCAGTATTCCAGATGTGGCCTAACCATCGTTCTATACAGCTGCAACATCATATGCCAACTTTTATATTCTATGCCCCGTCCAATAAAGGCAAGCATGCCATATGCCTTCTTCACCACCCTCTCCACCTGTGCTGCCACCTTTAAGGATCTGTGGACTTGTACACCCAGGTCCCTCGGTGTGTCTATACTCCTGATGGTTCTGCCATTTATTGTACCCCTTACATTAGATCTACCAAAATGCATCATTTCGCATTTATCTGGATTAAATTCCATCTGCCATTTCTCTGCCCAATGTTCCAGCCTATCTATATCCTCCTGTATTCTCTGACAATGTTCATCACTATCCGCAACTCCAGCAATCTTCGTGTCGTCCGCAAACTTACTGATCACACCAGTTACACCTTCCTCCAAATCATTTATATATATCACAAACAGCAGAGGTCCCAGTACAGAGTCCTGCGGAACACCACTAGTCACAGACCTCCAACCGGAAAAAGACCCCTCCACTGTTACCCTCTGTCTTCTATGGCTAAGCCAGTTCTCCACCCATCTAGATAGCTCACCTTTTATCCCGTGAGATTTAACCTTTTGCACCAGCCTGCCATGAGGGACCTTGTCAAACGCTTTACTAAAATCCATATAGACGACATCCACGGCCCTTCCCTCGTCAATCGTTTTTATCACCTCCTCAAAAAACTCCACCAAATTTGTGAGGCATGACCTCCCTCATACAAAACCATGCTGTCTATCGCTAATGAGATTATTCAGTTCTAAATGTGCATATATCCTATCTCTAAGAAGCTTCTCCAACAACTTCCCTACCACGGACGTCAAGCTCACCGGCCTATAATTACCCAGGTTATCCTTGCTACCCTTCTTAAATAACGGGACCACATTTGCTATCCTCCAATCCTCTGGGACCTCACCTATGTCCAGTGAAGAGACAAAAATTTCTGTTAGAGGCCCAGCAATTGCATCTCTCGCCTCCCTAAGGAGTCTAGGATAGATGCCATCTGGCCCTGGGGATTTGTCTGTCCTAAAAAACCTAACACTTCCTCCCTTGCAATTGAGATTTTTTCTAGCGGGTCAACACATCTCTGAGACACTACCAGTCAACATGTCCCTTTCCTTTGTGAATACTGATGCAAAGTATTCGTTTAGGATCTCACCTACTTCCTTTGGTTCTAAGCATAATTCCCCTCCTTTGTCCCCGAGGTCCGATTCTTTCCCTAACAACCCCCTTGTTCCTAACGTATGTATAAAATGCCTTAGTATTCTCCTTAATCCTGTCTGCCAAGGACATTTCGTGACTCCTTTTTGCCCTGCTAAGTCCCTGTTTGAGTTCTTTCCTACTTTCTCTGTATTCCTCCAGTGCTCCATCTGTTTTTAGCTGCCTGGACCTCATGTATGCCTCTTTTTTCTTTTTGATTAGACCCACAATTTCACTGGTTATCCACAGCTCTCGAATCCTACCTTTTCTATCATTCCTCTTTACAGGCACATGCCTGTCCTGCAGTCCTATCAACTGCTCCTTAAAAGACTCCCACATGCCAAATGTGGATTTACCCTCGAACAGCCTCTCCCAATCAACAGCCACCAAATCCTGCCTAATCAGGCTGTAGTTAGCCTTCCCCCAATTCAGTACCTTACCCATAGGACAACACTCATCTTTTTCCATTACTATCCTAAAGTTCACAGAATTGTGGTCACCAAGGGAACAGTTTGAAAATAAAAGCCCTCCCCTGTAAAACAGAGATGAAGAAAATTTTATTTCTCTCAGAATCATAGAATCAAGAAGGAGGCCATTTGGCCCATCGAGCCTGCACTGACACAATCCCATATAGGTCCTATTCCCATAACCCCAGATATTTATCCTCCTAGTCCCTCTGACATTAAGGGCCAATTTATCATGGTCAATCAACCTAATCCACACATCTTTGGAATATGGGAGGAAACCGGAGCACCCAGAGGAAACCCACGCAGACATGGGGAGAATGTGCAAACTCCACACAGACAGTGACCCGAGGCCGGAATCGAACCTGGGTCTTACCGTTGTGAGGTAGCAGTGCTAACCACTTTGCCACCGTGCTGCCCATGGTTGCTTGTCTGTGGAATTTTCTTCCCCTGAAAGCAATGGAGGCTGGGACATTTAACTTATTAAAGGCTAAGTTAGATAGATTTTTGATAGACAAGGCAGTCAAGAGTTATGGGAGACAGACAGGTGGAGTTGAGACTACAACTATCTCAGCCTTGATCTTAATTGAATGGCAAAGCAGGCTTGAATGGTCTACTTCTGCTCCTAAGACTTAAGTTCTTATGTTATCATCTATTTTTATTCTGTCCATTATCTTCCATGCCTTCTCCTTTACACTGGCAGCAGCCAATTCTCTAGTGAAGATATAAAAAGTGCTGAGTTCATACCTTAGACGTATCCTCTCCCTGCACAAGAATTTCTCCCCAATCAACTCCAGCCATCCTTTGAATACCCTTTTACTATTTATATCTTGATAAAAAGTTATGGTGTTTCCTTTGATGTAAGCCGCTAATCAATTCTTATAACCTGTCTCTATGCCAGTTATGTCCTTTTGAAGTTCTCTAAGTTTCTATATTATCAACCTCTTCTGCTATCTCATTTTAATTTCTCTCTCTTTAGTCATCCAGGGAATGCTACATTTGGATGTCCTTCCTTTCCCCATCATGGGATTAATGTTTAATCTGCATCAGAACCAATTGCCCCTTGAAGATCTCCCAATGTTTTGCTGAAGAATTTTTGATTCTAATAAATCTTTTTGCCTTACTGACACTATTTCTTTGTTTCTACCTTCATTTTCCATAACTATTCTAAACTTGATGATATGGTCACTATTTCCCAAATGCTTCCCCACTGCCTCACTTCATTTCTTAAACTCAATCCAGCACTGCTTCCTTTCTCATTGGAAACACACTGAGCAATCTTTTGTAACATTTCAGGAAATCTTCCCTCTCTCTCTTGGCCCTTTATACTATTACTACTACAGTATATTGGGATAATTGAAGTTTCCATCACCATCACTCTGCAGTTATTACATCTTTCAGTAAATTTGCCTGGAAATGTGCTCCTTTCCACTCCCCACAATTTGGTGGCCAGTATTGTTGATGCAGCAACTCTGTTGCTCTTAATTCCAACACACTAGATTTTGTCTTTACCCACTCAGCAACATCAGCCCTTTTAATGCTGTAATAGTTTATTTGATCACCCACCTCCTTGTAACCCTTCCTAATCTTTCCTGAATACATTCCAGTCATGAATATTAAGTTCCTAATACTCCTCTCCTTGAGCAGGTCTTTATTATTGCCATATATTATCATCCCATGTGGTTACTTGAGCCTACGACTCACCAACTTTATTCATTGTGCTCTGCATGTTTGCATTCCATCTTGGACAGCCTTGCATTGACCTAGTCTTATCTCTATTTCTGAACTATTTTTTACTCTAGTGTTAATAGCCTCTCCCAGTCTTCCATTCACCTTTTTCCTCCATGTCATCATGATGCCAATTCTCTGCCATATTAACAAGAACAGTAACTCCTAACACAGGACCGCAGTCCTTTTTACTTCCTATGTCATTAGTTCCCACCTGGCTATGACTTCTGGCTGTTTCCTTGCTCCTCTCAAAATGTTCTGCACTTAGTGACGTTCCTTACCGAGACACTAGGGACGAAATATACGATACAGGACTCATACCAGCAGTTACAGTAATGGTTGTTTATTAAGTCTTCTATTTTCCCTGACTTGCTACTGCTCACTATATCCCACCGCAATTCCTTTCCCCACAATGCCAGTGATGCATGTCCATCACCTTGCTGGTATTCAGCACTGAAAATTGATTTGAAAATGCCGCAATCTAAGAGAATGTCTGCCTTCTCCTACACGCCAGATGGCCACCCATTATCTATCCTCCTAAAGACTCTCTGACTGCAGGAATGTGTGCGCCAAGAAATTCTCAGCCTCAGTCCTGCAGTGACTCCAGGCATTCCTAGAGCTCAGGAACCCCGAGTTTTAGCTTTAACAACTCGAGCCGTGTTGTCCAACAGAAATTGACAATTTGCCACTTGTCGCTATGATGGTGCACACTAATTTTAGTCAAATGCTTTACATCCCTCAAATGATACAGATAAATGTACTTCATATGTGTAAATATACTTACACATTTACAATTACAGTAGCCAAATAAAACACCCACTATTTCAAGAAATGAGCAGAAAAGTTAATGTGAGTGTTGAGAACACACACACAGCCCCAAAATGCCTATCACTAATTTTTGATGTATTAATCAGAACTGCAATGAGCCATAGCTGGGTTCCTAATTAACCACATGTGGCTAGTTGCTGACATATCGGACAGCACGGAATTAGACACACTTCCTGCATTAGAAGTGTCCCAGAGTTCCCACATGGTACATAAATTGCAGACAATAGGTCTCAGGAATTCCATCATTTTGCTTTAAAAAATTAACTATTTATGGTATATAGTATATACACATGCACATGCATGTTAATTTAGCAATTCCTTACTCCCATTTATTTTTCAATTATTTATGTATACTGTGTTTTATTTAATACAATTTATATTAATTAATACTATCCAATTTTATGCCCCTGTCTACATCAACAGGGACGAAGCAGAAAAGGTCGAGAGCTTCAGGTTTTTAGGTGCCCAGATCACCAACAACCTGTCCTGGTCCCCCCCATGCCGACACTATAGTTAAGAAAGCCCACCAACGCCTCTACTTTCTCAGAAGACAAAGGAAATTTGGCATGTCAGCTACGACTCTCACCAACTTTTACAGATGCACCATAGAAAGCATTCTTTCTGGTTGCATCACAGCTTGGAATGGCTCCTGCTCTGCCCAGCACCGCAAGGAACTACAAAAGGTCGTGACTGTAACCCAATCCATCACGCAAACCAGCCTCCCATCCATTGACTCTTTCTACACTTCCCACTGCCTCGGAAAAGCAGCCAGCATAATTAAGGACCCAATGCACCTCAGACATTCTCTCTTCCACCTTCTTCCTTTGGGTAAATGATACAAAAGTCTGAGGTCACCTACCAACCGACACAAGAACAGCTTCTTCCCTGCTGCCGTCAGACTTTTGAATGGACTTACCTTGCATTAAGTTGATCTTTCTCTACATCCTAGCTACAACTATTACACTACATTCTGCACTCTCTCGTTTCCTTCTCTATGAATGGTATGCTTTGTTTGTATAGCGCGCAAGAAACAATACTTTTCACTGTATGCTAACACGTGACAATAAAAATCAAATCAAATCTCTTTAAAGTCGGCCTTCCCTATGGCATTAAAGTTATCCCCTTAAATTATTACACATTATTTAAATTATGGAGTAATAAAAGTCCATCAGGTCTTTGTCAGCATAGTGAAGGACATGCCCCTGTCTACATCAACGGGGATGAAATGGAAATGGTCAAGAGCTTCAAATTTCTAGGGGTCCAGATCACTAACAACCTGTCCTGGTTCCCCATGCTGACACGATAGTTGAGAAAGCCCACCAACGCCTCTACTTTCTCAGAAGACTAAGGAAATTTGGCATGCCAGCTACGACTCTCACCAACTTTTACAGATGCTCCATAGAAAGCATTCTTTCTGGTTGTATCACAGCTTGGCTCCTGCTCTGTCCAATGCCGCAAGAAAATACAAAGGGTTGTGAGTGAAGCCCAATCCATCACTTAAACCAGCCTCCCATCCATCAACTCTGTCTGCACTTCCCGCTGCCACAGAAAAGCAGCCAGCATAATTAAGGGCCCCACGCACCTTGGACATTCTCTCTTCCACCTTCTTCCATCAGGAAATAGATACAAAAGTCTGAGGCACCAACTGACTTAAGAACAGTTTTTTCTCTGCTGCCATCAGACTTTTGAATGGGCCTACCTTTCTCTACACCCTAGCTATGACTGTAACACTACATTCTTCCCCCTCTCCTTTCCTATGTACAGTATCCTTTGTAATTATAGCACGCAAGAAACAATATTTTTCACTGTATACCAATACATGTGACAATAATAAATCAAATCAAGTCAGCCCTTTCCAAAGGCAATTCGGTTAGTCCCACTCTTTCTCCATAACGCTGAAATGTTCTCTCCATTATTTCTCCAAAGCTACAATTGAAGCTGTATCTATCATCCTATCAGGAGGTGCATTCCAAATTCTAACCATTTGCTGCGTTAAAGTTTTCCCACCTGTTACCCCTAGTTCTTTTGCCAATTACCTTAACAGTGAACAATACATTTACTGTTGCACCTTGGATTAAATTACATAGCATCTCCTTACCCCTTTACACTGAATTCCTGAACTTACCAGATTGACATAAAATATAAAATTTTGAATGGACACTTAAATATTTATAAGCAGTATATCAAACCCCAAAAGTTTCCCAACTTGAAAAGTTCATAACCAAACAACTCCAACTGTATACACTCCAACTGTATACACCCCAACATGCCACCTCTGCTAACACCTTTCTCCTTCTCTCTACCCTCACCCCCAAATAACAATTAAGGACTGGAACAACCTCCCACAAATCTTAATCTCCATGCTCTCCAAGGACTCAAATAGCTATTTACTGAACTTGTTTCAATCAATGCGACAACTGACGACACTGTGTACCTCCTGCGAAAATTCCTTAAAGCCTTAACCCAAGGGCCAAATTCCTGTCGCCAAAGCGGAATAGATTCTCCTAACTGTGTGCACACAGCCTTCTGAGCAGACTGCAGTCTCCAGGTACTGCAAACAACCCTTTTAATGAGGATAAATCATAACCTGGAACTGTCTTGTTTTACTTTACATGTTTATATATCGCCATTCCTCCCCACAGGCAACAAATCTTAAAACATTAAACACGAAATTGCAATTCAAAACAGTCCCATAGCCTCTTCAGGAAGTTTTGTTTTAAATGAATCCTAACAACCGTGTTTATTTTGGCCATAAAGGCACAATTGTTAATCGTTCTATACTTGCTGTAACACGTTCAGTAGACACGTTGAAAAATAACTTCGAGGCTAGTAATGGAACAGCACTGTTACCATGGAACATGGTGAGATTACAATGTTACAGCAGCCCCGGCACTGGCTGCCTTTCACTTCGAAAACAAATGCCGTACAAATTGCGCAGAAAATAACATAACCACAGAGCAGGGGGGTAGTGCGAAACTTGCGGTTAATGGGGTGGTGGCGGTGGGTGGGTGTACCAAGGGGACAGGACGCCTCGATAATCCAGTCACATCCGAATTCTGCCCAGATACACGCACATACCTAAACCTGGAGTACAAACAAACCTTCATTCCCTCTCTGCTCCGAGCCGTCTGTTCCTCCACAATCCAAACTCCGGGGTTTTAAGAACCGATTCCTGGCGTGGTCATTGATATTGAAAGAGAGACTTCAGCTACGACGCTATCCCCACTCAAAACTCAGAAACAGCCAAGTCATGGGATGGATTTAGAAGCTACCCTTCCCCCAGCTACCGCCCCGCCCGTAACTACAAGCAGATGGGAATTGGAAGCAAGAAGTTGCCAAATCTATTCAGTATTGCTGGGAGAAAAAAAGAGGATTGCGAGGCGAAACCCTTCCACAGCACGTCTCCTTTTCAGTACTGCCAAACAACCAAATCAAAACAGGATTGCAGCAATACACGTACCCGTTTCATTCCTCATAAACCGCAGCTCTGCGCAGTCTCAATGTTGTTGTGCCCTGAAAGTTTCCAGAAAACTCGAGGGGGGGGGGAAAGATCCACGAACATTGGAAAGGAAAAGGGGGATCATTTTAAAAGTTTTATTTCCGCACATTTTAAAACACCTAAATACATCAATTTGCTTGCTGCAAAATGTTGATAGTTATTTTAACCTGTTGCACACTACATACACCACACAACAGTAATAGATCTACAATCCTGTGGAAACAATGGCAGGGGGATAAGACATGCCTAGTATATAACTCAGGGTGCCTTCCGGCCCATCGTGCCTTTGCTAGCTCTTTGAAAGAGCTTCACAACTTTCTCCCACCCTCTCGCCATTTCCCTGCAAATAGTCCCATTTCGCATGCTTTACATGTGAAAGCAGTGGAGAGAGTTGCAGAAAAGATTCACCGGAATGGTTCCAGGGATCAGGAATTTCTGTTACATCGATAGATTGGCAAAGTTGAGATTTTGCTCTGCCCAAGACCGCAAGAAACTACAAAAGGTCGGGAATGTCTCCCAATCCTCATTGACTCTGTCAATACTTCCCGCTGCCTTGGCAAAGCAGCCAACATAATTAAGGACCCCATGCACCCCGGACATTCTCTCTTCCACCTTCTTCCTTCATGGAAAAGATACAAAAGTCTGAGCTCACATAACAACCGAAACAAGAACAGCTTCTTCCCTGCTGCCATCAGACTTTTGAATGGACTTACCTTAAGTTGATCTTTCTCTACACCCTAGCGAAAAACACTACATTCTGCACTCTCTCGTTTCCTTTTCCATGAACGGTATGCTTTGATTGTATAGCGCGCAAGAAACAATACTGTTCATTGTATGCTAATACACATGACAATAATAAATCAAATCAAAACTTTGAACAGAAGGTTACGAGGGGATTTGATAGAGTCATAGAGGTTTACAGCATGGAAACAGGCGCTTCGGCCCAACTTGTCCATGCTGCCCTTTTTTGTTAACGATTAAGCTAGTCCCAATTGCCTGCGGTTGGCCCATATCCCTCTAAAGCCATCTTACACATGTAACTGTCTAAACGTTTTTTAAAAGACAAAATTGTACCCGCCTCGACGACTACCTCTGGCAGCTTGTTCCAGACACTCACCACCCTGTGTGTGAAAAAATTACCCCTCTGAACACTTTTGTATCTCTCCCCTCTCACCTTAAACCTATGCCCTCTAGTTTGAGACTCCCCTACCTTTGGGAAAAGATATTGACGAGCGAACTGTGCCCCTCATTATTTTGTAGACCTCTATAAGATCACCCCTCAGCCTCCTACGCTCCAGAGAAAAAAGTTCCAGTCTATCCAGCCTCTCCTTACAACTCAAACCATCAAGTCCCTGTAGCATCCTCGTAAATCTTTTCTGAACTCTTTCTAGTTTAATAATATCCTTTCTATAATAGGGTGACCAGAATTGCACACAGTATTCCAAGTGTGGCCTTACCAATGTCTTGTGCAACTTGATTGGATTTGATTTATTATTTGATTTAATTTATTATTGTCATATGTATTAACATCATGAAAAAGTATTGTTTCCTGCGCGCTATACAGACAAAACATTCATAGAGAAGGAAACGAGAGAGTGTAGAATGTAGTGTTACAGTCATAGCTAGGGTGTAGAGAAAGAGCAGCAAGGTAAGTCCATTCAAAGGTCTGACAGCAGCAGGGAAGAAGCTGTTCTTGAGTCGGTTGGTACAAGACCTCAGACTTTTGTATCTTTTTTCCGAAGGAAGGTGGTGAAAGAGAGAATGTCTGGAGTGCGTGGGGTCCTTAATTATGCTGGCTGCTTTGCCAAGGCAGCGGGAAGTGTGGACAGAGTCAATGGATGGGAGGCTGGTTTGTGGCTTCAACAAGACATCCCAATTTCTGTATTCAATGTTCTGATCAGTGAAAGTAAGCATGCCGAATGCCTTCTTCACCACCCTGTGCACCCGTGACTCCACTTTCAAGGAGCTATGAACATGTACCCCTAGATCTCTTGTTCTACAGCTCTCCTCAATGCCCTACCATTAACTGAGAAAGTCTTGCCCAGGTTCGATCTACCAAAATGCATCACCTCGCATTCATCTAAATTAAACTCCATCTGCCATTCATCAGTCCACTGGTCCAATTGATCAAGATCCCGTTGCAATCCTAGGTAACCTTCTTCACTGTCCACTATGCCACCAATGTTGGTGTCATCTGCAAACTTACTAACCATGCCTCATAAATTCTCATCCAAATCATTAATATAAATGACAAATAACAGTGGACCCAACACCGATCCCTGAGGCACACCTTTGGTCACAGGCCTCCAGTTTGAAAAACAACCCTCTACAACCATCCTCTGGCTTCTGTCATCAGCCAATTTTGTATCCATTTGGCTACCTCACCCTGGATCCTGAGAGATTTTGATTTGATTTGATGTATTATTGTCACATGTATTAACATACAGTGAAAAGTATTGTTTCTTGCGCGCGATACAGACCAAACATACCGTTCATAGAGAAGGCAATGAGAAAGTGCAGAATGTAGTGTTACAGTCATAGCTAGAGTGTAGAGAAAGATAACTTAATGCAAGGTAAGTCCATTCAAAAGTCTGACAGCAACAGGGAAGAAGCTGTTCTTGGGTCGGTTGGTATGTGACCTCAGACATTTGTATCTTTTCCTGGAGGAAGAAGGTGGAAGAGAGAATGTCCAGGGTGCATGGGGTCCTTAATTATGCTGGCTGAACAAAGAACAATACAGCACAGGAACAGGCCCTTTGGCCCTTTGCTGAGGCAGCGGGAAGTATAGACAGAGTCAATGGATGGGACGCTGGTTTGTATGATGGATTGGGCTACATTCACGACCTTTTGTAGTTCTTTGTTTTCTTGGGCAGAGCAGGAGCCATACCAAGCTGTGATACAACCAAAAAGAATGCTTTCTATGGTGCATCTGTAAAAGTTGGTGAAAATCGTAGCTGACATGCCAAATTTCCTTAGTCTTCTGAGAACGTAGAGGTGTTGGTGGGCTTTCTTAACTATAGTGTCGGCATGGGGGGACCAGGACAGGCTCTTGGTGATCTGGACACTTAAAAACTTGAAGCTCTCAACCCTTTCTACTTCATCTCCATTGATGTAGACAGGGGAATGTTCTCCTTTACGCTTCCTGAAGTCGGTGACAATCTCCTTCGTTTTGTTGACATTGAGGGGGAGATTATTGTTGCCGCACCAGTTCACCAGATTCTCTATCTCATTCCTGTACTCTGCCTCGTCATTGTTTGAGATCCGACGCACTACGGTGGTGTCGTCAGCAAACTTGAAATTCGAATTGGAGGGGAATTTGGCCGCACAATCATAGGTGTATAAGGAGTATAGTAAGGGGCTGAGAACACAGCCTTGTGGGGCACCGGTGTTGAGGATGATCGTGGAGGAGGTGTTGTTGCCTATCCTTACTGATTGTGGTCTGTGAGTTAAGAAGTTCAGGATACAGTCGCAGAGGGAGGTGCCAAGGCCCAGGCCACGGAGTTTGGAGATGAGTTTCGTGGGAATAATAGTGTTGAAGTCAATAAATAGGAGTCTGACATAGGTGTCCTTGTTATCTAGATGTTCTAGGGTTGAGTGCAGGGCCAGGGAAATGGCGTTTGCTGTGGACCTGTTGCAGCGGTAGGCAAACTGTAGTGGATCCAGGTAGTCCAGGAGGCTGGAATTGATTCGTGCCATGACTAACCTTTCGAAGCACTTCATAATGATGGATGTCAGATTTAATCTTATGCAACAACCATGTGGTACCTTGTCAAAGGCCTTGCTAAAGTCCATGTAGACAACAGCAACTACACTGCTCTCATCTACCTTCTTGGTTACCCCTTCAAAAAACTCAATCAGCCCTTTTTAAACAAAGGCACAACATTTGCCACACTCCAATCTTCAGGCACCTCACCTGTGCCTGTCGATGATTCAAATATCTCTGCTCGGGAACCCACAATTTCCTCTCTCGCCTCCCACAACAACCTGGGATACATTTCATCAGGTCCTGGGGATTTATCTACCTTGATGCGCTTTAAGACTTCCAGCACCTCCTTCTCGGTTATATGTACACACCTCAAGACATCACTATTTATTTCCCCAAGTTCCCTAACACCCATGCCTTTCTCAACAGTAAATACTGATGAGAAATATTCATTTGGGATCTCATCCATCTCTTGTGGATCCGCACATTGATGACCTTGTTGATCCAGAAGAGGCCCTACTCTCTCCCTTGTTACTCTTTTGTCCTTTATGTATTTGTAGATGGTCTTTGGATTCTCCTTTGCCTTATCTGCCAAAGCATTCTCGTGTCCCCTTTTTGCCCTCCTGATTTCTCTCTTAACTCTACTTCTACACCCTCTATACACTTCAAGGGATCCACTTGATCCCAGCTGCCTCTGCATGTCATGTGCCTTCTTCTTCTTCTTGACCAGGGCTTCAACATCTCGAGTCATCCGGGGTTCCCTACTTCTACCAGTCTTGACCTTCACCCTAAGTGGAATGTGCTTACCCTGAACCCTGGTTAACACACTTTTGAAATTCTCCCACCGACCAGACATCCCTTTTCCTGCCAACAGACTCCCCTAATTAACTTTTAAAAGTTCCTATCTGGTACCATTAAAAATTGGCCTTGCCCCAATTTAGAATTTTAACTTTTGGCCCAGACCTATCGTTCTCCATAGCTATCTTAAAACTAATGGAATTATGGTCACTGGTCCCAAAGTGATCCCTCACTAACACTTCTGTCACCTACCCTTCCTTATTTCCCAAGAGGAGGTCAAGCTTTGTCCCCTCTCTAGTTGGACAATCCACATACTGAATAAAAAATTCCTCCTGAATACATTCAACAAATTTCTCTCCACCCAAGCCTTTAATACTATGGCTGTCCCGCTCAATGTTGGGAAAGTTAAAATCCCCTACTATTACCACCCTATTTTTCTTGGTATTTAAATCATGATGGGCCTGGACAGAGTAGAACAGAGGAGAGACTGTTCTCATTGGTGGAAGGATCAAGAACCAGAGGGCACAATTAAGGGATTTGGAAAAAGATGCAATGGAGAAAACTCTCATGCAGCAAGTTTTCTAGAATGAGCTGCTTGAGGGTGTATGGTGCAGGCAGTTTCAATCGAGGGAACTGGATTATCCGAAAAAGGAAGAACGTACAGGAAATACGAGGAGGAGGCGGGGATATGTCACTGGGTGAATTGCTCCTTTGTAATGCCAGCACTTCTCACTATGGGCCAATTGACAACCTTATATTCTGGAACCATTGTTATCCAATTCCCTGTAGAATGTTTCTATTGAATCTGCTTCCACCATCCCTTCAGGCAGCATGTTCTGGACAATAACAACTCGCTGTCTAAGATAAATTCTTAAATCCCCTCTGGTTCATAGAGGCACAGAGGCTACAGCACAACAATAGGATCACTGGTGAAATTTTTCTTGGTCACACAGGCCACCTTCCGCCCCTCTTCGGCTAGCCCTGCCAACTTAATTGTTCCTTTCTTCCATTGCTGAGGGTCTGGAGTCAAATGTAGGCCAGACCAGGTTAAGGATGGCAGATTTCCTTCCCTAAAGGATACTACTTGAGTTGATTTATGATTGTCACATGTATTAGTATACAGTGAAAAATTGTTTCTTGCGTGCTATGTAGACAAAGCATACCATTCAAAGAGAAGGAAAGGAGAGAGTACAGAATGTAGTATTACACTCATAGGGTGTACAGAAAGATCAACTTAATACGAGGTAGGTCTGTTCAAAAGTCTGACAGCAGCAGGGAAGAAGCTGTTCTTCAGTCATTTGGTACGTGTCCTCAGACTTTTGTATCTTTATCCCGATGGAAGAAGGTGGAAGTGAGTATGTCCAGGGTGAGTGGGGTCCTTGATTATGCTGGCTGCTTTTCCGAGGCAGCGGGAAGTGTAGACAGAGTCAATGGATGGAGGCGGGTTTGTGTGATGGATTGGGCTTCGTTCATGACCCTTAGTAGTTTCTTGCGGTCTTGGGCAGAGCAGGAGCCATACCAAGCTGTGATACAACCAGAAAGAATGCTTTCTATGGTGCATCTGTAAACGTTGGTGAGAGTCGTAGCTGACATGCCAAATTTCCTTAGCCTCCTGAGAAAGTAGAGGCATTGGTGGGCTTTCTTAACTATTAGCGTCGGCATGGGGGGAACCAGGACAGGTTGTTAGTGATCTTGACACCTAGAAACGTGAAGCTCTCAACCATTTCTACTTCGTCCCTGTTGATGTAGACAGGGGCATGTCCTCTACTATGTTTCCTGAAGACTAGTGAACCAAGTGGGATTTTACAATAATTGATGATAGCTGTCATTATTACTGAGACTTGCTTTCAATTCCAGAGCATCGATTGAATTTAAATTCCACCAGCTGGCATAGTGGGATTTGAAACCATGTTCCCAGACCATTAGCTTCTGCATTCCTCGTCCAGTGAAATTAACATGATGCCACTATCTCTCCTCATCTCTGTTATTCACCACATTTTAAAAACATTTCTCCTGAATACCCTTTGGATTGAACACTGACAACTTTATATATAAAACATCCTGTCTTGGTTTTGCCCACAAGTGGAAGCATCTTCTCTATTTGGCAATTAGCCGAAACCTGCATCCTCCAATTGCCCACAATCCTGCCAGTGGAAATTTTACTCTCCATTCACCTTTTCAAACACCCTTAGAAATATGAAGACCTTTATTAAATCTCTCTAGAACCCTCTCTTCTCAAAGATCATGTCTACCAGGAAGAGGTGAAAACAGGGCTCCAATAAGGATTTTCAGCAACCTTTAGAAGGTAAGAAACTGCTGACATGCTTAACTCAGGCACTGAGATAGTGGAGAAAGAATGGTTAATGATAGTGAACATAAGAACATAAGAACTAGGAGCAGGAGTAGGCCATCTGGCCCCTCGAGCCTGCTCCACCATTCAATAAGATCGTGGCTGATCTTTTTGTGGACTCAGCTCCACTTACCCGCCTGCTCACCATAACCCTTAATTCCTTTACTGTTCAAAAATGTATCTGTCCTTGCCTTAAAAACATTCAATGAGGTAGCCTCAACTGCTTCACTGGGCAGGGAATTCCACAGATTCACAACCCTTTGTGTGAAGAAGTTCCTCCTCAACTCAGTCCTAAATCTGCTTCCATAGAACCATAGAAAATTACAGCTCAGAAACTGGCCTTTTGGCCCTTCTTGTCTGTGCCGAACCATTTTTTGCCCAGTCCCGCTGACCTGCACTTGGACCATATCCCTCCACACCCCTCTCATCCATGAACCCGTCCAAGTTTTTCTTAAATGTTAAAAGTGACCCCGCATTTACCACTTTATCCGGCAGCTCATTCCACACTCCCACCACTCTCTGCGTGAAGAAGCCCCCCCGAATATTCCCTTTAAACTTTTCTCCTTTCACCCTTAACCAATGCCCTCTGGTTTTTTTCTCCCCTAGCCTCAGCGGAAAAAGCCTGCTTGCATTCACTCCATCTATACCCATCAAAATCTTATACACCTCTATCAAATCTCCCCTCAATCTTCTACGTTCCAGGGAATAAAGTCCCAACCTATTCAATCTCTCTCTGTAACTCAGCTTCTCAAGTCCCCTTATTTTGAGGCTATGCCGCCTAGTTCTAGTTTTACCCGCCAGTGGAAACAACTTCCCTGCTTCTATCTTATCTATTCCCTTCATAATCTTATATGTTTCTATAAGATCTCCCCTCATTCTTCTGAATTCCAGTGAGTATAGCCCCAGTCTACTCAGTCTCTCCTCATAAGCCAATCCTCTCAAGAAGCTGAGATAGAATGAGAGAATGGAAAATAGGCCAGTCGGAGGGTGCTTGCAGCAATATGTGAGCTGGAGATGTAGTGAGACTATTAAGGGGTCTGAAAGTGAGGACAAAATCAACACTGGTTTCTCAGTCTTCCAGATGACCTGGTTGAGAACTGGTGAAATATGTACGCGGGCCACTTACTGCTGATGAGTACAAGAACCAAATACATAGGATAGTTAATATTGAAAATAAAGTAAATTATCCCCATTCAATATGATAGGCTTGGGTTGTTTTCTCTGGAGCAGAGACGACTAAGGAATGACCTGATTGAGGTGTTCAAGATTTTGAGGGACATGGTGCCTCACATCGTTTAAACAGTACCTGGGTGAGTACTTGGCACACCATAACATTCGAGGCTATGGGCCAAGTGCTGGCAAGTGGGATTAGTGGGCAGGTCAGAGCCTTTCATGCATCAGGTGCAGACTCGATGGAACGAAGGGCCTCTTCTGCACTGTAGTATTCTGTGAATAATATATTTTTACCAAAAATTTTGAAACATAAGCTGCACTATTCCCACTACCCCTCAACTTTCTCCCCCACTGCTGAACAAAGAACAAAGAACAATACAGCACAGGAACAGGCCCTTCGGCCCTCCAAGCCCGCGCCGCTCCCCGATCCAGGATTGAATCCTGAATCCAGGATCCCCGCCCAATTTTCCAGCCTATCTACATCCTAATATCCTATCCACCGAGCTGTCCCTCACAGCTACGATGCTTTGTTCATCACAACCTATTAACTCACCCCCACCCCCCCATTCCAGACCATGTGATCTCCAGGGAGAGGCGAAAACCCAGAGTGAAAACCCCAGGGCCAATATGGGGAAAAAAAATCTGGGAAATTCCTCTCCGACCCCCTGAGGCGATCGAAACGATCGAAGGTGCTGACTTTTCACTGGGGTTACAGCACTAGAGGTTAGGCAATCCTAATGTACCCCTCCCCAAGTTTCCACTCCTGTGAGCTTAAACGCTGAGCATCAGCAGGCAAATCAATAGTGGACAGCATAACAGTTGACCATAATCCTGTCCCTTACACAGCATAAACTACAAGCATTTTCCAGGTGACGCCTTTGGGCCGTAATTAGGAACAAGAATACGGATTGATTTCTCTCTCCGTAGAAGCATGTTGGAAATTTGACCTGGGACAGTCTGTTCACTCTGATCTATTGCAACACTAGATGGTATACAATAAACCATTGGGAGCAGATCATTTTTTTAACAAATACAGGTTGAACCACTTTCATTGTTATAGAACAAGACATTCACATTATGTCAATCTATTTTCAACCAAACAAATTAATCTCCTGTGGTAATGCACAGTCAAGATCAAGTGTAGTCATTGAGTGAAACTGGGTTAAAAAGCAGACAGTTGAACTAGCGCAGCATGAATACAACTTAATCTTCAATTTAAATTCATACATTATGTCCTTATTTGTATATTTCCATCATAACTTTCTACATCTACATTTATAAAGAGAAAGGTTAGCAGGAAGATCATCATCATAGAATCATAGAAACCCTACAGTACAGAAAGAGGCCATTCGGCCCATCGAGTCTGCACCGACCACAATCCCACCCAGGCCCTAACCCCATATCCCTGTTTAATATATTATAGGTCAGTATAAAGTAGAAGTGAATTGCACCACATCGTAAAATGATTTGTTGGAGGTCATTGCAATCAAGAGGGAGAGACAAGAGCACAGCGGGAATACAATAAGTGGCAGAGGACGTGAGTCACTGTGAGATCAGCAGGAAAGGCGCGAGCACGGCAAGGATAAAATGGGTGACAGTGAGCGAGAGTCACTGCGAGGCTAATATTAATGGCACATTATCAGAGCAGGAAGAAAAAAAGATAAAAGCAAATTACTGCGGATGCTGGAATCTGAAACCAAAAGAGAAAATGCTGGAAAATCTCAGCAGGTCTGGTAGCATCTGACAAAGCTTTGACAAAGGGCCGTCTGGACTCGAAACGTCAGCTCTTTTCTCTCCTTACAGATGCTGCCAGACATGCTGAGATTTTCCAGCGTTTTCTTTTGGTTTCAGAGCAGGAAGAATGTGCAGTTACAGGGTTATGGTGGGAGAATGGTACCAGGTGCATTCAGAGACAGAGAGACAACAGGCTGAATGGCCTCCTTCTGTACTGTAACAATTCTGTAATTCTGTGGTTATAGACACTTGGTAATGATTGGATTGCAAGATTCTTCACACAAAGGCTGGGGGTCAACTGAAAATTTCAAAACTGAGGTAATCTGATCATCGTCGGTAAGGATACTAAAGGATATGGAACCAAGGCAGGTAGCGAGTGTTAAAGCAGCTTAAGTATGATCTAATTTGAATAGCGGTAGAGTGCTGAATGATTTACTCATGTTGCTTATGTTCCTAAAATGTACCTTAAGCTTTTAGACATAGGACAATATTTGTCCCAGCATATCAGTATTCATTTACCTTTCAGATTAGATGCAGTGTGTCCTGTACACTGATTGCATCCATAGAAAAGATATACCAACATTTATAAAACTGATTATTTTATCAGCTCCTCCTTTACAAGCTGCTACATCCTGCAGCAACAAAATCAAAACCACTAATCTGTCTGCATTATGGTCTTAATGGATTAATGACAAGGAGATAGCTGTCAGCTTTCTCACATACAGCACCAAACCAAAATAAAGGCAGCCCAGAAGAGTCGTTTTTTTTAATTGCATGATGAAGTGCATGTGTGGCAGAAATCCAAATCAACATTCATCCAACAGGTACTCAGCCTCACTCCTGTGGCTTATTACTCCATTTAACACCATCAAAGGCACCACTCAGACACCAGTGCCACTTGCTGCATCTAAAGTTTGCTTGGGAGTTTGACTCAGTCTCTTGCTGGAGACAGTACCTCCAGCAGCAGCTTGCAGACCAATTGCCTGCACAGACCAGCAATGTACTTTCACACCAGTCAAGATTAGCAATGTCTTTGCACCAATTGCACATGCCATTTGTTTTAAAGAGCTATCTATTAATATACCCCTAATATAAACAGGAGGTTCAGCACAGGGAAATTTAAATTATATAACACACTGCCTCCGGAATCACCTTCCCTTGCCCCTGTTAGGTTATGTCTACCGTAATCACTCACATGCACATTTTCTGCTCAATTGTACATTATATTTTCTGGTGTAAACAGTCACATAAAAATCAGGTGGGTTTAATTTAGTGTTTCTGCGTAAGGGAAGGTAAAGCTACAGTTGTATTCCTGCTGGACAAAGGCATTTGTACATGTGGGGGGTTTTGGTTTCAATTCAAGCCATGCTTCTATTGTGCTTAGAGAAATTACAGTGTGAAAAGTAAAGTTTGACGAAGTAAAACTTGTTGCTTAGTAACCAGAGGCCACTTTCCAGAGGGGAGGGATTTCCTTTGTTCTTAGTTTAACTCGAAGCCAGGGCAATTGAAGATAGGACGCCAGGGAGTGAACATCTGTCAACTCTGCCAGAACAAAGGTTGGACAGGACAAGGGAGCTGCAACGATGCAGACTTCCCAAAGAACCAGATACGGTCCAGATAACCAGGGAATTGGGACAGAAAGAATGTCTTAAGACTGACATTAAGGGAACAGAGACCACAAAATTTAAGGAGGTACTGGTCAGGAGAATGCAACAGAAAAAGTGTTCTGAGTTAGAGACAGATGCAATAACCAGAATTAAAATGCAAAAGCCGACTTCAGAGGTAAATCAAAAGTTTGGTGCCATCTTAATGCAGTTTGAGAATCTATAGTTAAATGAAATTGTGAAGAGTTTGTCCAACAGGTGAAACAGAAAAATCCTGAAAGGAGAGATATAAAACCTGGTGCCGGGTTCCTTACTAAAAGTGCAGTGGAAGCCTTGTTTGACAGTACAATTGGAAAATCTGGAATCGATTTGTAAAGCAAACTGATGGTGGAAAGCATTGTTTTGAAAGAAGATTTTAAAGCGTGTCTTTTTTGGGAGTGGAGTTTGGAAACACTATGGCCTGCCCCGCTTGCCATGGGAATTGGAGCAGGCGAGGGACAGACAATGGGAAATCGGGTGGGATTTTACAGTTTCGGGACGAGCGAGGCCATAAAATCCCACCTTATGTGACAATCACCTGGGGGGCTTCTGAGGAGAAATCCATGGAAGATCAGTTGAGTGGCATCGGCCATTTGGTTTCAGGGTGGGGTGTTATCTTTAAAATCAGTGTATATTTGTGAAGCTAAGGCGGGAGATTGGGAGTATTGTGTCATCATCAAACTTCTCATGTTTATTAAATGCTTTTTTCCCCTTGTTAAAATTAATAAGCGGTCGTGCGATCCTGTTCTTACATACTTTCTAAAAAAAATTACAGCCAGGGTTCCATTCTGGGATCTTCCTGTCCAGTTATAACATCAACTGGGATTGTAACACCATGCATTAGATGTCATGGATTTGGATGGTGCTGTTGAAGAAAATGGAGTGTTGATAACATAAGGGTAGAAATTGCAATTTGCTCTGTGCCAGAATGCAGGCTTCCCAAATTAATCTTGCCATTAGTTCATGGACAGCTGAATGCCAGCAACAGAACAGAAACATGAGATAGCATTTGACATTTCTACTGCATGATACGAAGCATGAACAACAAATTGTATAGGTAGAGAATTTGGTTTTGTTAAAAGGGCTGAACAACAAAATTGAACATATATTTGAATCAAAACGTAGAAAAAATTAAAAACTCAGATAGATCAAAGTTTCCCAAACTTTTCTGGCCACAGCACCTGTTTGACCTTGCAAGAGTACTGAAGGAACCCCTGAGAAACATTCTTATTATGTTCAAGAGTTAAACCACGAAACATTGATTGTTTTTATGCATTAGGCAGAAACATTTTTCCAGGAGTATTTTCTATTTCTTAGACATATACATTTATTATAATTAAAAAGTTATCTGATTCAACAAAGTACTTAAGTCTTAACTTTTTGTCATTTTTAATGGGAGCAGTAATACTGCTTCTTTTGCTCACAAATTTATTTAATATTCGAGTGCTGCTGGAGCACTGGATTCTCATATCACACACATTCTCTCACACTCTCAATCCCAGCTCCCTCTCTCCCTTGCCCCATGGCCGCTTCCTCCCTTGTCCCATGGCCGCTTCCGCTCCCACTCCATGGTTGCTGCCTACCTTGCTTCACCATCCACTCTCTTCCTTGCTCTTGCTCTGGCCTGGATCTGTGAGGACTACTTTCCCGGTCTTTCCAACTTGTCCAATCAGAGGTTGGCTGCTCACAGCATTGGTTGCTCGTGGGTTTATTTGTGTGCTAATCAGCAGCCAATGCAGGGAGAAACCAGCCTCTGATTGGATAAACAGCTTCATAGCATTTTTCAAATTTTATACATCAACCTGGACATCTGCAGAACCACACTGTCCCACAGAACCCAGTTTGGGAACCCTGAGATAGCTAAATGAGCAGAAGTAATATTCCATGAAAGCATGAATGAAAGATAAAAATACTCAGCCTACTGTTTTCTATTCATTTCTCTTGGAAGCTTTAAACATGTATGGATCAAGTGAACATCTCTCCAAATTAAGAATTGTCTTACAGCAAGCCTCAATGCACAGCAATGGCTGATCATTGCGCTACAGGTAGTTGTTTGCATGTCAATACTAGTGCACTACAATAAAATGATCTCTCAAAGTATGGATTAATTAATGTAATTAACAAATGGAATATCATCGTGGAAGTAGCAGGCATTGTTAAAATCGATACCCCCATCCAGTCTGTTGCATCTTGTAGATCTGTTGCAATATATTGGGAACAAAACATACACAACTGAGATTGACTGGAAGACTAGTGATTGACTTTACAACTGATTGAATAATGGATAATTTGAAGAATCCTCGGCATGGGTCACCCAACAGCTCATTGGAGGTGTACACATATGAACAAGGAGCAGATTTGGCCATTCAGCCCCTTGGCCTGTGTCATAAAAATATTCAAAGACTCTGCAACTCCTTTTTAAAACAGTGACTGCTAGTTCCAGAAAGGAAACATCCTCTCTGCATCCACCATGTGAAGATCTGTCAGAATTTTGTATGTTTCAATCAAGTCTTACTCTTCTAACCTCCAGTAGATACAAGCCTAGTCTGTCTAACCTTTTCTCATAAGACAACCCACTCATTCCAGGTATTCATCTGGTAAACCTTCTCCAAATGCTTCCAATGGGTTCACATCTTTCCTTAAAATGAGACCAATAATGTACACAGAACTCAAAATTTTCTCTCATTGGCACCTTGTACAACTGAAGCATAACCTTCTCCCAACCTCCGCCCAACTTTTGTATTCTATTTCCCTCGCAATGAATATTAACATTCTACCAGCTTTCCTCATGACTTGCTTTACCTGCAAAGTAGCCTTGTGTGATTCATGCATTCGGACACCCAGATCCTGTTGCACCTCAGAGCTCTGCAATCTCTCACCATTTAGATAATATGCTTGTTTTAAAATTTTCCTGCCAAAATGAAAAATTTCACATTTTCCCACATTATACTCCATTTGCCAGATCTTTGCCTGCTCACTTAATCTATCCACTATATTTTTGTAGCCTCCATATTGTAGGAAATAGAGACAGTTAAAGTAATTTATATTAGAAATAAGACATACATTTAAGCTTAATTTGTATTTCCATATTTGTGTTTTAAGGGTTAATGTTAACTTCATGTTAAACAAAGGTGCCAGCAAGTCTGTAAGTTTGAGTTTCACTTTAAACTTTGCCTGCATTGTAATTAAGGGTTTATAACATAAAAACAATTACAGGGGTTAAAAAGCATTAAGCTGTTGCTCAGCAACCAGAGGCTCACACTAAAAATCAAAAGTAGTTTGTCAGTCTAGAACCATGTAAGCTAGAAGCAAGAAGCTTTCCACAGAAGCTGCCAGTACTGGCAGGAGAATAAAATAAGGGGCAGAAAGCAAGTCTCAGGAGCTAAAGAAAAGATAAATTCCAGATACCAGGGAATGAAAAGAGGAAAATCCCAGGAAGACTGAAGTCAAGGGGTCAAAGAACCAGAATCTGAATAAGGCTCTTTTCACTGAAGTTAAAGAAAGAGGCAGTGAGAGGCTCCCAGTTAAAGGCAGGGCTGCAAGGTGCAGAGTTTCAGGATTTTATCCCAACAACAGCGAAAGAGTGGTTATATACTTCCAAGTGAGAATGGTATGTGGCATGATGGAGAACTTGCAGGTGGTGGTGTTCCCATTATTCTGTTGCTTTTCTTCTTGGTACAGATACAGATTTGGAAGGCAAACTCTAAGAAGCTTTGGCAAATTTCTGCAGTGTATCTTATAGATGGCACACACTTCTGCCATTGCATATTGGGGGTGGAGGAAGTGAACATTGAAAGTGGTGGGTGAGCTGCCAATCAAGCGGGTTGCTTTGTCGGGAAAGTATAGTTTGCAGGATAATGCAGATATAATCGGAAGGATGGTGAGGGCAAGGAGAGAGTGAAAACAGATAATAATCACAAGTGGCAACTCCTTAGTGATGTCCCACTTCGCATCCCAAAGACAATGAAATACAAACACTGCCACCCGAGTTGAAATCAATGTTCAATTCCAGCCTCGAGTGACTGTCTTCAAGACTAAGAATACTGCGGCGAGTAACTCACCCCCGACTCCCCAAAGCCTGTCCACCATCTACAAGGCCCAAGTCAGGAGTGTGATGGAATACTCTCCACTTGCCTGGATGGGTGCAGCTCCAAAAACACTCAAGAAGCTCGACACCATCCAGGACAAAGCAGCCCACTTGATTGGCATCACATCTACAAACATCCACTCCCTCCACCATCGACGCTCAGTAGCAGCAGTGTGTACTATCTACAAGATGCACTGCAGCAATTCACCAAAGATCCTTAGGCAGCACCTTCCAAACCCACAATCATGTTCATCTAGAAGGAATAGGGCAGCAGATACATGGGAACACCACCACCTGCAAGTTCCCCTCCAAGCCACTCACCATCCTGACTTGGAAATATATCGGCCATTCCTTCACAGTCGCTGGGTCAAAATCTTGGAATTTCCTCCCTAAAGGCATTGTGGGTCAACCCACCGAACATGGACTGCAGCGATTCAAGAAGGCCACCTTGAATCGCTGCAGTCCACCACCACCTTTTCAAGGGCAACTAGGGATGGGCAATAAATGCTGGCCAGCCAGTGACACTCACGTCCCATGAATGAATTTTTAAAAATGTGGAGTTTGCACCTTCTCCCTGTGTCTACGTGGCTTTCCTCCGGGTGCTGCGGTTTCCTCCCACACTCCAAAGATGTGCAGGTTAGGTGGACTGGCCATGCTACATTGCCCCTTAGTGTCCAAAGATGTGTAGGTTCGGAAGTTTAGCAGCTTAAATGTGTGGGGTTACGGAGAAAGGGCAGGGGTGGGCCTGGGTAGGATGCTCTGTCGCAGAGTTGGTGAAGACTCAATGGGTCAAATGGCCTCTTTCTGCATTGTAGGCATTCTCTGATTCTGAACTGGTTGTACCGACACTTCAAGCAGTGCATGGATTTAGCTCTTCAAACTGTAGAGTAATTCTGTAAAGTCAGTAAAATTCATTGCTTTCAAATTGTGGTAATACACACAAACCCATGTTTGAAGAAACCTGGCATAGGGACACAAACATGACTACTTCTGGAATGCTGGCTGTAACATTCTCTCAGTTGCACCATGATTCAGACTGTACGAGTTAAAAATTTCTGTACGAGGCAAATATTCCATTAGTATACATTAAAATTAACCATAACATATAGATTAGTTAGCTGTATCTGAGTATACAGTCTTGCACCATTTTTGTGGTAGTTTTTAAACTATTTTTAAAAAGCTGTTTCATTGTACCAGTCATATTCAATTTGAGGGATTTTCACCCAAGGACAACTGGGATAAAATAACAGATTTAGGATAGAGAGCAGGAATATTTTTTGGAAACAGAGGTTTTTGAGTCTATGCAATGCACTAGACTCAGCGATTGAAGAAACCTACAGCAGATGGACTGCTGTGATTCAAGACAATGACTCATCACCACCTTCTTCAGGTTAATTAGGGATAGGCAATAAATGCTGGCCTAGCCAGCGATGCCCACATCGCAAGGGCAAAGAAAAATAAATTAAAATAGGAAAGGCAATGAAGGGGCAAGGGATCAAGGTAGGTACATGGAATCAAGCTTGTGCTGAGGATAAAGTTTATTTATTTATTAGTCACAAGTAAGGCTTACATTAACACTGCAATGAAGTTACTGTGAAATTCCCCTAGTCGCCACAGTCCGGCGCCTGTTCGGGTCAATGCACCTAACCAGCACGTCTTTCAGAATGTGGGAGGAAAACCGGAGCACCCGGAGGAAACCCACACAGAACATGCAGACTCCGCACAAACAGTGACCCAAGCCTGGAATTGAACCCGGATCCCTGGCGCTATGAAGCAGCAGTGCTAACCACTGTGCCACCAAACACCAAGTGGCTGAGCCACATATTTCATTTCTGGGTTGTAATTGCTACATAATTCAATGAAAGTTTTCTTCATGGCCAGTTTGGGACTGCTAAACCTTCTGGCCCTCTCAGAGGGTGGTGGGAATCTGGAATGCGCTGCCTGGCAAGGCAGTGGAGGCCGGAAACCCTCACAACCTTTCAAAAATATTTGGATGAGCATTTGAAACATCATAACATTCAAGGGTATGGGACAAGTGCAGGAAAATGGAATTATTCTTCAATGGTAATAATTGTCAGTGCAGACTCGATGGGCTGAAGTGCCTTTTCTGCGCTGTATGACGATGACTCTAAGAGATAATTCATTAATCTGTACCTTTCATAACTGTCGAGCTTCCAGCCGAGTCCCTAGCAATCATTACCACTTTATCACTTTCTTTTCAATATTAAGTTAGTGAAAATAATAAATCATAACTTGACAAAATAGGTCAGGTCCAGGACACTTAGACACCTTAAGTTATTTTTTAAAGCACTGTGTGAACAGGCACTGAGCATATAAAATATAGCCAACAGCATCACCAGTGTTAAACATTACTCTTTCCTTTAAGTGATAATCTTCCCAATTCTTCAACCATTAACATAATTGGTTAAACATTACCGACAATAGTAAGTGAAGGGGAAATTGCAGCAGAGGTAATTCATCCATGGAACTAGTTTGAAATGCTGCCAGGCCTCCGAGAAGCTACTTTTTTCATCATCATCTGTAACAAATTATCTTAAAACATCTTCCTCTCCCCCTCCCATTAGCATTCCAACCTCCAACACCCCAATCCTCTCTCAGCACCTTCCCATGCAATCGCAGGAAGTATAACACCCACTCCCCTTACCTCCTCCCTCCTCCCTGTCCAAGATCACAAACATTCCTTCCCGGTGAAGCAGCAATTTCCTTGTATTTCTTTCAATTTAGTCTATTGCATTCACTGCTCACAATGTGTTTTTCTCTACAGTGGGGAAACCGGAACACCTTCGTTCAGCCCACAAGCATAACCCTGACCTTCCTGTCGCTTGTCATTTCAATTCACCATCTTGCTCTCATGCTCACATTTCTGTCCTCAGCCTGCTGCTATGTTCCAGTGAAGCACAATACAAGCTGAAGGAACAATACCTCATCTTCCGATTAGGCACATTGCAGCCTTCCGGAATCAAAATAGAGTTCAACAACTTAGACCATGAACTCTATCCTCCATTTTGATTGCCCCCCCACCCCCGGCAAGTGGCAATTTGTATCTTGTTTTTGCTTTCAGAGCTGATCTTTATTCTTCTATTAACACTTCACTGAACCAATGCTTTGTTTCTTTCCCACTATCATCACCACTCCCATTGCATTTGCTCTATGTCATCTTTGTAATTTAACCTCCGCATCCCTTTAATCTACCCTTGATCTTCCCTTTTGCTTCACCTACCCTTTTTTCAACAGCATAAAACCCATCATATTTCTATCTCGTAGAATCACTGAATCCCTACAGTGTAGGAGGAGGCCATTCGGCCCATTGAGCCTGCACCCACAACAATCTCAGCCAGGCCCTATCCTGTAGTCCCACTATTTACCCTACCAATATCCCTGACATTAAAGGGCAATTGAGCATGGCCAATCAACCTAACTCGCACATCTTTGGAGTGTGGGAGGAAACCGGAGCACCCGAAGGAAACCCACGCAGACACGGGGAGAACGTGCAGACTCCACACAGACAGTGGCCCAAGCTGGGAATCGAACCCTGGTCCGTGGCACTGTGAGGCAGCAGTGCTAACCACTGTGTACTGTGCCGCCCTTCAGTTCCGAAGAAGAGTCAAATCGGGCTTCAAACGTTAACTCTGTTTCCCTCTCCACAGATGCTGCCAGATGTGCTGAGTTTACCCAGCACTTTGCTTTCATTTCAGATCTCCGGCATCTGCATTATTTTGCTTTTATATTTTATACAGAGCTTTAAAATAGAAAAATCCCAAGGTGCTTCACAATTCCTATCAAACAAAAATGGACGTCAAGTAAATGGATAAATAATAACATCGACTAAAACCTTGGTCCAAGAAACAGGGTTTAAGGAGTCTAAAACAGAGAGCAAGACTGGAAATAGCAATACTAATGAACTCCAGGGCTTTGTACTGATCTGGTTTATCTATCGGCTGTGTGATAGCACTCTTGTTTTTTGAGTCAGAAGGTTATGAATTTAAACCCCAGTTCCTGCCTTAAGAAACCTAACATTGTGTTACGTGGTTTACCTCACTACACTTACCACTGAAGTACAGTGGGAATAATATTGGGGGGAATTTTCCTCCATGTACAGTATAGCAAAATCATGAACTAATTAATAATGAGTGGCTCTATGGCTTTGCTTTATTCTGTTTTAGTCAGATATTTGTCACAACACTTTAATTTCACACTGCGGGAATTTTATTGCATCCTTCATAAACCTACAAACGACAACTTGGTTTTGGACCTCAGTGCAGTATTGAGGAAGTGCTACATTGTTGGAGGAAATGTCTTTCAGAAGCGATATTAAATCAAGGCCACCTGCCCCCTCCACAGAACCACAGATTCCCTGCAGTGCACCAATCCACCTAACCCACACACCTTTGGACACTCGGGGGCAATTTAGCCTGGCCAATCCCCCTAACCTGCACAATCGGCAGTCGCATTTCCCAATGTTACAGCAGTGACCACTCTGGCTGTGAAGCACTTTGGAGCAAGTCCAGGTGTGAAAGAGCTTCATATAAATATAAGTTAATTATACACGAATATCTACTGCAAAGAAAACATACTTGGTTCGGGCTGCGATCCAGCTCCAGAGACTGATACTTAACTGGAATATAATATAAAGCCAAAGAAACAAAGTACCACAAACATGACACAATAAGTCTGACTGTTTAGAAGCAGCATATTTGACTATAGCAAATGGATTTGTAGTCAGGCTCAAAATCCCCACAGCCTGATAAAGTAGCAAAGCTAATCTTCTGCCAAACATATAAAATTATTTGTTAATATGATTATATGTAAGATTCCACAATCATCTCATTTTAGAGAAGCATTCTCCTCATTGCCCCTGTTTGGAACATGAGAATAACGCAGATAGTGTTAACGGTCTAAAAGTAACACTGACAAAGTGGAATCACACACTCTGCCCGCATTGCTACATCTCGTGAGAAAAGTTGTAGCTCGTGGAATAAAAAGTAGCAGCATGGTTACGAAATTGGCCAAATTACAGGAAACAGAGTAGTGATTTATGGATGTTTTCCAGGATTGAGGGAGTTTACAGTGGAGTTCCCCAAAGGTTAGTGCTGGGGCCCGTGCTTTTCCTGATATCTATTAATGACCTAGATCTTGGTGTACAGGGGACAATTTCGAAACTTGTGGATGATACAAAACTTGGAAGTTTTGTGAACTTTGAGGTGGTGGTAGCAGATGAAGTGACGAAATGTCAAGTTATTTTGTTACAAAGAACGTGGCGAGGCAATATAAAATAAAGGGTGCAATGTGTAGGAGCAGTGGGTAGTACCCTGATACATACGTGCATTAGTTAGTGAAGGTAATGGGACAAGTTGAGAGCACAGTTAATAAAGCTTACGGTCTCCGAGGCTTCATTAATAGGGGCGCTATGTACAGGAGCAAGGAGGTTATGTTGAACTTGTATCAGAAACTAATTCGGTCTCAGCTGGAGTAATGCATCCAGTTCTAGCCTCTGCCCTTTAGGAAGGATGTGAAGGCATTGGTGAGAGTGCAGAAAAGATTCACGGGAATGGTTCCAGGGATGAGGAACTTCAGTTCTGAAGACAGATTGGAGAAGCTGGGACTGTTTTACTGAGACAAGAAAAGGCTGAGAGGAGATTTAATTGAGGTATTCAAAATCATGAGGGACCTGGGCAGTGTTGGTATGGAGCAACTACTCTCATTTATACAAGAGTCAAGAGGGCACAGATTTAAATTATTTTGCAAAAGAAGCAAAACCTGTAATAACTTCAAGGAGGCACATGAGGTTGGCCTCTTGGAGTATGAACTCCCTGATGGACGTCATAATTGCCTGTAACCTGCTCCTGGGCCTGGCAAAGCTTGCCACAAACAGGTTCAGGCAGCGGGTGACCAAGGGGGTCGTCCAACCTGACTGTCTGCCCTTCTACCGCAGCTATATTCGTAGCCGGGTGTCCCTGGAGAGGGGGCATGTGGTGTCCAAGGGCATCGTTGTGTGGATGTAAATATGCAGAGTGTTGTTCAAATCGTGATGTTTTGGCGCCTGTTCTAGTATTTGAATGTGCGGTTGGTGCGGTCACGTGATGTTTTTGGCGCCGGTTCTGAAGCAGTATTTAAACTGTAAAAAGCGTGGGAACTGGGTTCAGTCTCTGATGGCTGCAGGCTTCGGTAACCCGCACCATTACGGAAGGCTGACCCGACGTCGTTAAAGGGAATAAAGAAGTTAACTAGTTACCTGGAGTTGAATCGATTTTTGTCGCAGCCAAGCCTGATAAGGAGTATTTCAAGATTGACATTTGGTGTCAGAAGTGGGATTCCAACGGTCGGCGGATGACAGGAAACGGCGTTAGAGTCAGCAGCACCGAGTCCAGGACTGAGGAATTGGCCACCCAAGTGCGTGAGTACCGTTGATACAACCACTTGGTTTTCCTCTGCCCTGTAATTCTGGTGTTTCTTGACCTTTCGTTTGTTGTCGCCAGCCGCCCCGACGGAATAGTCTGTGATATCGTCAGCTTGTGCAACTCCAGGTCGGGTGTTATTTGGGTCACTGTGAAAACTGTGAGGTAAAAATTAATTAGTCAGTGAACACTTTAGGAACATTTAAGCGGTTATTGGATAGGCACATGGAGCACACCAGGATGATAGGGAGTGGGATAGCTTGATCTTGGTTTCAGATAAAGCTCGGCACAACATCGTGGGCCGAAGGGCCTGTTCTGTGCTGTACTGTTCTATGTTCTATGTTCTAATAATTGGCCAGAACCGTAATTCACTGAGGGTCGCCGTTGATCAGCGAGGGTCACCAGGGAACTGGTGAAGTGGTGATAGAATTGTTAGAGCTCCAATTGAATTTACTGGGGTATTGAGTGAATACAACAGTTTGTTTTAAAATGGGGAACTATTTGGATACAACCAATCAGACAAATTTAGCCTTACAAATGCTTTGTGAAAAATCTCCGGATAAAGCCACCAAATTGAGACAATTGTCGGGGGCATTGACCCATAAATTAGGGCCATCCGAATGGCCCCCAGGAGGGACCAAAAATATCCAACTTGTTAAAGCTGCGCAGCAACAAATTTGGCGAAAGAATATGGGAAGGAAGACGAAGGAGCTTATAGGGTTATGGTTGCAACATTGTCAGGAGTTAAAGGAGCAGAGTCTCCTATCCAGCTGGCAGGACAATGCTGTTAAGTTGGGAATAGAATTAATGGAGGGAGGGACTCTGAAACCGGTTGAGGTGTTGAAAAGGGAATGCTTACATAAAAAACGTTCTCTCAAGGATCGTGAGGTTTCTGAGATAGGGAACATGATGGATGGCATTAAGGTCACTGATAATGATACAGATGAGGATCTACAAAATTGGATGACAGGGTAACTGCACCTCTTCCGCCTCACCCGCCTCAAGAGCAGCCCTTAGCAGACCCACCCCCGACGGCATCTAATGTGGACGCCGATACACGGGAAGAGATCCCTGGTCCAACTGCTCCTTCTCCCGAGGGTAAAACTGCGCTTCGCCCGTACCAGGGACAACAGTCGACCCTGTACCCCCCTCTCCCTAGCATGTTAGGTTCACAGATCCCAATTGTTATTAACGTCACCAGTCCCAGTCCCAGTCCCTACTGTCCCAGCCCCGACGCCCAACATACTGAACCTCCGGCAGACGAGCCTGTTTCCGGTCGCACGCAGAGCCATAAAAACCAGGGCAATGAATCCGAAGCAGACGAATAATCACCCTGGGAACTACCCTATAAGACCAATGCCCAACCCTCGACACGACCCAAACGACGTAAACTCCCGGGCAACTATGGAAGTATATTACCCATGGAAGCCGAATGAATTGATGGCCATACTAGGCGGCGCACCTGATCGGCATAAGGCCCCGCAAAAATTTGTAGACTTCCTTCGCACCACTATCCAGGTTTATGGCGCTGAGTCAAGAGACCTGTGGGCATTGGTTCGTCAGGTGCTGACCCCATCGGAGTGCACCCGATTCCTCGGCCATGTGAGCACGGACGACCACCCGGTCCGCATTCATGACGATCTATTACCGATTAATAATACGGGGCAAGGACACATCAATTTGATACTTCAGGCGGTCAGTCGCACTTTGTAGAAGCCTGTTGATTTGTCCAAGATAGTGGAATTGAAACCCCGGAAGAGTGAAGGGGCAGAAGAGTTCCTAGAAAGGTTCCACGAAATCTATGAAACTCAGTCAGGAGACCAGAGGTTTACGGAGGGGAGCCCTTCGCCGCAGTGCTGCTCAATCCTTATGCATTGTCTCCCTTCCATGGTGGCGACAGCCATAAAGACCAATAACATTGATTGGGCAGACAGCTCCCCCGTGCAGATGTCCCGTGCTGTCAAAGCCTTCTGGCCAAACTCACAAGGGGACACTAGAGGGGAACCTCAAGGCGTGAAAGAGGAACCTCAGGCTAAGGTCAAACCTGAAAAAACTGAATATGTAATGAAAGAGGAACCACGGCAGCCTCCTATCAGAGAAGACCCTGATCAGGTGCATTATCAAATGGAACCTCACTTTTATCATCCAGGGTGGGTAGGCCAGCAGGAATATGGATATAGAAACCATCCAAGTGGCCCCACAGCTCCCTTCTATGGCCCGCCATATACTCATTACCCACCTTATAACCTGCGTCGAGGACATGAGAGAACCCCACGGGGCCGGAATAATGCCAGATCTGATGGCTGTTTTAACTGTGGCCGTCTGGGACATTACAGCAAGGAGTGCCCCAGCAGAAGGCAGACTAGGGGAGGTGATAGACACGGACCCTACACTCCATTTTCCCAGCAGAATCCCTTCTGACAACGTATGCTGTTACTGACGGAGTCCCAATCCGACCAAGAACCCTTATTAATGTTGAAGTTCTATAATCACTGGTATCCGTTGCTGGTAGACACTGGGGCAGCTATGTCCTCCGTACAAGCCACCTTGAAGTTACCCCAATCGAAAAAAACCCAAAAACTTTCCGGACTCCAGGGTCAAGTTCTGCAATATGCGGTGTCAGAAAAGGTCCCTGTGTCCTATCAGAGCGAAACCGTGGATCATCAATTTGTTATCACCACTGGAATCGATTGCAACCTAATGGGGAGAGATTTGTTGTGTGCCTTTCAACTTCGACTCCGCTGTTCAGAGGCTGGTATCCAAATTGACATGTCACAATCTCCTCGAACGTGTTACGTCGCATCAGTTCCCCAGTAGTGGACCTTAGATCTGGTGGGTGCCACACGCCATGTGACCCTTGCCTACGATCGCAGTGGCCAGAATCACGATTTGGCAGAGTTTTTCAAGGATTTTGAAGGTACATCATGGACCATTGAGACCCGTGCCTGGGTTCAGGGACCGGAGAGTGAAGCTGACTATGTCAATGTCCCTCTCCAATTGTGGAAACAGCCGTCTGGAGTGGCCCCGCATATTACCAGATCCATCACCCCACCCAATTGTGCCAAAGATCTGGGCCCCATGGTGCACAGAGCGGTGGAATTAGCTGACCCACGCAGAACAGACAAACAAGAGCTTCCTGGAGACCTGTGTATCCAATTTTATCACCACCCGCAGGTCTCCACTGCGGTCCTCCATCGACACGAGGGAAAGGACATTATAGAATACACTAACCCCTCTGTATGGGCGATGGACTCTGTGCAGGTTGGATTTACGGATATTGAACCCATCGAGATCTTGGTGCAACCTAATCTGACTTTTCCGTCAATCCGGCAATATCCCTTAAAGGCGCAAGCCGTTCCGAGTATCACTCGACTGATCGATAGCCTTTTACATCAAGGGATTCTATTACCATGTCAGTCCCCATGTAATACCCCAATCCTTGCAGTCCCTTTACCAGGAAAGCCAAAAGAATATTGCCTCATCCAGGATTTACGAGCCATTAATTCTATCGTTGAGCCTTTACATGCCTTGGTGCCCAACCCAGCCCATATCCTGGCCTCCATTCCAGCTCATGCTCGGGTGTTCGCGATCATTGATCTTCAGCATGCCTTTTTCTCCATCCCATTACATCCGAATAGTCAGTTCTTGTTTGCCTATTCCCACAACGGCCAACAATATACCTGGACTCGACTACCTCAGGGCTTTATTAACTCACCTACCCTCTTCTCGCAGTGTCTCCAGAAACAATTACAGAATTTAACCCCTGCTAGTGGATCAACCCTCATCCAATACATTGATGATTTGCTTATAGCAAGTTCGGACGAATGCAGTAATAGAGAAGATGCCGTTCAGGTCCTGAATTACCTGTCCTACTTAGGCTACGTTGTTTCTCCCGGTAAGGTCCTGATCGCTCAGACCACTGTTAAGTTCTTAGGTGTCCTGCTGTCCGCTGACACTCGTCACCTGGAAGAAAGTCGAATTGAACCAATAACACACTTCCCCAGTCCCACTGATGCCAAGCAAGTCCGACGGTGGTTGGGTATGATTAATTACTGCCGGCAGTGGATCCCCAATGTGACCTTGTTAACAAAAAAACTAACCCCTTATACGGCAACTTTCCCTAAGGAGGACCGGATAACTTTCCAGTACGGCCCCGCCCGTGCCCCACCCGCGGATTGCTACCATCCTCCTCGTGATTCCAAGGTTAGGCAGGGGACTAATGACTGGTGGAAAATTTCCCTCTGGTGGGAACAACAGGCCAATGGGACAGCGGATCCCGAGGATAATCAAAGCTATGAGAACTGCTTTAAAGGGAGGGGTTGGGGATGCTCCACAGTTTATGTGTGCCAGGATCACCCCTGCCTGAGCAAGCATTGCCATCAGCATAAATGTGGGTACGAAGCCCAGAGAGATGAGGTAATCTGTAAGTGTTTGAATTCGACCTGCATAGCTTTGGGAAAAGGGGAAAATCTAATTTGTGGCCATATGAATGGCACCCACCTTCATGCTTACGGTAGGGACTTTACAATAGTACAGATTAATGCAGAAGGAAGACGGACGGTACCATCCTGTACAGGTTCCAGATCCCTGTTCTTGGGAACCGATGATATCTATCACCGGGTTCGAGCCAACGGGACGTGGCAAAAGTGTTCAGAGACCATGTACACTGAAACAGGGTATTTCTTCTTTTTCAATGGTACGGCCACCAATTAATTGTCCTACCCTTACCCCCAGGCGGTGGCAATAGGGACCATACTTCCCAGCATGGTTCCTTGTCCAAGCCATTGGGGGCCCTCACGTCATCACCATAGGAGGCTAGAGCGGGAGTTATCGGAGGATTTTTGCACTGACTACAAGGAAATAACTGCCCTCACTCCTGGTCAGGCTGCTGGCTATGGAGCGGCGGGTTTCTTTTTTTTTGGAGCTGTCCCAGGGCAGATGGCTGCAGATAATCGTAATTACATCGCTTGCGGCCTTACCGCCTTGGGGAACGCTACAAGAGGGGCCCTCCGGGTCATCACCGTCCAATTAGAGAAACTCAGGCTGTATGCCCAGCAGAATAGATATGCCTTGGATTACCTGCTGGCTCGACAAGGAGGCATGTGTGCCATAGTGAAGGATAACTGCATACTGGGACTAGATAAGGTCACTACTAATCTCACTAATTACCTGAACCAAATTGGCCAGCAACTAGGGTCTATTAGAGAGGGTAAGGGATTGGGGGAATGGGAACTGTCAGGATGGCTTGGTTGGTTAAAGAATGTAGGGTTATATGCCATACTCTTCATTCTTTGTATAAGTATTGGAATTGGCATTGTGAAGTGTCTCATCACACGGGTGATGACCACCTTGGAATCGATAGGATCACGACCGACTCAACTGATGATGGTCGCCACGATTGAGGAGGAGGACGAGGAATACAAACTCATACTGGACGACGAGGTCCAGGAGGAAGCCCGACGAGAAGTGGAGGCAGAATTGGATGCAGAGGATGAGGGAGATAAAGTAATATTGGACTTGATGAAAATACAATTGTAACCTGAATTGAACGAGCCACGACGATGTTAGTGGTTATCACAGAGTGATAAAAAGGGGGGAATGTGGATGTAAATATACAGAGTGTTGCTCAAATCGCGATGTTTTGGCGCCTGTTCTAGTATTTGAATGTGCGGTTGGTGCGGTCATGTGATGTTTTTGGCGCCAGTTCTGAAGCAGTATTTAAACTGTAAAAAGCGTGGGAACTGGGTTCAGTCTCTGATGGCTGCAGGCTTCGGTAACCCGCACCATTACGGAAGGCTGACCCGACGTCGTTAAAGGGAATAAAGAAGTTAACTAGTTACCTGGAGTTGAATCGATTTTTGTCGAAGCCAAGCCTGATAAGGAGTATTTCAAGATTGACAGTTGATGCCTTCCATGCCCGCTGGGCACTGCAGGGACTGGGATGCATTATTGACCCCTTTAATCACATTTTAATTTTATGTTTTAAGTTTCCTTTCCACCTTGTCTTTTGTTTCAGGGAGCTGCCCCTTTTAATTTGCCCCCTTGTTAACTTGAGTTAGTTTATTTGGTTGGCCAAAAAGATTGGTCATAACTGCCTGTCCAACCAGGGAATCTCATCTGTATATAAAACTGGGAGTGTCAGGCATTCTGATACTCCAGATTCTGACTGTGTACCAGAGGCACTCTGAGTGGAATAGAGTTTACAAATAAAGGCAATCTGGTGAAGGGACACCGGCCTCTGAGGAGTTATTTCAAAAGTGATATGAGGAAACATTTTTTCATGCATGAAGTTGTTTAAGTTTGGAATGCACTGCCTGAGAGTGTGGTGGAGGCAGCTTCAATCAGAGCATTCACACACTATTGGACTGTTATTTGAAGAAGAAGGTGCAGAGTTACGGGCGAAGGCAGGTGAATAGCATTTAGTAAATGGCTCAATTGGAGAGCCAGTGGTAACAGGGTGGGCCGAATGGCCTTCTTCTGTACAGTAACAATTCAGAAGAGCAGGACAAAGTTAGCCTGCACAAAGATAGCAGAAAAAACAGTGGCTGCCAGCGTGAGGGGAAGTAATTTTCTGGTCTCAAACTAGTGGCCGAGGTAAATGTGCTCCCATTTTCCTCACGGTTGTGTGACAAATCCATTTATCATAAATTTTACCAGCTCTTCACTGCATGCTTAATGGAGCACTACAAGCAGTTACATGCATCACATTCTGGCAACAGTTCACTTATTTTCCCAAATACAAAGCCATGCACTTATCTTAGCACTGCAATCTTTCTTGGTGCCGTGGCCATGTGTTTGCTTTGTAGCCAAAGAATGCATCAAGAATAAACAGCAAGCGCAAAGAATCATTCGGACTAGGAGCAGGAGTAGGCAATTTAGTCCCTCGAGCCTGCTCCACCATTTAATACGACCATGACTGATTTAATCTCAGACTCAATTCCACTTACCTGCCCATTCACCATAGCTCTTCAAACACTTTCTAATTAAAAATCTGTCCACCTCTTCATTAAATTTACTCACTGTCCCAGCATCCACCGCACTCTGGGATAGTGAATTCCACAGACTCACAACCCTTTCAGAGAAGTAATTTCTCCTCATTTCTGTTTTAAATCTGCCACCCCTTATCCTAAAACTATGACCTCCTGTTCTAGATTGCCCTACAATCCTCTCTACGTCTACTTTGTCAATCCCTCTTATCACCTTGTACACCTCAATTAGATCTCCCCTCATTCTTCTGAACTCCAAGGAATAATCGGTCTAAACTGCCCAATCTCTCTTCATAAGACAAACACCTTATCTCTAGAATCAATCCAGTGAACCTCCTCGGAACTGCCTCCAATGCTACTACATCCAGCCAACAGGGTCAAGGAGAATCCCAAGGCTTTTTATGCATATATTAGGAGCAAGAGGGTAGCAAGAGAACTAGTCGGCCCACTCGAGGACAATGGAGGGAAGTTATGCATGGAGCCACAGGAAGTGGGAGAGATCCTTAATGAGTACTTTGTATCGGTATTTACCAAGGAGAAGGACATGATGGAGGCTGAGGTCAGGGAAAGGATTGTGAACGCTCTAGAGAATGTCAATATATCGAAGGATAAAATGTTGAGTATCTTAAATTGCATTAAGATAGACAAGTCTCCGGGGCCGGATGGGATCTATCCCAGGTTATTGCAGGAAGCAAGGGGAGAAAGAGTCCCCCTGACACTAAGGGGCAATTTATCATGGTCAATCCACCTAACTCGCACTTTGGACTGCATTAGGAAACCGGAGCACCCAGAGGAAACCCACGCAGAGGAGAGAGTGCATGAACTCCACACAGACAAAGCTGGAATTGAATCTGAGTTCTTGGCACTGTGAGGCAGCAGTGCTAACCACTGCGCCACCGTGCCGCACCATTCTCAGAGGATTGTCAGGTTGGAGGAGGTTACAGAGACACATGGCATGGTGAAATCTGAAAGGATGAAAATTTTAACATGACTACAATACAATCAATCCCTTGATCCAAATCATTAGTGTAGATCATAGTTAGTTGAGACCCCAGCACAGAACCCTACTTAATAATGGATTCTAGCATTTTCCCCAATGATAAATGTTAGGCTAACTGGCCTGTAGTTTCCTGCTTTCTGGTGTCATTTTTGGGGTTTTTCAATTCACTAGATTTCTTCAGAATCTAAGGAATTTCAGTAGCTCACAACCAATGCAGATGCTGTCTTTGCTGCCATTTTCTTTTCAGACCCTAGAATCCAGGCCATCAGATTCAGGGGATGTCAGCTGTTAGTCCCGATTTTAAGTTCCTTTTGCCCCCTGGTTTTCTTTGATTCTTGGGGATGTTTATTTGTAACTTCTGCTGTGAAGACTGATGCATAACATTAGAACATAGAACAGGACAGCACAGGAACAGGTCCTTTGGCCCACTATATTGTGCTGAACATGACGCCAAATTAAACTAATCCCTTCTGCCTGCCCTTGGTCCATATCCCTCTATTCCTTGCATATTCATGTGCTTATCCTAAAGCCCCTTAAACACCCCTCTCTTTCAAATACACTGCCATTTCCTTGCTTCCCAATGTTAATTGCCCAGTCTCACCCCAAGGGACCAGTACTCACTGTCACAACTCTTTTTTTCTTTTTTATAAACTTGTAGGAGCTCTTGTGAATTTTAGTTAAGGAAACTGTAACAGATCTCAGCCGAGACAAAGACTATGGCGCTGGTCCTTCCCCTTCACCTACTGGTTCTGGAGGAGGAAAGATAGAGTCAGAGAATAGCTGCAGACAGGTTGGCCTATGTATCAGTGGTGATTAGAGGTTGAATGCTATGATCAAAATCTCTGGTCTATTTTTCCAAGACCAAAATGCAGCAGATGCTGCAAATATTCAGTATTTGTGGAGAGAGAAACAGTGAATATCCCAGTTAGCTAACCTTCCATCAGAACTGGAGGAGGTTAAAAATGTAATAAATGTTAACAAGCGAAAGGGGTGATGGGTGGGGGAAGAAAACAAACAAAGCGAGAAGGTCTGTGTTACGGTGGAGGTGGAGAAATTAAATACCGAAGGGTTGGTGGTACAAGGCCAAAGGGACTGGTAACAGGACAAGAAAATTTGCACATGTTCTGCACGAAGGCAGGCATAGTTAGGACACATGCAGACACCCACAGCAACAACTTCTATTTAGAGGAAGTGAGTGGAAGGAGAGTTGTTCAATATGAGAACAGGTTTGGCCAGGTGAAGGAGGGTGGTAGTGGACTGAGACTGGGATAGGCCTCCATTCAAGGAGAAGTGGAGAGCCCTCAGATCATCCTGGGTCTCCGTCAGCCTCCGTCTTTCCAGTGAAAACAATCCTAACTTATTCAACCTCTCCTCATAGCCAATACCGGCATGGTGGCACAGCGGTTAGCACTGCTGCCTCACAGAACTAGTGACCCGGGTTCGATTCCCGGCTTGGGTCACTGTCTGTGTGGAGTTAAGGGGATAGGGCCTGGCTGGATTTCCTTCCCTAAAGGACATTAGTTACAACAATCGCCAATGGGGTTTTTACAACAATCAACAATAGTTTCATGGTCGTCATTAGACTTTTAATTCCAGATTTTTAAATGAAATCAAATTCCACCATCTGCTGTGGTGGGATCCGAATGCCCAGAGCACTACCATCGATCTCTGGATAACTAGCCCAGTGACAATACCGCTACACAGCCACCACCTCCTCTGACAATATACAAGTGGAATAAAAACTGAAAATGCTGGATAAACTCAGCAGGTCTGGCAGCAACTGTGGTGAGAAACAGAGTTAGTGTTTCAGATCTAAATTACCCTTCCACAGAATTCAGTTAGATGACATTTTTGGTCATTTAGATCCACAGTATTTTGCTATTAATATACAAGTGGAAACTGTTATCTTTCATTCGCACATCTGTGGTTGAATCATACAGCACGGAAGGCGGTTGGCCATTTGACTTAGCCTGCCCACGTTGGGCTTGCCTTTTATTGTTAATTTACAACAATAAATGGTTTTATTTTGGACTTTTTACTGTTTGTGAAATCTCTTCTGGATGTCCCTGGGGTATTTAGCTCCGAGTTCATCTGAATTGTTGCCTGCTACCAATGCTGATCACTTCACCTTGAAATTACTTCTCTCTGTATCTAACAGCACCCCCATATCAGTCAGTAAATTTCTTGCTGAGAACTCAAGAAGCTAACGAAAAGCTACAAAATAACAAAATTTTGTTTCATAGAATTTGGTTAAGCTGTCATTTGTAGATTCAGCACTTGTGTTCATTCAGTTTCTGATGTACTGACCTGAATAGTCAGTTTTGATGCAAAGGGGAATTTCACAGTAACTTCATTGCAGTGTTAATGTAGGCCTTGCTTGTGACTAATAAATAAATAAACTTATAAACTGTTTATAAAATTAGAAACAAGCTCTTTAACAGCAGAGTATAGTAAGCTAATCACCACAGGGACAAAAGCCAGCAATTTACATGGAATCAATGGATTCAACCGTTTACCTTGTCTAAACTTTCAATTACTCCAACTCCGGGTGAATTTAATCAAATGGAAGAAAACTTGGTTCATTCACCTAGAAAATAACATACTCCCAAACTGTTGCCAGATACAACATTCCTCTCCTGCTCCTGACCTCCAATCTCTAAATGTGGCTTTCTTCGTCATATCTGGCTCCAGCAGCACATTGCAACCTTCAACAAAAATAAAAATTGATCCAAGTTTCCTTGCAAATGTTGCTAGCATATTTTTCTGCACTAAATTAAACAGTAATTTATTTAGTGTGTTATCAGACATTCCCCATCATAATTTTTACCATCTGTCAAAAACTATGATCAGTGTTCCTGTGAACTGCACTCTCCTGTCCTCCGAATACTGTGTGCCCTAGGAAAGAAAAAATTATGACAGAGCACTCTTGTGTTGATCCACTAAAAAACAGCCTTCAATTAGATCAGCCGGGTAGGTTAAAATGGGGGGGGGGGGGGGGGGTGCAGTGGCGATCTTTGATTTGATTCATTATTGTCACGTGTTGGTATACAGTGAAAAGTATTGTTTCTTGCGCACTATACAAAGCATACCGTTCATAGAGAGGAAAGGAGAGAGTGCAGAATGTCGTGTTACAGTCATAGCTAGGGTGTAGAGAAAGATCAACTTAATGCAAGGTACGTCCATTCAAAAGTCTGATGGCAGCAGGGAAGGAACTGTTCTTGAGTCAGTTGGTATGTTTCCTCAGACTTTCATATCTTTTTTCCGACAGAAGGTGGTGAAAGAGAGCATGTCCGGGATACGTGGGGTCCTTGATTATGCTGGCTGCGGGAAGTGTGGACAGAGTCATAGAGGTTTACAGCATGGAAACAGGTCCTTCGACCCAACTTGTCCATGCCGCCCTTTCTTTTTTAAAACCCCGAAGCTAATCCCAATTGCCCCATATCCCTCTATACCCATTGTACCCATGTAACTATCTAAATCCTTTTTAAAAGACAAAATTGTACCTGCCTCTACGACTACCTCTGGCAGCTTGTTCCAGACACTCCCCACCCTGTGTGTGAAACAATTGCCCCTCTGGACACTTTTGTATCTCTCCCCTCTCACCTTAAACCTATGCCCTCTAGTTTTAGACTTCCCTACCTTTGGGAAAATATATTGACTATCTAGCTGATCTGTGCCCCTCATTATTTTATAGACCTCTATAAGATCACCCCTCAGCCTCCTACGCTCCAGAGAAAAAAGTCCCAGTCTATCCAGCCTATCCTTATAACTCAATCCATCAAAGACCATAAGACCATAAGACATAGGAGCGGAAGTAAGGCCATTCGGCCCATCGAGTCCACTCCACCATTCATTCATGGTTGATTTCAACTCCATTTACCCGCTCTCTCCCCATAGCCCTTAATTCCTCGAGAAATCAAGAATTTATCAATTTCTGTCTTGAAGACGCTCAACGTCTCGGCCTCCACAGCCCTCTGTGGCAATGAATTCCACAGACCCACCACTCTCTGGCTGAAGAAATTTCTCCTCATCTCTGTTCTAAAGTGACTCCCTTTTATTCTAAGGCTGTGCCCCCGCGTCCTAGTCTCCCCTGTTAATGGAAACAACTTCCCTACGTCCATCCTATCTAAGCCGTTCATTATCTTGTAAGTTTCTATCAGATCTCCCCTCAACCTCCTAAACTCCAATGAATATAATCCCACGATCCTCAGACGTTCATCGTATGTCAGGCCTACCATTCCTGGGATCATCCGTGTGAATCTCCGCTGGACCCGCTCCAGTGCCAGTATGTCCTTCCTGAGGTGTGGGGCCCAAAATTGCTCACAGTACTCCAAATGGGGCCTAACCAGTGCTTTATAAAGCCTCAGAAGTACATCCCTGCTTTTGTATTCCAAGCCTCTTGAGATAAATGACAACATTACATTTGCTTTCTTAATTACGGACTCAACCTGCAAGTTTACCTTTAGAGAATCCTGGACTAGGACTCCCAAGTCCCTTTGCACTTTAGCATTATGAATTTTGTCACCGTTTAGAAAATAGTCCATGCCTCTATTCTTTTTTCCAAAGTGTACGACCTCGCACTTGCCCACGTTGAATTTCATCAGCCACTTCTTGGACCACTCTCCTAAACTGTCTAAATCTTTCTGCAGCCTCCCCACCTCCTCAATACTACCTGCCCCTCCACCTATCTTTGTATCATCGGCAAACTTGGCCAGAATGCTCCCAGTCCCGTCATCTAGATCGTTAATATATAAAGAGAACAGCTGTGGCCCCAACACTGAACCCTGCGGGACACCACTTGTCACCGGTTGCCATTCTGAGAAAGAACCTTTTATCCCAACTCTCTGCCTTCTGTCTGACAGCCAATCGTCAATCCATGTTAGTACCTTGCCTCGAATACCATGGGCCCTTATTTTACTCAGCAGTCTCCCGTGAGGCACCTTGTCAAAGGCCTTTTGGAAGTCAAGATAGATAACATCCATTGGCTCTCCTTGGTCTAACCTATTTGTTATCTCTTCAAAGAACTCTAACAGGTTTGTCAGGCACGACCTCCCCTTACTAAATCCATGCTGACTTGTCTTAATCCGACCCTGCACTTCCAAGAATTTAGAAATCTCATCCTTAACGATGGATTCTAGAATTTTGCCAACAACTGAGGTTAGGCTAATTGGCCTATAATTTTCCATCTTTTTTCTTGTTCCCTTCTTGAACAGTGGGGTTACAACAGCGATTTTCCAATCCTCTGGGACTTTCCCTGACTCCAGTGACTTTTGAAAGATCATAACTAACGCCTCCACTATTTCTTCAGCTATCTCCTTTAGAACTCTAGGATGTAGCCCATCTGGGCCCGGAGATTTATCAATTTTCAGACCTTTTAGTTTCTCTAGCACTTTCTCCTTTGTGATGGCAACCATATTCAACTCTGCCCCCTGACTTTCCTGAATTGTTGGGATATTACTCATGTCTTCTACTGTGAAGACTGACGCAAAGTACTTATTAAGTTCCTCAGCTATTTCCTTGTCTCCCATCACTAGATTACCAGCGTCATTTTGGAGCGGCCCAATGTCTACTTTTGCCTCCCGTTTGTTTTTAATGTATTTAAAGAAACTTTTACTATCATTCCTAATGTTACTGGCTAGCCTACCTTCATATTTGATCCTCTCCTTCCTTATTTCTCTCTTTGTTATCCTCTGTTTGTTTTTATAGCCTTCCCAATCTTCTGACTTCCCACTACTCTTTGCCACATTATAGGCTCTCTCTTTTGCCTTGATGCATTCCCTGACTTCCTTTGTCAGCCATGGCTGCCTAATCCCCCCTCTGATAACCTTTCTTTTGTTTGGGATGAACCTCTGCACTGTGTCCTCAATTACTCCCAGAAACTCCCGGTAGCATCCGAGTAAATCTTTTCTGCACTCTTTCTAGTTTAATAATATCCTTATTAAAGGGTGGGAGGCTGGCTTGAGTGATGGACTGGGCTTCGTTCACAACACTGTATTTTTTTGCAGTCTGGGGCAGAGCAGGAGCCAAACCAAGCTGTGATACAACCGGAAAGAATGCTTTCTACAGTGCATCTGTAAATGTTGGTCTACCAGAATGGTACCAGAGATAAGGGCATTCAGTTATGTGGAGGGACTGAGAAGCTGGGATGGTTCTCCTTAGATTAAAGGTTAAGAGGAGATTTAATAAAAATGCTCTTTTAATTAAGTAATTATAAACATTTGAATTAATAGGAGGGTCAGTAATCTGAAGATATAGATTTTATGATCATTGGCAAAAAATGAAAGGGCAAATGTAAGGGTATAATGTTGAAATTTTATAAAACTCTGGTGAGGCCACAACTGGAGCATGGTGTGCAGTTCAGATCATCATATCACAGGAAGGATGTAATTGCTCTGGCGAGAGTGTAGCTATGAGACAGATTGGATAGGTTGGGGTTATTTTCCTTGGAACAAAGAGGGCTGAGGGGTGACTTGATAGAGGTGTACAAAAGAAAGAACAAAGAGAAGTACAACACAGGAACAGATCCTTCAGCCCTCCAAACCCGTGCTGATCATGATGCCCGAACTAAACTGAAAAAAAACCTTCCGCCCTTACTCGGACCGTATCCCTCTATTCCCTCCCTATTCACGTACTCATCCAGATGCTTCATAAATGTTGCTAATGTGGCTGCTTCCACCACCTCCTCTGGCAGCAGGCTCCGGCCACCTACCACTCTCTGCATGAAAAACTTCCCCCACATCTCCCTTAAACTTTCCCCCTCTCACCTTGAACCTGTGCCCCTTGTAATTGACACAAAAGTATGAGAAGAGATGGAGTGGACAGGATAAAATTGTTTCCCTTGATGGATAACTCTAGAACCAGGGGACACAGATTCAAGGTAAGTGGCAGTAGGTGTAAAAGGGTCATAAGGAAGATCTTTTTTATACAGAGGATAGTGGGTGTCTGGAATTTGCCAACCGAGTTGGTGGTGGAGGCAGAGACCCTAAATTATTTTTCAAAATACCTGAATCTGCACCTTAAGTGACTCTACAGGGCTATGGGCCGGGTGTAAGAAGGTGGGATTAGAATAAGCACCTGGGTGCTGGCGTGGATAAGATGGACCGAATGGCCTCCTTCTGTGCTGTAGCTTTTCTATGGTTCTAAATGAGAATGTGTTTTTCAGTCAGCAAATTATGATGATCTGGAAGGCATGGGTTGAAAGGGTGTAGAAGCAGATTCAATAGTGACTTTCAGAAGGGAATTGGAAATATATTTAAAAGAGAAAAGTTTGAAAGAGTAATTCAATTAGTCCAACTAATATGTGAAAAACATGCAGCCAGTGTTCCTGCTTGGGAATACCATTGAGTCACTCTTCCTGGTAAAGTGTATGTTTGACACAGGGTTTGGCTCCAATTCCCTCTGCAGTCAAACTGCTGCCTCGGCTCACACGAGTATCCACTTGGACAAATTAGTAGTAGACTGCTGACATTCACATAATCACACCCCATTGAAAAAATGAGCAGAAAGAGAACTGGCACAGTCTAATTGTGCAACATTCTCTGTTGACAAAAACTGCTTGTTGACACTTCACACAATGAGAGCTTATAGTCTCGTTCTAAATGCTTTACACGTATTTCTGCGTTTACTGATCACATGCTAACTACTTGTTAAACGCAGTAGGAATTCCCACAATACAGATTCCGACTCTCCAGATGTTCAGAGTCAGAATGCACAAAGTACTTGGGTGGTTACACGCTGTGGTGCCCAACCAGTGTGCCGTGCCGAAACCAAGAGTGCCATGAGGCAAGAGTCAAAACTCATGTAAATAAGCTAAAACTAACCTTCGTCTTCAACTCCATGGTTGACACACACAATCATAGAAGAAATGAAATCATAGAAACCCTACAGTGCAGAAGGAGGCCATTCGGCCCATCGAGTCTGCACCGACCACAATCCCACCCAGGCCCTACCCCCACATATTTACCCGCTAATCCCTCTAACCTACACATCCCAGGACTCTAAGGGGCAATTTTTAACCTGGCCAATCAACCTAACCCGCACATCTTTGGACTGTGGGAGGAAACCGGAGCACCCAGAGGAAACCCACGCAGACACGAGGAGAATGTGCAAACTCCACACAGACAGTGACCCGAGCCGGGAATCGAACCCGGGACCCTGGAGCTGTGAAGCAGCAGTGCTGACCACTGTGCTACCGTGCCGCCCAGATCCCGAAATCCCGACAAACGTTCGGATTTTTTACGGTGGTCAGGCATGAGTTTGGCCTTGACCCTAAACCTCTGCCTAAGCCAAAGGTGCTTTGAAACTAGCTGCTAGGATTGCGCAAGTGGATTCAGTCCACTACTTTATCATTTATTTTCTGTATTATTAATTCTTGGCATGTGGGTAACATGGACAAAGCCAGCATGTATTGCCCACCACTTCTTGCCATAAGAACATGGCAGTGGACCATTTTAAATCACTGCAGCCCTCATGCTATGAGGCTCAAAGTCTTGGCACTCTCACTCCCCATGAGGACTCCAACGATATTTGGAACAACATTCTGTAATTCCACAACTCTAACTCAACAATGCTGAGATTTGTAATTTTTTTCAGATTTTCACAATTTGTCTTAATGTTTATTGCCTTGAATTTCTGAATCAAACGTAAAGATAGTAACCGGATGCACAACCACAAGTCAAAGAAAGTGTTTCTAACAATGCTAGAAAAGCTCAGCAGGTCAGGCAACAGCTGTGGAGAGAAACAGTGTTAGCGTTTCAGGTCATTGACCTTTCATCAGAACGTTCTTTGGTGAAATGTCATCAACCTGAAATATTCACACTTTCTCTTCACAGATGCTGCCAGGCCTGAGCTTTTTCAGCATTCTTTGTTCTTATTTCAGATTTCCAGCATTTGCCTATATAAAAAGATACACTTAGCATACGCTACACTTTATGACATTTTGTCAACAATCCAGGACCGCTGGGTCATGGCTGAGACTGGTGGCGGTGGTCAGGGATGTCCAAACAAGGTTTGCTTGTTGAGCAGGAGGAAGTACTCCTTCCCTTGGCCAAGCAGCGGTGCTGGAAAGGCACACCACTCTTCCACTCAGCAATCGTCACCTTCAATTAGCTACCTGGTTTCCTGAGTCCTGGGAAACCTATTCAGCCAGGATTAAATCCGAAGACAGAGAAAAGGTGAAGCACGCAGCCTCAGTATAACATTTAAATGACCAACCTGCTCCTGTGAGTCTGATCCTGACAAACCTCTGTGAAAACTGCAAGTGGGCAGGTTCAAAGCAGGTTAGGTTTGGGTTTAAAAATATTAAAATTTTCACAGCCTACCAGACTAAAGCCCACCCATTTCTGGGATTAAAAATCACCTCTACACAATTTAACATCCAATGCATGACTTGGCATGACTATGGGGTGGCACAGTGATTAGCTCTGCTGCCTCACTGCGCCAGAGACCCGGGTTCGATTCTCGGCTTGGGTCACTGTCTGTGCGGAGTTTGAACGTTCTCCCTGTGTCTGCGTGAGTTTCCTCCGGGTGCTCTGGTTTCCTCCCACAGGTTTCCTCCCAGACGTGCTGGTTAGGTACATTGAGGGAGAATTTAGCATGGCCAATGTGCCCGAACAGGTGCCAGAGTGTGGCAACTAGGGGATTTTCACAGTAACTTCATTGCAGTGCTAATGTAAGCCTTCCTGTGACTAATAAATAAACTTTAAACCTTTACTTTTGGCAGCCGAGTGTTACATGTTTCCCCAAAATACTTCAAATTGTGAGTAATCCTGAAATCACAACAATTTTCCATCAAGCAATTGATTGCTTAGATTCTGGAAAACTGACTAAGAAGCTGACATTGCCTAATAAAATGCTAAAACTAATGGAAATAATTTATGGCAAAAGGAAGCCATCCAGAAACTCAGAGTCTTCATCTGTTCCAGAAATTTTCACTTCATTGATGTTGATGGGAAAACACGAAGGGAATTTAAGCACTATATTTGTTTAAACCATATCTCTGCATGTTTATTTGTTTTCAGTCAGAAACACACGAGGTTATTAAAATAATAGCTTTGTCCACTGGGTAGTTGAGTCATAAAGACTAGTAGCCCTTCAGTCTTTACTGAATATGTTGATCTCAGTCAGTGTGGTAACATGTTAAAAGATGCAAAACTCTGCTGGCGTTCCTGCCCTGATCACTATTCTTAGATGGCAACATCTATATGTGGGCACTGGACAAGGACAGGAACCGGCTCAGCCGTCATATATAGAATCATAGAATACCTACTGTGCAGAAAGAGGCCATTCAGCCCATCGAGCCTGCACCAACAACAATTCCACCTAGGCCCAATCCCCTTAACCCCAAATATTCACTGTCCTAATCCCCCTGACACTAAGGGTTAATATAGCATGGTCAATCCACCTAACCTGCACATCTTTGGAATGTGGGAGGAAACCAGAGCAACTGGAGGAAACCCACGCAGACAGTTACATGGGTAAGATGGGTGTAGAGGGATATGGGCCAAACGCAGCAACTGGGACTAGCTTAGCGATTTAAAAAAGACGGCATGGACAAGTTGTGTCGAAGGGCCTGTTTCCATGCTGTAAACCTCTATGACTCTATGACATAGGGAGAACATGCAAACTCCGCACAGACAATGACCCAAGCCAGAAATTAAACCTGGGTCCCTGGTGCTGTGAGGCATCAGTGTTAACAACTGAGGCACCGTGCTGCCCATATATGATATTATGTGATCTCTTTGTTCCTTTTGTGATATTTGAGTCATGATCCCTCCCTCCCTATCCCAATAGAGACCTTTCTTCATAAATAAGCTCTCATACCCAATCTTATTCTAATGAATTTTCACTGTCCTCTTTCCATGACTGAAATATTATTCTGATAATATGGTGGCCAGAAATACACATAATACTCCTACCTGGCCTAATCAATATTTTCAGATTAACAAGTTCAACAAGTCACTGCCTCGCTTCTATATTCAACAACCCTATTTTTAAAACGTTCAGAACTAATTTGACTTAGGGCGACACAGTGGCATGGTGGTTAGAACTGCTGTCTCACAGCACCAGGGACCCGAGTTCGATTCCTGGGCTTGGGTCACTGTCTGTGTTGAGTTTGCACATTCTCTCTATGTCTGCGTGGGTTTCCGCCAGGTGCTGTGGTTTCCTCCCATCGTCCAAAGATGTGTGGGTTAGGTTGATCGGCTATATTAAATTGCACCTTAATGCCAGGGAGATTAGCAAGGTAAATACGTGGGGTTATGGGTATAGGGCCTGCGTGGGATTCTTGTCGGTACAGGCTCGATAGGCCAGATGGCCTCTTCTGCACTGTAGGGATTCTATGATTCTATGACTTAGCGACCTGGATTTGCACCGTTAACCATCTATATAATTGCAAAAAAGATTTTCATTTCAAGGTCTCAAGCATCACAAAGCGCTTAACCTTCCCTTTAATGAAGCACTTTTGAATTGCAGTTATTTTTGTAATGTAGGAAACCTGGCAGCCAAATTGCTCACAGCACATTCCCACAAACAGCAGTGCGAAAATGGTTCAACTATTAGTTTTTAGTGATGTTGGTAGAGGGGTAAATATTGGTCAGGACACCATGGAGGACTCTTCCATTTTTCTTCAAAAAGCCCTCAATGCCATGGGACTGGTTTAACACCGATCAGAAGGACAACATCTCGGACAGTGCAGCACTCGCAGAACTGAACAAGAGTGTTAACCTCACTTTTGTGCTGAAGTCTCTGGAGTGAGAATTGAATGCACAATCTTCTGTATCAAGGAAAGAGTGCTGACAACTGAGCCACAGCTGACATAGCTCTCTCTAAAAGATTTTTCTTTTTTTATTTCTTAAAGTTACAAATGTGCAGAGTGGACAGAGGAAGCCCTGAATCCATCTCCTTAATTGCTCCAAAAACCAATTCAAATTCAAACTGAATCCAATTCATGGTCCCCACAAGAGAGACATACAAGGTGCAGCTGACAAAACAAAGCATTGCACCCCAACTTGGGCTTGATCTGGCACTTGATCTGAGCCAAAAGGACATGGCTCTCTCTGTTAATGATCTCATCCTTCATGAAAAGTTACCATCCAATGTTTTTTTTTACCTCCAACCAGTACTGTGCTACACCACTGATCTATGTCCAACTGTAATCTTCTACACAGTTACACCTTTTTAAAAATTCCTCACTACTTACTGTAATGTCCTATGATAGTGGTTGTGGGTTTTAAACAAAAGAAAAAATACATGGTTTTCACACACAGATTCAAACTAACAACAAGGTTTATTATAGGAGCTTTTGCCTGTGCAGTACAAACTGTAAATTAAACAGCAGCCTGTGCAGCATCCTAATGACATCGCTATCAAATCATGTGATCAGCTCTTAAAGCAACCATTTAAATATACAACGATTACCATGCCCCTAATTTTGAATTTTAATTTGAAGATACAGCAGGATATAGATCGGTTGGAAACTTGGGCGGAGAGATGGCAGATGGAGTTTAATCCGGACAAATGTGAGGTAATGCATTTTGGAAGATCTAATACAGATAGGAAATATACAGTAAATGGCAGAACCCTTAAGAGTATTGATAGGCAAAGGGATCTGGGTGTACAGGTACACAGGTCACTGAAAGTGGCAATGCAGGTGGAGAAGGTAGTCAAGAAGGCATACGGCATGCTTGCCTTCATCGGCTGGGGCATTGAGTTTAAAAATTGGCAAGTCATGTTGGAGCTTAGTTAGGCCGCACTTGGAATATAGTGTTCAATTCTGGTCACCACACTACCAGAAGGATGTGGAGGCTTTGGAGAGGGTACGGAAAAGATTTACCAGGATGTTGCCTGGTATGGAGGGCATTAGCTATGAAGAGAGGTTGGAGAAACTTGATTTGTTCTCACTGGAATGACAGAGGTTGAGGGGCGACCTGACAGAAGTCTACAAGATTATGAGTTGCATGGACAGAGTGGATAGTCAGAAGTTTTTTCCCAGGGTTGAAGAGTCAATTACTGGGGGGCACAGGTTTAAGGTGCGAGGGGCAAGGTTTAAAGGAGATGTACAAGGCAGATTTTTTACAGAGAGTAGTGGGTGCCTGGAACTCGTTTCCGGGGGAGGTAGTGGAAGCAGATACAATAGTGACTTTTAAGGGGCGTCTTGACAAATACATGAATAGGATGGGAATAGAGGGATATGGTCCCCGGAAGGGTAGGGGGTTTTAGTTCAGTTGGGCAGCATGGTCGGTGCAGGCTTGGAGGGCTGAAGGGCCTGTTCCTGCACTGTAATTTTCTTTGTTCTTTATGCCAAGTCAGCATCAACTAAAATGTTGATGAGCAATGTTTCCAGGGTCAAATGGCTTCCAGTCAATCACAGTAGGGCCCCTGCTGTCAGTCTTTCCACTATTTTATATAAAACTGATCAATCAAAATCAAACAAACTGAGGGTCAAAGTAAAAGGGCCCATGCCTTAAACAAAAACAAATTAAACTTAAAACATCATACTGAAATGTGATTAGAGGGGTTGATAAGGCAGCGGTGACCGAGCCGGGTCGTTTGACTCGACTGTCTGTCCCTCTATTGGGGCTACATTCATGGCTGGATGTCCCTAGAGAAAGAGCACGCAATGCCCACCTGGCATAGAGAGGCTTAGACGGTGCCTATGGAGACTACGTGTTCAATCTCCAGCTGTGACTCTAGCCGTGGTAGAGGGACAGACAGTTGGGACAGACAATCCCCTTGGTCATCACTGCTTGGACCTGTTGATGGCCAGTTTGGCCAAGGTCAGGAGCAGATTCACAAGGAGGCCCTCCCTCTTCCACCCCCTCCATAGATCAGGAGCGTGGGAACATTGTGATATAAAGGTTTTTAAACAACTGGAAAGGCAGTGCAGCCTTAACAACCTATATGCAGGGGTCATCGACTCGTCAAGGCCCAAAAAGGTGAACCAACACCCTCCCTGATGTTAAGGGAGGACTCCTCGGTAGAGGGACCTCCACTGGGGATTTGCACTGCTGGACAGCAACAAGGGACGCCAAGGCGTGTCTGGTCGACAGGCGAGGGCAAGGAAGTGAAGGGTGTGCAGCGGCAGTCCATACAGTGTGCAGTGCAAAAGGGCAGGATGGCTTTTTCCGCAAGGCAGCTCAGGCTGGGTAGCTCCAGCTCGCAAAGAGAGAGAGGGGGGGGCACACCTGCACCTCCTCAAGACCACAGGTCCAAGCACGACCGTTTGGCTCGCAGATGGCAAGTTTCCTTGAAAGCAGTCCCTGATGTGCCTGTAATTTCTATCAATTAAGCAGTTTTGTGATGTTGAGAAAGATCCTTTACACTGGTTAATGGATCTTTCAGTGTGGTCACAAATTTGCACAGCCTTTTTTAAAAAAAACATACATGTCATACTTCGGAAACCGGAATTCCTGCAGGATGCAGACAAAGTGGTTTGAGTCTGGGTCTTGCCTGCGTCAGACTTAGAATTAGGCATACATTTGGGTGAAAAATTAATTGTGGAAAACGTCCTATCAGCATTTTCAGTAAAATAATAAACATACTAATTAGAGCTATTGAACTTTGTGGCCTGCCTAACTTAAGGCATTTTTCAAAGTCCTGAAACAACTTAGATAAACACTGTTGGTGATTGAAGAGGCATATGTTCCAATGAATGTTGAAACTATTTCAAGGAGCTTGCAGCGCATCCAAAAACACCAGAGAAAACAACCTGGAGTTTCATTTTCTCTTGGCGAACAATGCTCAATGCAATTGCTTGACATTTCTTAAGCTATGTCAAAGTGGCACAAAATTGAACTTGATTCACAATGTGCTATCTAGCAAATACAAGCCTGAATTTAGATAATTTTACAGATCACACAAAAATACTGAAGGGGTGTGTGTGTTATATATACACATACACACACATATATAGATGTACACAATATAGAGAGAGAGAACAAAAGAAATTCGGCAAGATAAGCTAGTCCATACAGATCAGCAGTGAAGCACTCAAACAACCAAACTAACTGAATCTGATTTCACATCAACAAGTTCTGTTAAGTGTAGAAACAAATAGTCTGGAGTAAAATATGCAAACCAAATTGAGAGGACGGACAAAGGAATATTTTACGGGGGCAATTTTGTGCCCATGTTCGCAGTCAGCGAGAATGGCAACATGGGCACAACAGTCAGGAACAAGACTCTCACCGGCAAGATCTCGTTTCCCAATTTTCCTTGCCATGGTGACGTAGCGAGGTTCCCGCGCTTTAATGGATTTACATATTATTATGACACGTCCCATGATTCCCTCCCTTACTGAATATTCAAATTTCAGCACCGTAACCTCACGTTGGGAAGGTTCACAACAGCTTTAGGAAGATGGGAAAGTGTCATGGGATTCCTACCAGGGCGCCACGGTCACTGTAGCCCCCAGAGGACTGGGGGAAAAGGGGCATGGCTGGGCACTGCCCCGGCACAGGTTGGCACTGCCAGTCTATGCATTTAAGGTGGGGGGGGCACTTGGAAGTGAAAGGGGAGCGGCCATTGAAGGGAGCGCTGAGCATTAATGAGGGAGTGGCGATGATACTGCCGCGATGGTTGTTGGAAGAGCCCCCAATAATAGTGTGGTTGGGCTATAGCCTCCAATACCTTTATGTTTGGGGGTAGTTTGTCAGTTCTGATCAGGCACATTAAAGATGGCAGTCGATCTTGCTGGTTCTGAGACCCCACCCCAACAGACTGGCGGCATAAACCATGCCCCCCCACCCCAATTTTTTTTTGTCAGAGTGATTGGTCTGAAACCTCAGCTTAGGTCTGGAGAAAAATGTGCCTGTTTTCAGTCAGAGCCTGACACACTGACAAATTATGGGAAAATTCCACTCTACACCTTTGACCTTGTCACCCCGTGATCTCAGCTGTGAGGATTTCTGAATCCTGGTAACTTGCTGTAAACACAGTAAGTAGTCTAACAACACCAAGTTAAAGTCCAACAGGTTTATTTGGTAGCAAAATACCAAATAAACCTGTTGGACTTTAACTTGGTGTTGTTACACTTCTCACTGTGTTTATCCCAGTCCAACGCCGGCATCTTCACATCACAACTTGCTGTAAAATCAGAGCTGCCGGACCCAATACTATCTACTTCAGCAATGTTGAGCATTTAAATGATGATGAGATTTGGTAGGGTAGGTACAGAGAAACTATTTTTCCTCTAGGGGAATTCCAAACAATCTTAAAAATTGGAGCAGAGCATTTCGGAGTGAAATCAGGAAGCTCTTTTTTTCCACACAGAGGTATGTAAAAATCTGGAATTCCCTCCCTCAGAAAGACTGGATACTGGGGTCACATGGAGCTCTCATGACTGAGATTGATATATTTTTGTTAGGTGAGGGTCTGGAGTAAAGACAGATAAATAAAGCTGAGGTATAGACCATTCCCAATCTCACCCAATCACAGAACAGTCTCCTCTTATCCCTATGCTCCAAAGCCATTTAGTTTTTCCCTTCAACAGATTTGTTAAATAACAGCTCTAAAACCTTTCAGCACAGTTTCGGTATTTAAGGATGTTTGAAAATTGTGTTCAGGCCCTCTCCAGCTTCCCTCTAAAAGCCAGCCTGTATTGCATCTGTGTGCCTTTTTCACCAAGCCTGACAACTTTATTCCATATTATTTATTACTATGTTATGCAAATACATCACCTTCTCCGGCATCTTTACATTTCCTGACTTACTCTGTAGAAACTGAGGCAAAGAACTCGCTTAGTATTTCCAAAATTCCTTCAACTTTCAGGAGGCATTTTCCTTTTTTCTTACGTGCCAGTCTCCCTTCATGCCCTGAACAAACAGATTGACACAAGGGGCCGAAGGGCCTCTTCCTGTGCTGTAAAACTCATCTGAAATTTTATTTTTGTAGACTACCTAAGTTCCTCGAGGATAGCTAGCCAAACTTATCAAATGCCTTATGGAAATCGAAGTACAATACATCCACCAGTTCCCCTTTATCCACAGTACGTAATTTTTTCAAAGAACTCCAATAAATTGGTTAAACCTAATTTCCCTTTCACAAAACCATGTTGACTCTGCCTGATTGCCTCAATTTTTTCCAAGTACCCCAAATAACATCTTTAATCATAGCTTCCAATATTTTCTCTAACAGGCCTATAGTTTCCTGTTTTATTCTTTTTGAATAAAGGAGTTACATTTGCTGTCTTCTAATCTAATGGAACCTTCCCCGAATCTAAGGAATTTTGGAAAATTAAGACCAATGTGTCACTATCTCACCAGCCATTTCTTTCAAGACCTTAGTTTCAGTTTATTTATTAATGTCACAAGTAGGCTCACATTAACATTGCAATGAAGTTACTGTGAAAATCCATCCCAGTCCATCCAAAACTTCCCTTAAAACCAATCTCAGAGTAAGCATTTTTGGAACCTAGCTTTTTGGAAGAAGTGCAACAGAGGTTCACCAGGAGATGCCCTCCAAGCCTGCACTGACCATGCTGCCTGACTGAACGACCTTTCCGGGGACCATATCGCTCCATTCCCATCCTATTCATGTATTTGTCCAGACGCCCCTTCAAACTCAAATAAGAATAAGGAGCAGGCCATTTAGAACTGAGCTTTCAGACTGACTGGTCCTTCAGTCAGGCAACATGGTCGGTGCAGGCTTGGAGGGCATCTCCTGGTGAACCTCTGTTGCACTTCTTCTTCTGTGTTAAGTACATCCTTTCTGAGATAAGGAGACCAAAATTGTATACAATACTCCAGATGTAGTCTCACCAAGGCTGTATACAATTTCAGCAAGGCACCTTTACTCCTATACTCAAATCCCCTTGAGGAGAAGTTCCTTCACTCAAGAGGGTGGTGAATCTTTGGAATTCTCTATGCCAGTGGTCTGTGAAAGCTCAGTCACTGAGTATGTTCCAGACAGAAATCAATAGATTTATAGATATGAATAGCATCAAGGGAACAGTGGGAAAATGGCATAATGGGTAGACAGTCAGCCATGATCTGTTTGAATGGCGGAACAGGCTTGATGGGCCAAACGGCCTGCTCTGTTTCCTATGTTCCGACTCTGGTTAAAAAAGACCAACTGAACAACACTTTTTCTCTTTAAAAATATTAGTCAGTTACATATCAAGAAGAGTATTCACATTTTACACAGTTCTGTTCAGTGAGTGAGCACTCAAATGAGTCTGGGCGCTATAATGAAGCTTTCATCAAAAAGAGCCAATGCAGATTCGTTGGGTGTTATTGCATATTTTTTCAATGTTATTCTAAGCAGCAAATCTTTCATTGTAAATAAGAAAATATATGGCCTCCACGTTTCAAAATATTATCCGTGGCATAAATGTGTGAATATGGAAGACTTCACATTGAATTAACATTGCAGCACAGAAACCAACAGAAATAACATTTCCCTGAATGAAAAACACATGCCAGCACAACAGCCCAGACTGCTTTACCAAAATTTAAGAAAATATTTTTGAGCGTATTCTGGTTAGCTTCCCGATGGTAAACATGAAGCTAAGGCGCACAGATTAGAAGATCTCAAATTCAATCTCAAATCTGTGTTGAAGTATGTGATTGCAGTTTGTGTGTTGCAATTGCCTTTCATATTGGAGAATCAGCAGAGGTTCTTGATAGTGCTCATTCATTATCTATTGACATAATCTCAGCCATGATTGAATGGCAGAGCAGACTCGAGGGGCCGAGTGGCCTAATTCTGCTCCCATGTCTTATGGTCTTATAATGGAGTGTGAATGTTCGTGGATTATCGTCCAAACAAGTAATTTGCACTTTTGAAGTTTATTTATTAGTCACAAGTAGGCTTAGATTAACACTTCAATGAAGTTACTGTGAAAATCCCCTAGTCACCACACTCCGGCGGCACCTGTTCAGGTACACCGAGAAAGAATTTACCATGGCCAATCCACTTAACCAGCACGTCTTTCGGACTGTGGGAGGAAACCGGAGGAAACCCATGCAGACACGGGGAGAGTGCGCAAACTTCACACAGACAGTGACCCAAGCCGGAAATGGAACCCGGATCCCTGGCGCTGTGAGGCTGCAATGCTAACCACTGTGCCACCGTGCCGCCCCTCTTTTGGGAGAGGAGCAAAAAAAACTGACATGAAAGGGAACTCCATTCAGGTTTAACATTTTTTACTTTTCACTCGTTCTTGGTAAATTTGTGGGAAACAGTAGTGCAATAGTATTATTTCTGCACATCTGTCCCAGAGGACTGGGCTGGTGCTCTGGAGACACAAGTTAACATCCCACCAAAATGACTGGGGGGGGAATTAACTTAAATTAATTAATTGCCCCTTAGTGTCCAAAGATGTGTAGAATAGGTGGATTAGCCATGGTAAATGCGCAGGGTTATGGGGATAGGGCAGAGGGGAGGGCCAGGGTGGGTTGATCTTTCTGAGAGTCAGTGCAGACTCGATGGGTCGGATGGCCTCTTTCTGCAGTGTAGAGATTCTATGATTCTATAACACATGACTCCAGATCTTTAGTAATGTGCTTGACTCTTTAACTGTCCTCTGAAATAGCGTAGCATATTGTATTATTTAAATTGAACCACTACAGAAAAGTCAAATATGAATAAAACCCAAACGGAATAGTCGGCATCAACTGAAGCATTGAAAATAGCAATGGCACACCCTGCCAGTCAACCCTACAAACTCCTCCTCACTAACATCTGGGGACTTCAGTCAAAATTGGGAGTGCTGTTCCACAGTTCAGTCAAACAACAACCTGACATAGTCATACTCAGGGAATCATATCTCTCCGTCAACTTTTTCATCATAATTTTCATTATAATCACTGGAAATGTCCTGTCCTACTGGCAGGACAGAACCCACCAAAGACGGCAGCATAGTGGCATGCAGTTGGGGAGGAATGGCTCTGGGAGTTCACAACTTTGACTCCGGATCCATGAAGTATCAGCATCAGGTCAAAGATGGTCAAAATTATTACATTTCTTCCTCGACTGATGAATCCATCCTCCTCCATGTTCAACACCATTTGGAAGAAGCATTAAGGGTAGCAAGAGCATCGAATGTACTCAGGGTGGGGGATCTCGATGTCCACCACCAATAGTAGCCCAGTAGTATCATTACTGACCAAGCTGGCCCAGTCCCGAAGGATGTATCTACCAGATTGGGCCTGTATCAGTGATGAAGGAACCAAGAGAAAGAACCTAATTGACTTCACAATCTCTGTTACAGGTGCATCTATCCATGACAATATTGAGTGGAGAGTCCACTATACAGTCTTTGTCTATCTTGACATGGAGGACAGACTTCTTCATATTGTATGGCAGCACCACCATGCGAGATCGGATAGATTCAGAATAGAACCTGTAGCTCAAAACTGGGCATCCATGAACTAGCGTGTGCCATCAGTGGCAGTAGAATTGCATTCAACCACAATCTGTAACCTCATGGCCTGGCATATAGTTTTTCATTCCTTTACAGGATGCCAGAACCTTTCATAAGGCCAGCATTTGTCGTTCATCTCAATTGACCTTGAGAAGGTGGTGGTGAGCCACTGCTGAAGCCCATGTGGTATAGGTACACCCAAGGAGCCATTACTAAAACAGTCCCAAGATATTGACCTAACGACAATGAAGAAAAGGCTATATGTTTTCAAGTCAACATGGGGTGTGTGGCTTGATGTGGAGCTTGCAAATGGCGATGTTCCCATGCAGCTGCTGCCCTTGACCTTCTAGACGGGAGGAAAGTGCTGTCATACGTTCCTTGGTGAGTTGTTGCAGTGCATCTTGTACATCGTACACACCGCTGCCACTGTGTGCTGATGGTGGAGAGAGTGAAGGTCCAGGCTGGTGGATGGGGTGCCAATCAAGTGGGCTACTTTGTCCTGAATGGTGTCAAGCTTCTTGAATGTTGTTGGAGCTGAATTCATCCAGGCAAGTGGAGAGTATTCCATCACATTCCTGACTTATGCCTAGCAGATGGTAGACTTTGGGGAATCAGAAAGAAAGTTATTCTCTGCAAAATTCACAGCCTCTGTCCTGCCCTTACAGTAAGAAGTCTCACAACACCAGGTTAAAGTCCAACAGGTTTATTTGGTAGCACAAGCCACAAGCTTTCGGAGCACTGCTCCTTCACCAGGTGAGTGGGAGTCGTGTTCACAAACAGGCATATAAAGACACAAACTCAATTTACAAAATAATGGTTGGAATGCGAGTCTTTACAGGTAATCAAGTCTTAAAGGTACAGACAATGTGAGTGGAGAGAGGGTTAAGCACAGGTTAAAGAGGTGTGAATTGTCTCCAGCCAGGACAGTTAGTGAGATTTTGCAAGCCCAGGCAAGTCGTGGAGGTTACAGATAGTGTGACATGAACCCAAGATCCCGGTTGAGGCCGTCCTCATGTGTGCGGAACTTGGCTATCAGTTTCTGCTCAGCGACTCTGCGTTGTTGTGTGTCGTGAAGGCCGCCTTGGAGAATGCTTACCCGAAGATCAGAGGCCGAATGCCCGTGACCACTGAAGTGTTCCCCAACAGGAAGAGAACACTCTTGCCTGGTGATTGTTGAGCAGTGTTCATTCATCTGTTGTCGTAGCGTCTGCATGGTGTCCCCAATGTACCATGCCTCAGGACATCCTTTCCTCCAGCGTATCAGGTAGACAACATTGGCCGAGTTGCAAGAGTATGTACCGTGTACCTGGTGGATGGTGTTCTCACGTGAGATGATGGCATCCGTGTCGATGATCCGGCACGTCTTGCAGAGGTTGCTGTGACAGGGTTGTGTGTCGTCGTGGTCACTGTTCTCGTGAAGGCTGGGTAGTTTGCTGCGGACAATGGTCTGTTTGAGGTTGTGCGGTTGTTTGAAGGCAAGAAGTGGGGGTGTGGGGATGGCCTTGGCGAGATGCTCGTCTTCATCAATGACATGTTGAAGGCACCGGAGAAGATGTCGTAGCTTCTGCGCTCCAAGGAAGTACTGGACGACGAAGGGTACTCTGTCCGCCGTGTCCCGTGTTTGTCTTCTGAGGAGGTCGGTGCGGTTTTTTGCTGTGGCGCGTCGGAACTGTCGATCGATGAGTCGCGCACCATATCCTGTTATGAGGGCATCTTTCAGCATCTGCAGGTGTATGTTGCGATCCTCCTCATCTGAACAGATCCTGTGTATACGGAGGGCTTGTCCGTAGGGGATGGCTTCTTTAACGAGTTTAGGGTGGAAGCTGGAGAAGTGGAGCATCGTGAGGTTATCCATGGGCTTGCGGTACAGAGAAGTGCTGAGGTGACCGTCCTTGATGGAGATGCGCGTGTCCAAGGATGCAACCGATTCCGGAGAGTCGTCCATGGTGAGTCTGATGGTGGGATGGAACTTGTTGATGTCACCATATAGTTGTTTCAGTGATTATTCACCATGAGTCCACACACGAGTTCCGCACACATGAGGACGGCCTCAACCGGGATCTTGGGTTCATGTAACATTATCTGTAACCCCCACGACTTGCCTGGGCTTGCAAAATCTCACTAACTGTCCTGGCTGGAAACAATATACATCTCTTTAACCTGTGCTTAACCCTCTCTCCATTCACATTGTCTGTATCTTTAAGACTTGATTACCATTCCAACCAATATTTTGTAAATTGAGTTTGTGTCTTTATATGCCTGTTTGTGAACATGACTCCCACTCACCTGATGAAGGAGCAGCGCTCCGAAAGCTTGTGGCTTGTGCTACCAAATAAACCTGTTGGACTTTAACCTGGTGTTGTGAGACTTCTTACTGTGTTTACCCCAGTCCGGCATCTCCACATCATGGCTGCCCTTACAGCCATGGTATTTACGTGTCTGGTCCAGTTCAGTTTCCGGTCAATGGCAATGTTGACACTGAAGAATTCAGCAATGATATTGCCATTGAATGTTAGGGAGAGACGGGGGTTTTTTTGTTCTTTCATGGGATGTGCGCGTTGCTATCAAGGCCAGCGTTTTTTGCCCATCCCTAATTGCCCTTGAACTGAGTGACTTGATCAGCTATTTCAGAGGGCGGTTAAGAGTCAACGAAATTGCTGTGGGTTTGGTGCCACATTTAGACCTGACCAGGTCACCAACAGAGCATTTTACCCAGGCCTATTCCCCGCTAATCCCCCTAACGTGCACATCTTGGGACACTAAAGGGCAATTTAGCATGGCCAATCCACCTAACTTGTACATCTTTCACCTGTGGGAGGAAACCGGAGCAACCAAAGGAAACCCATGGAGACACGGGGAGAATGTGCAAACTCCACATAGACAGTGACTCAAGGCTAGAATTAAACCCGGGTCCTTGGCACTGAGTAATTACTGAGGCTGGGGTTGAGCTGGGGGCCAGGGCAAGGCTAGCTAAGAAGAGGAGCACTCTGGAGGAGGAGGACCTGACTGGGCCTGGAGGTCTGGAGTGCATCTGCTTCAATGCGAGGAGTGTAACGGGTAAAACAGACGAACTTAGGGCCTTAATGCTTATGCGGAATTTGGATGTGGTTGCGGTGACGGAAACTTGGTTAAAAGGACAGGACTGGCAGCTGAATATTCCGGGGTATAAGTGTTTTAGGCGAGACAGAGGAGGGGCTAAAAAAGGTGGGGGAGTAGCGATATTAGTTAAGGAGCATATTACCGCGGTGCAGAGGGTAGACAACTTAGAGGGGAGGGGTCATGTACTGAGTCGCTGTGGGTGGAACTCAGAAACAGGAAGGGTGCAGTCACTATGCTGGGGGTGTACTACAGACCACCCAATAGCCCACGGGAAGTGGAGGAAAGGATATGTCAGGAGATTCTGGATAGGTGCAGAAAACATAGGGTTGTTGTAGTGGGGGACTTTAATTTCCCTGGCACAGACTGGAAAGTGCTTAGAGCTGGGGGTCCGGACGGGGAGGAATTTGTAAAATGCGTACTGGAAGGTTCTTTGGAACAGTATGTAGATAGCCCAACTAGAGAGGGGGCTATACTGGACCTAGTTCTGGGAAATGAGCCCGGTCAGGTCGTCAAAGTTTCGGTCGGGGAACATGTGGCAAATAGTGACCACAACTCTGTTAACTTTAGGATAGTAATGGACAAGGATGAGTGCTGTCCTACGGGCAGGGTGCTAAATTGGGGGAAGGCTGACTATAGCCGGATTAGGCAGGAATTGGCGGATGTTGATTGGGAGAGGATGTTCGAGGTTAAGTCCGCGTCTGGCATGTGGGAGTCTTTTAAGGAACTATTGATAAGGCTGCAGGATAGGCATGTGCCTGTAAAAAGGAAAGATAGGAAAAGTAGGATTCGAGAGCCGTGGATAACCAGGGAAATTGAGGATCTGATTAAAATGAAAAGGGAGGCGTACGTTAAGTCCAGGCAACAGAAAACAGATGGAGCTCTGGAGGAATACAGAGAGAGTAGGAAAGAACTCAAACGGGAAGTTAGAAGGGCTAAAAGAGGTCACGAGATGTTCTTGGCAGGCAGGATTAAGGAGAATCCTAAGGCATTCTATTCATACATTAGGAACAAAAGAGTTGTCAGGGAGAAAATCGGACCTCTCAGGGACAAAGGAGGGGAATTATGCTTAGAACCCAAGGGAATAGGGGAGATCCTAAATGAATACTTTGCATCGGTATTCACGAAGGAGAGGGGCGTGTTAACCGGGAGTGTCTCGGAGGGAGGTGTTGACCCGTTAGAGAAAATCTCCATTACAAGAGAGGAAGTGTTAGGTTTTTTAGGGAACATTAAAACTGACAAAGCCCCAGGGCCTGATGGCATCTATCCTCGACTGCTCAGGGAGACGAGAGGTGAAATTGCTGGGCCTCTGACGGAAATCTTTGTCGCTTCTTTGTACACGGGTGAGGTCCCTGAGGATTGGAGGATAGCGAATGTGGTCCCGTTGTTTAAGAAGGGTAGCAGGGATAACCCAGGAAATTATAGGCCGGTGAGCTTGACGTCCGTGGTAGGGAAGTTGTTGGAGAGGATTCTTAGAGACAGGATGTATGTGCATTTAGAATGGAACAATCTCATTAGTGACAAACAGCATGGTTTTGTAAGAGGGAGGTCGTGCCTTACAAATTTGGTGGAGTTTTTTGAGGAAGTGACAAAAACGGTTGATGAAGGACGGGCCGTGGATGTCATCTATATGGATTTCAGTAAGGCATTTGACAAAGTCCCACATGGCAGGTTGGTTAAGAAGGTTAAGGCTCATGGGATACAAGGAGAAGTGGCTAGATGGGTGGAGAACTGGCTTGGCCATAGGAGACAGAGGGTAGTGGTCGAAGGGTCTTTTTCCGGCTGGAGGTCTGTGACCAGTGGTGTTCCGCAGGGCTCTGTACTGGGACCTCTGCTATTTGTGATATATATAAATGATTTGGAAGAAGGTGTAACTGGTGTAATCAGCAAGTTTGGCTGAAGATGGCTGGACTTGCGGATAGCGAAGAGCATTGTCGAGCAATACAGCAGGATATAGATAGGCTGGAAAATTGGGCGGAGAGGTGGCAGATGGAGTTTAATCCGGATAAATGCGAAGTGATGCATTTTGGAAGAAATAATGTAGGGAGGAGTTATACAATAAATGGCAGAGTCATCAGGAGTATAGAAACACAGAGGGACCTAGGTGTGCAAGTCCACAAATCCTTGAAAGTGGCAACACAGGTGAAGAAGGTGGTGAAGAAGGCATATGGTATGCTTGCCTTTATAGGACGGGGTATAGAGTATAAAAGCTGGAGTCTGATGATGCAGCTGTATAGAACGCTGGTTAGGCCACATTTGGAGTACTGCGTCCAGTTCTGGTCGCCGCACTACCAGAAGGACGTGGAGGCATTGGAGAGAGTGCAGAGAAGGTTTACCAGGATGTTGCCTGGTATGGAGGGTCTTAGCTATGAGGAGAGATTGGGTAGACTGGGGTTGTTCTCCTTGGAAAGACGGAGAATGAGGGGAGATCTAATAGAGGTGTACAAGATTATGAAGGGTATAGATAGGGTGAACAGTGGGAAGCTTTTTCCCAGGTCGGAGGTGACGATCACGAGGGGTCACGGGCTCAAGCTGAGAGGGGCGAAGTATAACTCAGACATCAGAGGGACGTTTTTTACACAGAGGGTGGTGGGGGCCTGGAATGCGCTGCCAAGTAGGGTGGTGGAGGCAGGCACGCTGACATCGTTTAAGACTTACCTGGATAGTCACATGAGCAGCCTGGGAATGGAGGGATACAAACGATTGGTCTAGTTGGACCAAGGAGCGGCACAGGCTTGGAGGGCCGAAGGGCCTGTTTCCTGTGCTGTACTGTTCTTTGTTCTTTGTGAGGCAGCTGTGCTAACCACTGTGTCATTGTGTCGCCCGCTTGCCTCTTATCAGCCCAAGCCTAAACCTTGTTCAAGCCTGAATCTTGTTCAGGGGCCTTACTGCACATGGACATGGGTTGCTTCAGTATCTGAGGAGACATGAATTATTCTGGACACTGCCATCATCAGCAAATGTCCTTACTTCTAAACTCAACCATCAGCATCAAGCTGGGGCAGGCTATCAGCTCTGGTTTGGTGGAAAGTGTAGGAGAGCATGCCAGAATTAGCAGCGTGGAATCCCTACAGTGCAGAAAGTGGCCATTCGGCCCTTTGAGTCTGCACCAACTCTCCAAGAGAGCATCCTACCCAGGCCCTCCCCTCTGCCGTATCCCCATAACCCAATGGACACATAGAAAAATGAGGTGTCAACCTAGTAAAGCTGCAATACAGAATAATATGTACGTTAAACAGGAAAAGTATGTGCTGGACAGAGCTAAGTAATCCCATAACCAACGGATCAGATCAAAACTCTCGTCCTGCCACATCCAGTTGACTTTGGTGTAAAATTAAACAAACTATAAATATCCCCCTCCTCAATGACGGGAAGCTCAGTACATCAATGATAAAAACATGGCTGAATCATTTGCAGCCATCTTCAGGCAGAAAAGGCACATGATCCACCTCAGCCTCCTCCTGAGTCCCAGCATCACAAGTGTCAGTCTTCAGCCAATTTGATTCACTCTGTGCAATATCAAGAAACAGCTGAACACACTGGATAGAGCGAAGGGCCCTACCAGCATCCCAGCTACAGTACGTTGGTTCGGCCGCATTTGGAATACTGCGTCCAGTTCTGGTCGCCACACTACCAGAAGGACGTGGAGGCTTTGGAGAGAGTACAGAGGAGGTTTACCAGGATGTTGCCTTGTATGGAGGGGCTTGGTTATGAGGAGAGATTGGGGAAACTGGGGTTGTTCTCCTTGGAAAGACGGAGGATGAGGGGAGACTTAATAGAGGTGTATAAAATTATGAAAGGCATAGATAGGGTGAACGGTGGGAAGCTTTTCCCCGGGTCGGTGGTGACGTTCACGAGGGGTCATAGGTTCAAGGTGAAGGGGGGGAGGTTTAACACAGATATCAGAAGGACATATTTCACACAGAGGGTCGTGGGGGCCTGGAATGTGTTGCCGGGCAAGGTGGTGGAGGCGGACACACTGGGAACGTTTAAGACTTATCTAGACAGCTATATGAACGGAGTGGGAATGGAGGGATACAAAAGAGTGATCTAGTTTGGACCAGGGAGCGGCGCGGGCTAATTGTTCCTGGTTTCTCGTTTCAAGGCTTCATTCTACGATCATCTTGCTGGTGCCAGTACAGAGTGAGACTGCGGATAGTTGGGAACCTGTCTCGGGGGCAGGGGATTCATATGGTGTTCGTGGGAGTGGAAATGACTAGGGTTGGGAAGCATTTTCCGATCGGGGCCATTGTGATCTCCTGGACTCGTTTCGATCGCCTCAGGGGGTCGGAGAGGAATTTCCCAGATTTTTTTTTCCCCATATTGGCCCTGGGGTTTTTCACTCTGGGTTTTCGCCTCTCCCTGGAGATCACATGGTCTGGAATGGGGGGGTGGGGGTAAGTTAATAGGTTGTAATGAACAAAGCATCGTAGCTGTGAGGGACAGCTCGGTGGATAGGATATTGGTATGTAGATAGGCTGGAAAATTGGGTGGGGATCCTGGATTCAGGATTCAATCCTGGACCGGGGAGCGGCGCGGGCTTGGAGGGCCGAAGGGCCTGTTCCTGTGCTGTATTGTTCTTTGTTCTTTGTTCTTTTGCAGACCTGTAGTACTCCAAAACTAGTCACACCCTAAAACCAAACTGTTCCAGTACAGCTCCAACACAGGCATCCACCTGACAAGACAATGTGGAAAATTGCCCAGGAATGTCCTGGAGTCATAAAGGTTTACAGAATGGAAACAGGCCCTTGTCCATGCCACCAAGTTTTTACCATTTAGTCCCAATTGCCTGTGTTTGGCCCATATCCCTCCATACCCATCTTATCCATGTAACTGTCTAAATGCTTTTCACGACAAAGTTGTACCCGCCTCTACTACTACCTCTGACAGCTTGTTCCAGACGCTCACCACCCTCTGTCTGAAAAAATTGCCCCTCTGGACCCTTTTGTATCTCTCCCTACTCACCTCAACCTGTGCCCTCTAGTTTTAGACTCCCCTACCTTTGGGAAAAAATATTGACTATCTTGCTGATCTATGCCTCTTATTATTTTATAGACCTCTATAAGATCACCCCTCAGCTTTCTACGCTCCAGGAAAAAAGTCCCAGTCTATTCAGCCTCTCCTTATAACTCAAACCATCAAGTCCCGGTAGCATCCTAGTAAATCCTTTCTGCACTCTTTCTAGTTTAATAATATCCTTTCCATTATAGGGTGACTAGAACTGTACACACTATTCCAAGTGTGGCCTTACCAATGTCTTGTACAACTTCAACAAGACGTCCCAACTCCTGTATTCAATGTTCTGACCAATGAAACCACGCATGCCAAATGCCTTCTTCATCACCCTGTCCAGCTGTGACTCCACTTTCAAGGAGATATGAACCTGTCCCCCTCCATCTCTTGGTTCTATAACTCTCCCCAACGCCCTGCCATTAACTGAGTAAGTCCTGCCCTGGTTCGCTCTACCAAAATGCAACATCTCGCATTTATCAATGGCCCGATTGATCAAGATCCCATTGCAATCCTAGATAACCTTCTTCACTGTCCACTATGCCACCAATCTTGGTGTCATCTTCAAATGTACTAATCATGCCTCCTAAATTCTCATCCAAATCATTAGTATAAATGACAAATAACAGTAGACCCAGCACCGATCCATGAGGCACACTGCTAGTCACAGGCCTCCAGTTTGAAAAGCACCCTCTACAACCACCTTCTGCCTTCTGTCGTCAAGCCAATTTTGTATCCAATTGGCTACCTTAGCCTGGATCCCGTGAGATTTAACCTTATGCAACAACTTACCATGCGGTATCTTGTCAAAGGCCTTGCTAAAGCCCATGCAGACAACATTGACTGCACGTCCTATTCACAAAAAAAGGACAAATTGAATCCAACCAATTACTGCCCCATAGGTCTAATCCCAATTCGCAAAGTGATGGAAAGTGTCATCAATAGTGCTATCTAGCGGCACTTACTCAACAACAATGCTCACTTTGCATTCCACAAGGCTCGGTCAGCTCCAGACCTCATTGCAATCTTGGTCCAAACATGGACAAAAGAACTGAATTCCATATACATGTGAGGGTAACAGCCTTTGACATCGAGACAGCATTTGACCGAGTGTGGCATCAAGGAGGCCTAGCAAAATCGAAGTAAAGAGAAATCAAGTGGGAAACTCTCCGCTGGTTGGAATAATTTCCAGGTCAGAAGTGGGGACATTCGCTGATGATTGCGCAGTTTTCAGCACCATTCGTAACTCGTCAGATAATGAAGCAGTCGATGCCCGTTGTCAAGAAATTGTAATGAAATGGGTGGCACGGTAGCACAGTGGTTAGCACTGCTGCTTCACAGCTCCAGGAGCCTGGGTTCGATTCCCGGCTTGGGTCACTGTCTGTGGAGTTGCACATTCTCCTCGTGTCTGCGTGCGTTTCCTCCGGGTGCTCCGGTTTCCTCCCACAGTCCAAAGATATGCGGGTTAGGTTGATTGGCCATGCTAAAATTGCCCCTTCGTGTCCCGAGATGCGTAGATTAGAGGGATTAGCGGGTAAAATATGTCGGGATATGGGGGTAGGGCCTGGGTGGGATTGTGGTCGGTGCAGACTCGATGGGCCAAATGGCCTCTTTCTGCACTGTCGGGTTTCTATGATTCTATGAAATGAAGATTAAAGAATTTGATAAAAAGGTTAACGAGTCAGTAGGACTGAGGTTTCCCTTCAGCGATTTGGAGTACCCAAGCATTTATCATCATACAATCCTGTCCACCATCTACAAGGCACAAGACAGAAGTGTGTTGAAATACTTTACAATTGCCTGGGTGAACGCAACTCCAACAATGCTTAGAAACCTTGATACTATCCAGAACAAAGCAACCCGCTTGATTTGACCTCTGTCCACCACTAATGCACAGTGGCAACAGTTTGCTCCATATACAAAGTGCACTGCAGCAAACCTGTGACCTCTATCATCCGAAGGATACGGGCAGCAGATGCCTGGGAACACCACCGCCTACAAATCCTCTCCAAGCCCCAACTATTTTGAGTTGAAACTGTAACACTATTCCTTCACTGTTGCTGGGTCATAAACCTCCCTAACCTCACTTTGGGAATATCTACACCAGATGGACTGCAGCAGTTGAAGAAGGCAGCTCATCACCACCTTTTCAGGGGCAATTAAGAATGGGAAATAAGTGTTACCCTTGCCAGCGACATTCACATCCCATGAACAAATAAAAAATTAGTTTGGATTGGCTGCTACATGTTACCAACTTTGGTACATTGTCTATAAATATACTTGTTTACACAATGAAAAGGCATTTGATAGTCTACCATCAGAAAATAATGGCGTGCATGAACAACCTTGAAATTAACAAATGATAAAAGGATAATTCAGAGTCGATTTTGGAATCAATCAGCAGTGCTGAGACTTGATGGCACCTTGCTTGACAGCTTCATCATCAAAAGGGGGGTGTATCAGGGATGTGCCATGTCCCCAAACCTGTTCAACCTGTACACTGAAGCTACCTTCAAAGATACAGAAGACTGTAAGGATGTAACATTGGACGGGGTGAACATCAACAACTTGAGATATGCAGATGGCATTGTTCTGATTGCAGACACTGAAAAGACACTGCAGGAAATGGTAAACAAAGTAAAAGCAAGGAGTGAGGAACATTGATTAAGAATTAATGCGGACACAAGCAAAACAATTATTATAAGCAAAGACCTAAGCCCCAAAGTGAAAACTGAAGTAAACAAACAAATCCTGCAACAAATGATAGGGTTCACATAAAACAAAAGCAAAATACTGTAGATGCTGGAATCTGAAACAAAAACAGAAAATGTTAGAAAACGTACCAGCATTTTCTGTTTTGGTTGTGATAGGGTTCACATATCTTGAGCAAATTATCTGCCTAGAGGTGTGATAGTGAGTCCCAAAGGGGAATGGAGGTATCTAAGTCAAGCTACATCAGAATGAAGCACATGTTAACATCAAGGAAAAAGAATCTGATTCTGAGCTGGGGAGAGACAGATTTTTGATATCTCAGGGATTCAAGGAACGGGGCATGGGCAGAAAATTGGAGTTGAAGCCCAAGATTAGCCATGGTCATATTTTTTTAATTCATTCGTGGGATGTGGGCATTGCTGGCTAGGCCAGCATTTATTGCCCTTTCTTAATTTGAGACGGTGGTGGTGTGTTGCCTTCTTGAACCACTGCAGTCCATGTGGTGCAGGAACACTCAAAAGCCTGGGTTTTGACCCAGCAACAATGAAGGAACTGCAATATAATTCAAAATCAGGATGGTGTGTTACTTGAAGGGGAACTTACAGATGGTGGTGTTCCCATGCACCTGCTAACCTTGTACTTCTAGATGATAGAGCTCATGGGTTTGGAAGGTGCTATCAAAGGAGCCTTGGTGAGTTGCTGTAGTGCATCTTGTAAATGGTACATTCTGCTGCCACTGTGTGTTGGAGGTGATGAATGGGGTGTCAATCAAGCAGGCTGCTTTGTCTGGGATGATGTCAAGGTTCAAGTGTTGTTGGAGCTGCACCCATCCAGGAAAGTGGAGAGTATTCCATCGCACTCTTGAATTGTGGCCTTGTGAATGCTCATATTTCTTGCATTCTTATGAATCTTCGGAAAAGAATGCTGAGGTGCTACATTTTGCTATCTATGTTGTATGGCTCAAAATGTGGAGATGCCGGCGTTGGACTGGGGTGAACACGGTAAGAAGTCTCACAACACCAGGTTAAAGTCCAACAGGTTTATTTGGTAGCAAATACCATAAGCTTTCGGAGCACTGCTCCTTCGAGGAGCAGTCCTCCGAAAGCTTATGGTATTTGCTACCAAATAAACCTGTTGGACTTTAACCTGGTGTTGTGAAACTTCTTACCATATGGCTCAAAGACATGGACAACAAACAGAAACACTATTGATAAGCTTTCAATATGTGGACAAATGTAGGTTGTTCTGCATATCCCACAGAGACAGAAAGATTAATGAGTTAATGCTGGAAATGGCTGGAGGTGTGTTTAAATTTAGTGCATAAGTTTAGAGAGTAGGATACAGCAATTTAGTCACATCATTCGAGAGATGATAGACAGAGGCAATTATTGGAATAGAACAAAGATTACAGCACAGGAACAGGCCCTTCGGCCCTCCAAGCCTGCACCGATCATGCTGTCCGAATGAAAGGTTGATGGAAAATGTCAGCAAGGGAAGGCAAGAAGGAAATGGATGACTCGTTTAGTGGACTGGGTGCAGCTGAACTATGTGGAATGTGTAAGGGCAACAGCACAATCAGAGGTGGAGATACATGGTAATCAACCTTATGGGGCGATGACACCAAAAAACAAACAAATAAACCAAGTTTATCTAGTTGGGCGAAATAATCATTTAATGGCTTTAGTTATTTTGAGTACATTTCTAATACATTGTCAACATGAATTGCATCTCTAGGGCCAACCAACCAGATTAAATGGCAAGAAACCAGCAATGCAATGACTGTTCACCCCAACGACCGCTGTAGAATAGCCATGTTTACAGAAATTGGTTGCTTCCAATTTCCACCTCACTTCACAAGTATGACCACGGGTGAACAAGTTCACACACATTCTAAATTTTTGTGTCTCTATCATTGTGATACAATAAGAAGCACAGCTGCACTCAAGTACATGTACAATGATAAAACCTCTGGCTTGAACCAGTTTCAACTGACACCTAATTGTGCAGTACAAGCAACATTCCAAGTTAATACAACAGTAAATGGCTAATAGAAACGTGTCTATTTCACAAATGCACCTTTGCCTTGCAAACCCGTTTATTTTCCATATCCCCTAATATTTAATTTTAGTTTTGGACTCAGATGTTTAGAAAGGGCTGATTTAAAGAGAATGAGAAAAGCAGAGAAATCGTAGTGTGAAGAAAATGCCCTTCAAGCAGTGATGGGCAACCCTAAATGAGTGAGTGGGTCATATGAAGCCCTCCTTCATCTCAGTGGGCCACAAGATTGAAATCATGCTTGTTCACTCACCATGACCCCATGAATAAGATTAAATATATTTAATACAGGCTGAATATTTCAAAATGAGTTGTAGAAAGTGTTTAATCATTTATATATTAATAACTTCAAATGGTTAAAACAATATTTACATTTGGACACAGAGGGAGCACATGGCTCTCACAGTCAATGTGAGCAATCAGCACGCACATCACTTCACTTGCCCTTGCTTTATGTGCAAATCACTTCAGTCATACCAGTAGGAAAAAAAACTACGCAGATGGAAATCAGCGGAATGTGGCAACTCTGTGCATGGCGACAGACAACGAAGTGTCTTGTGGGCCGCATTCAGAACCGAGATGGGCCGCATGTGACCCCTGGGCAGCAGGTTACCCATCACTGCCTTAAAGGCTTAATTTTGCATGGTATCAACCACCTTGTATGATTACAACAAATCCTTTCATATGCTATTTGAATGCAATTCGCCACATTCTGCTAAACATTAAAATATTGTGCAAATGTATTCATAAGCGTACTAAGAGAAACACCTGTGTTTTGTGTTACATTGTGCAAAGCCCTTTTTCAATTCTTTATCAATGTGAATTACAGCTCAGAAATGTTCCTCATAATGACACTAATGTTTAAATGCAGACCAGAAAAATAGGGTCTGCAAACTGTTACGATAAGTAGATTTGCATCTTTCAAATGTTGCCTTTTTAGAAACAATGGAATGATTTCACGTTTAATATTGGATGATTTGGGATGTTCAGGATAATGTAAGAACTCATTCCCTCTTAATGTTCTTGAAAATTCTGCTTTTGACATTAAACGTCAGAAATAGAGGCTTATTTCGAGAAGTAGAGGGACATAATTGCACATCACTAAATAATGTGCAAAAACAGTGACTGAATTACTTTTAATGATTTTCTACACATGTGCATAGAATCAAGTGCCAACCAAACATTCTCAAGTCGTTCAAGTTAACCAAGATGATCAGGATCAACTCTTCGGAGAGTTGTGACCTCACCAAGGGTGAAGTTTCTCCTGACCAAACAAGTCTTGGCTAACCATAAATGTAAACTAAACAAGTGTAAACATGTGAAGCAGTCTGAAAATGAAGAGATGTCATCTGCCATGTATGTGTGCATTTCCTCTTTAAAAAAAAAATGCACCACCTATCCCTCAGGCCAGTAGACAGAGTGTAATCTCATTTACTGGTAGAAATATGATTTACTGTAATCAACCACTGTTAATCGCATTCTTCCTCATTCATCTGCCCACACAGCTTTCAGTAAAAAACATTGGAAGCAAGAATTTGACAGAAAAAAAAACTTGGCTCCCAACAGATTTCAATATGGAAATCATTAACTTTTAACAGCCCTCCAAACCTGCACCGACCATGCTGCCCAACTGAACTAAAACCCCCTACCCTTCCGGGGACCATATCCCTCTCTTCCCATCCTATTCATGTATTTGTCCAGATGCCCCTTAAAAGTCACTGCTGTATCCGCTTCCACTACCTCCCCCGGCAATGAGTTCCACCACCCACTACTCTCTATGTAAAAAAGCTGCCTCGTACATCTCCTTTAAACCTTGCCCTTCGCACCTTAAACCTGTGCCCCCTAGTAATTGACTCTTCCACCCTGGGAAAAAGCTTCTGACTATCCACTCTGTCCATGCATCTCATAATCTTGTAGACTTCACTCAGGTCTCCCCTCAACCTCCGTCACTCCAGTGAGAACAAACCAAGTTTCTCCAATCTCTCCTCATAGCTAATGCACTCCATACCAGGCAACATCCTGGTAAATCTTTTCTGTCGCCTCTCCAAAGCCTCCACATCCTTCTGGTAGTGTGGCGACCAGAATTGAACACTATATTCCGAGTGCAGTTCTATAAAGCTGCAACATGACCTGCCAATTTTTAAACTCAATACCCCGGCTGATGAAGGCAAGCATGCCGTATGCCTTCTTGACTACCTTCTCCACCTGCATTGCCACTTTCAGTGACCTGTGTACCTGTACAGCAAGATCCCTTTGCCTATCAATACTCTTAAGGGTTCTGCCATTTACTGTATATTTCCTATCTGTATTAGACCTTCCAAAATGCATTACCTCACATTTGTCCAGATTAAACTCCATCTGCCATCTCTCCGCCCAAGTCTCCAATTGATCTATATTCTGCTGTATCCTCTGATGGTCCTCATCGCTAAGCGCAAATCCTCTAATCTTTGTGTCGTCCGCAAACTTAATCAATCCAGTTACATTTTCCTCCAAAGCATTTATATATATTACAAACAGCAAAGGTCCCAGCTCTGATCCCTGAGGAACGCCACTTGTCACAGCCCTCCATTCAGAAACACACCCTTCCACTGCTACCCTGTCTTCTTTGACCGAGCCAGTTTTGTATCCACCTTGCCAGCTCACCTCTGATCCCATGCAACTTCACCTTCTGCACCAGTCTGCCATCAGGGACCTTGTCAAAGGCCTTACTGAAGTCCACGTAGACAACATCCACTGCCCTACCCTCACCAATCATCTTCGTCACTTCCTCGAAAAACTCGATCAAGTTCGTGAGACACGACCTCCCCTTCACAAAACCATGTTGCCTCTCACGAATACGCCCACTTATTTCCAAGTGCAAATAAATCCTGTCTCGAAGAATCCTCTCCAATAATTTCCCTACCACTGACGCAAGGCTCACCAGCCTGTAATTACCTGGATTATTCTTGCTACCCTTCTTAAACAAAGAAACAACATTGGCTATTCTCCAATCCTCTGGGACCTCCCCTGTAGTCATGATGTGGAGATGCCGGCGTTGGACTGGGGTAAACACAGTAAGAAGTTTAACAACACCAGGTTAAAGTCCAACAGGTTTATTTGGTAGTAAAAGCCACACAAGCTTTCGGAGCTCTGTTTGTGAACAGAATTTCCACTCACCTGAAGAAGGGGCTTGGAGCTCCGAAAGCTTGTGTGGCTTTTACCTACCAAATAAACCTGTTGGACTTTAACCTGGTGTTGTTAAACTTCTTACTGTGTGTACCTCCCCTGTAGTCGTGACCTGGAGATGCCGGCGTTGGACTGGGGTAAACACAGTAAGAAATCTCACAACACCAGGTTAAAGTCCAACAGGTTTATTTGGTAGCAAAAGCCACTAGCTTTCGGAGCGCTTGCTGCCCCTTCGTCAGGTGACTGTAACTTCTGTAACTTGATAAGGTAATGAGATTACACTCTGTCTACTGGCCTGAGGGATAGGTGGTGCATTTTTTTTTAAAAAAGGAAATGCACACTGTAACTTGAGTTTGTGTCTCTGTATGCCTTATTTGTCATGATGTGGAGATGCCGGCGTTGGACTGGGGTAAACACAGTAAGAAGTTTAACAACACCAGGTTAAAGTCCAACAGGTTTATTTGGTAGCAAAAGCCACACATTATTTGTGAGCATTTCTCCACTCCATCTGACGAAGGAACAGCCTGTTCCGAAAGCTAATGGCATTTGCTACCAAATAAACCTGTTGGACTTTAACCTGGTGTTGTTAAAACTCTTACTGTGTTTACCCCAGTCCAACGCCGGCATCTCCACATCATGAATTTTTTTTCTCAGATCCCCTCAAAACCACTTACTCCTCACCTTAAAACCTATGTCCTCTGGTCTTAGACACCTCTGCCATGGGGAAAAAATTCTTACGATCTACCCTATCTATGCCTCTCATAATTTTGTATACCTCTATCAGATCCCCCCTCAGCCTCCTCTGCTCCAGGGAAAACAAACCAACCCTGTTCAGTCTCTCCTCATAGCTGAAACTTCCGGTCCCAGGCAACATCCTGGTGAATCTCCTCTGCACCCTCTCCAGTGTAATCACGTCCTTCCAATAGTGTGGCGACCAGAACTGCACACAATATTCCATCTGTGGCTGAACCAATGTTTTATAAATTTGTAACAAGACCTCCCTGCTCCGACTAATGAAGGTAAGCATTCCGCATGCCTTCTTCATCATCCTATCTACCTGTGCTGCCATCTTCAGGGATCTATGGATTGGTACGCCAAGGTCCCTTTGTTCCTCAATACTCCCTAGGGATCTATTATTCATTATATATATCCTACCCTTATTAGGGTCCCCAAAATGCATACCTCACACTTATCAGGATTAAATTCTATCTGCTACTGCTCTGCCCAATTTACCAGCTGATCAACCTCATTATTAACAACACCATCAATTGTCATGTCATCTGCAAACTTACGGGCGATCATGACTAAACTTAAGGGCGGCACGGTAGCACAGTGGTTAGCACTGCTGCTTCACAGCTCCAGGGACCTGGGTTTGGTTCCCGGCTTGGGTCACTGTCTGTGTGGAGTTTGCACATTCTCCTCGTGTCTGCGTGGGTTTCCTCCGGGTGCTCCGGTTTCCTCCCACAGTCCAAGATGTGCGGGTTAGGTTGATTGGCCATGCTAAAATTGCCCCTTAGTGTCCTGAGATGTTAGAGGGATTAGCGGGTAAATATGTAGGGATATGGGGGCTAGGGCCTGGGTGGGATTGTGGTCGGTGCAGACTCGATGGGCCGAATGGCCTCCTTCTGTACTGTAGGGTTTCTATGATTACTCATTATACCTTCCACATTCACATCCAGGTTGTTAATGTATATTTAAAAAAAGCACGGGTCTCAGCATCGATCCCTGTGCTGGTCACAGGCTTCCAATCACAAAAGCATCCCTTCACCATCACCCTTTGCTTCCTATTAACAAACCAACTTTGGATCCAATTTGCCAACTTGTCTTGGATCCCATGGGCTCGAACCATTTGGACCAGCCTTCCACATGGGGCCTTGTCAAAGGCCTTACCGAAGTCCATGTAAACCACATCAACTGTGCTACCCTCATCAATGTACTTAGTTACCGTTTCAAGAAACTTAATTAGATTAGTTAGACAGGATCGCCCACGAACAAATCTGAGACTATCCCTGCCTTTCCAAATGTTGATTAATCCTGTCCCTCAGAATTTCTTCCAATAATTTCCCGACCACTGACGTTAGATTAGCTGGCCTGTAATCATCTGGCTTATCCCTGCTGCCCTTCTTGAATAAAGGTACCACATTAACTATCCTCTAATCATCTGGCACTTCACCTGTGGCCAGCAAAGATTTAAGTATCTGCGTCAGGGTTCCCACAAACTCCTCTCTTGGCAGCCTGGGATACATCTTATCAGGCCCTGGAGATCTGTGCACCTTTATACTGTCAGGGTGCCAGATCGGAAACCCCAAGGTATATTATGAAGCCAGACTACATCCCAATAATTTTCTATTTTGGCATTCATGTGAGGATATGGTGTTTCACTCCAGGCGTGATTCTACTGACACAGGGAAACCTTTATTAAAACAAACTTTATTTAAAACCACACTTTAATTACAACAAATGAATTAGTTTAACCTTTAACAATACACAAACATGACAAGATACAACTCTCAGCTGCTAAGCTATCGTTATGAGTTCTAATTCATAGAGTGATGGGAGATTTTAGTTTCCCAAATATTGATTGGAATCTCCCTAGAGTAAGGGGTGTAGATGGGGAGGAGTTTGTTAAGTGTGTTCAGAAGGGTTTCTTGACACAGTATGTAGATAAGCCTACAAGAGGAGAGGCTGTACTTGATTTGGTATTGGGAAATGAACCTGGTCAGGTGTCAGATCTCTCAGTGGGATAGCATTTTGGAGATAGTGATCATAATTCTATCTCCTTTACATTAGCATTGGAGAGAGATAGGATCAGACAAGTTAGAAAAGTGTTTAATTGGAGTAAGGGGAATTATGAGGCTATCAGGCAGGAAATTGGAGGCTGTCCACGGGGATGGTGCCAGAGGACTGGAGAGTGGCGAATGTGGTTCCTCTGTTTAAGAAAGGGAATAGAAATGACCCTGGTAATTATAGACCGGTTAGTCTTACTTCGGTGGTTGGTAAATTGATGGAAAAGGTCCTTAGGGATGGGATTTACGACCATTTAGAAAGATGCGGATTAATCCGGGATAGTCAGCACGGATTCGTGAAGGGCAAGTCGTGCCTCACAAATTTGATTGAATTTTTTGAGGAGGTAACTAAGTGTGTTGATGAAGGTAGGGCAGTTGATGTCATATACATGGATTTAAGTAAGGCCTTTGATAAGGTCCCCCATGGTCGGCTTATGATGAAAGTGAGGAGGTGTGGGATAGAGGGAAAGTTGGCCGATTGGATAGGTAACTGGCTGTCTGATCGAAGACAGAGGGTGGTGGTGGATGGAAAATTTTCGGATTGGAGGCAGGTTGCTAGCGGAGTGCCGCAGGGATCTGTGCTTGGTCCTCTGCTCTTTGTGATTTTTATTAATGACTTAGAGGAGGGGGCTGAAGGGTGGATCAGTAAATTTGCTGATGACACCAAGATTGGTGGAGTAGTGGATAAGGTGGAGGGCTGTTGTAGGCTGCAAAGAGACATAGATAGAATGCAAAGCTGGGCTGAAAAATGGCAAATGGAGTTTAACCCTGATAAATGTGAGGTGATTCATTTTGGTAGGACTAATTTAAATGTGGATTACAGGATCAAAGGTAGGGTTCTGAAGACTGTGGAGGAACAGAAAGATCTTGGGGTCCATATTCACAGATCTCTAAAGGTTACTACTCAAGTGGATAGAGCTGTGAAGAAGGCCTATGGTGTGTTAGCTTTTATTAACAGGGGGTTGGAGTTTAAGAGCCGTGGGGTTATGCTGCAACTGTACAGGACCTTGGTGAGACCACATTTGGAATATTGTGTGCAGTTCTGGTCACCTCACTATAAGAAGGATGTGGAAGCGCTGGAAAGAGTGCAGAGGAGATTTACCAGGATGCTGCCTGGTTTGGAGGATAGGTCTTATGAGGAAAGGTTGAGGGAGCTAGGGCTGTTCTCTCTGGAGCGGAGGAGGCTGAGGGGAGACTTAATAGAGGTTTATAAAATGATGAAGGGGATAGATAGAGTGAACGTTCAAAGACTATTTCCTCAGGTGGATGGAGCTATTACAAGGGGGCATAACTATAGGGTTCGTGGTGGGAGATACAGGAAGGATATCAGAGGTAGGTTCTTTACGCGGAGAGTGGTTGGGGTGTGGAATGGACTGCCTGCAGTGATAGTGGAGTCAGACACTTTAGGAACATTTAAGCGGTTATTGGATAGGCACATGGAGCACACCAGGATGATAGGGAGTGGGATAGCTTGATCTTGGTTTCAGATAAAGCTCGGCACAACATCGTAGGCCGAAGGGCCTGTTCTGTGCTGTACTGTTCTATAAATTGGAAAAAGGTTTTCTCAGGGAAATGTACAGAAGAAATGTGGCAAATGTTCAGGGAATATTTGTCTGGAGTTCTGCATAGCAACGTTCCAATGAGACAGGGAAGTTATGGTAGGTTACAGGAACCGTGGTGTACAAAGGGTGTAATGAATCTAGTCAAGAAGAAAAGAAAAGCTTCCAAAAGGTTCAAGGAGCTAGGAAATGTTAGAGATCTAGAAGGCTAATAGGAAGGATCTTAAGAAGGAAATTAGGAGAGCCAGAAGGGGTCATGAGAATTCTATGAATATTCTATGTGGACTTACATGGTTCAGGAAGGCAGCTGACCACCATCTTCTCGAGGACAATAAGCAATGGGCAATAAATGCCAACTTTGTCAGGGATGCTCACATTCCAAGAACAAATTTTTAAAATGATGGAGGGAGGAAGTTGGCATGAATCTTTTAAGGATTCATATAGAAATGGTCTGTATTTCATTTATGAATTGTATATCACTATTTCTTATAAAAAGAATCCCTGAGTGCAGAAGGAAGCTATCCAGCCCATCGAGTCTGCACGGACACTCCAAAAGAGAATTTTATCCAGGCTCACCATCCCCTCATCCCTGATTAGGATAATTGACAGAGGCAGAGTCTTCTGATTAATGGAAGGGGCTAATCTTGCAGGAAAGAAAAGGATTCAGTTTCATTTTAAAATACAAGCAGTTGTTGCCTGGGCTACCTGAAGAAATAGGTGTCTCTCTGTTTCTGTTTCTCTCTCTCTCTCTCCAGAAGTGTTCTGAAAGATCTAGGACAGTTAATCTGAGACAAGCTGGTATCCCTGGTTTTGCTAACTAATTTTAAAGAGAGGATTTAAGTCTATAGGAAGAATATTGCTTGGTGTGTAAACCTCTATGACTCACATAGAAAACATAGAAAAACTACAGTACAATACAGGCCCTTCAGCCCACAAAGTTGTGCCGAACATGTCCCTATCTTAGCGATTACTAGGCTTACCTATAACCCTCTGTCTTACTAAGATCCATGTACTTATCTAAAAGTCTCTTAAAAGACCCTATCGAATCCGCCTCCACCACCGTTGCTGGCAGCCCATTCCACGCACCCACCACCCTCTGAGTGAAAAACTTACCCCTGACATCTCCTCTGTACCTACTCCCCAGCACCTTAAACCTGTGTCCTCTTGTGGCAACCATTTCAGCCCTGGGAAAAAGCCTCTGACTATCCACTCGATCAATACCTCTCAACATCTTTTACACCTCTATCAGGTCACCCCTCATCCTTCGTCTCTCCAAGGAGAAAAGGCCGAGCTCACTCAACCTATCCTCATAAGGCATGCTCCCCAACCCAGGCAACATCCTTGTAAATCTCCTCTGCACCCTTTCTATGGCTTCCACATCCTTCCTGTAATGAGGCGACCAGAACTGAGCACAGTACTCCAAGTGGGGTCTGACCAGGGTCCTATATAGCTGCAACATTATCTCACGACTCCTAAACTCAATTCCTCGATTGATGAAGGCCAGTACACCATACGCCTTCTTAACCACAGCCTCAACCTGCACAACTGCTTTGAGCGTCCTATGAACTCGGACCCCAAGATCCTTCTGATCTTCCACTCTGCCAAGAGTCCTACCATCAATATTATATTCCGCCATCCTATTTGACCTGCCAAAATGAACCACCTCACACTTATCTGGGTTAAACTCCATCTGCCACTTCTCCGCCCAGTCTTGCATCCTATCAATGTCTCGCTGCAACTTCTGACATCCCTCCACACTATCCACAACACCTCCAACCTTTGTGTCATCAGCAAACTTACCAACCCATCCCTCCACTTCCTCATCCAGGTCATTTATAAAAATCACAAAGAGTAAGGGTCCCAGAACAGATCCCTGGGGCACTCCACTGGTGATCAACCTCCATTCAGAATATGACCCATCTATAACCACTCCTTGCCTTCTGTGGGCAAGCCAGTTCTGGATCCACAAAGCAGTGTCCCCTTGGATCCCATGCCCCCTCACTTTCTCAATAAGCCTTGCATGGGGCACCTTATCAAATGCCTTGCTGAAGTCCATATATACTACATCTACTGCTCTTCCTTCATCAATGTGTTTAGTCACATCCTCAAAAAATTCAATCAGGCTCGTAAGGCACGATCTGCCTTTGACAAAGCCATGCTGACTATTCTTAATCATATTATACCTCTCCAAATGTTCATAACTCCTGCCTCTCGGGATCTTCTCCATCAACTTACCAACCACTAAGGTTAGACTCACTGGTCTATAATTTCCAGGGCTATCTCTACTCCCTTTCTTGAATAAAGGAACAACATCTGCAATCCTCCGGAACCTCTCCCGTCTCCACTGATGATGCAAAGATCATCGCCAGAAGCTCAGCAATCTCCTCCCTCGCCTCCCACAGTAGCCTGGGGTACATCTCCGCCGATATGAAAAGCACAGAACAGGATCAACATGAGGAAATAATCACAGTGGGTACAGTCCAGGATTAACAAGGAACTTGTTTGTGATTCCTAATCATTGTCAGCTCGCTCTGAAAAACTGACCACGCGGACACTCCTCCTCCTGACCCGGTCCTCCGGATCCATCAGAATATCCGACATATCATGCAGCTGAGTGGCTAAGGATTGCAGCCGAGCCTCCACCGGAGAAGTGGTGCTTTCGACTTTAAGGACCATATGGTGTCGGTATACCCACAGTGCTGTTAGGAAGGGAGCTCGAGACTTTTGACCCAGTGACAGTGAAGGAACGATGATATAGTTCCAAGACAGGATGGTGTGCGACTTGGAGGGGAACTTGCAGGTGGTGGTTTTCCCATCCATTTGTTCACCTTGTCCTTCTGGGTGGTACAGATCATGGGCTTGGAAGGTTTTGCTGAAGGAACCTCAGTGAGTTGCTGCAGTGCATCCTGTGGATGGTACACACTATAGCCACTGTGCGTCATTGGTACAAGGTATGCCAATCAAATGGACTGCTTTGTCCTGGATGTTGTCAAGCATGAGTTTTGTTGGAGCTGCACTCATACAGGCAATGCAGTGTATTCCATCACACTCCTAACTTGTGTTTTGCACATGATAGATGGCTTTGGGGAGAAAGGCAGTGAGTTACTCACCACAGAAGTCCCTACCTCTGATTTGCTGCTGTAACCACAGTATTGATGTGGCTGGTCCAGTTAAGTTTCTGGTCAATGGTAACCCCAGGATATTAATGATGGAGGAATTCAGTGATGGTAATGCTGTTGAATGTTATGGGGAGATGGTCAGATTCTCCCTTACTGCAGGTGCTAATGTATAGATAGCATTCAGCAGAATCAACTACAAACACATTAAACATTTCTATTAAAAAAAACACTGATTTTAATTTCCACCCTATAATAGCCTAGGAGAAGAAATTCTCAAAAGAATAAAGGAAACGATAATGGGAGTTTGTCAGAAGGGTACAGTGATAAAAATGGGGATGTTAATCTACAAATAGGCTGAAAAATATCAAATGGACAAAGGTAGCATTGATCAGTCGTTCACAGCACATTTTGGAGCCAACCAAAGTGTAGGCTATACTCGATCTGGTATTGTGCAACGAGGTAGGATTAATTAGTAGTGGTGTGACTAAAGGGAGAAGAGTGGGTCCAGGACTAACATTCTAAACTTAAATAAGGGAAAGTTATGGATGCATGGAAGCAGAGCTAGCTAAAGGACACTGGCAATTTAAGTTAAGTGATCGGTCAATTTAGATACGGAGGCAGACATTTAAAGGGATATTTCAAAATGGATACATTCCAATGAGGAAGTAAAATTCCAAAGAGAGCATCCACCATCTGTAATTAACTAATAAAGTTAAAGACAGTATCAAACTTGGAAAAAAAAGCATCCAAAGTTAGAGTATCAGACAAAGCTAACTAGAAATATAACAATAGACAGTAAGAGTTTATATAGATATTTAAATATGAAAATAGCTAACAAAGTGAGCCCTGGTCTGATCGAAAGTGAGTCTGGGAATTAATAATCAAAAACAAGGAGATGGTAGATGAATTGAACAGGTATTTGCATCGGTCTTCACTATACAAATAACATCCTAGAAATTGTTCTACATCAGGAAATGGAAGAGAGGAAGGAACTCAAGAAAACTACAATCATTGGGAAGTGGAGCTGTGGGCTGTCAGATCTCTAGATCCTGAGGAGTTCATCCTCGTGTCTTACAAGAAGTAGCTAGTGAGATAGTTGATGGGGAGTAGGCTCTGGGCTCAGAGCTCTGGAAGCTTTGCAGGAGATGACTGCTATCAAAGTTAGAGATGACAAACTCGGTGTTTTGACATAGAACATTAATGCTGACTTGGCTGAACTGCAGGATGCCTGCAAGAGGCTCAGTGAGGCAGAAGATAGAATCCTTCAAGTCGAAAGCACCACTTCTCCGGTGGAGGCTCGGCTGCAATCCTTAGCCACTCAGCTGCATGATATGTCGGATATTCTGATGGATCCGGAGGACAGGGTCAGGAGGAGGAGTGTCCGCGTGGTCAGTTTTTCAGAGCGAGCTGACAATGATTAGGAATCACAAACAAGTTCCTTGTTAATCCTGGACTGTACCCACTGTGATTATTTCCTCATGTTGATCCTGTTCTGTGCTTTTCATATCGGCGGAGTCAATCCTGTGACTGAGCCATTCGACAAATTTTGGTAATTATCCTATTTAGAGTCATATTATACAGTTCGTCATTATTAAACCTTCAATATACTCCCTGGAATGGCACCTCTTAATTGGTCCTGTGAGTTATCACATTGATAGAGGAAATCTTGTGGGATCCTGATATCCTGAAGTGAATTTCGCCGACCATCTTGTTTTCCTAGTTTGCACTTTTTGTCAATCCTTGTTAGTCACTGAATGTGTCCTCTGTAATTCCAACTCTTAATTGATCCTGTTACGTGATTTGTCACATTGATGGGGTCAATCTTATAGAATCATAGAATGCCTACAGTACAGAAGGAGGCCATTCGTCCCATCGAGCCTGCACCGACAATAATCCCACCCAGACCCTATCCCACTCTAATCCCGTAACCCCACATATTTACCCTGCTCATCACCCTTACACTAAGGGACAATTTAGCATGGCCAATCAACTTAGCCCACACATCTTTGGAGTATGGGAGGAAACCGGACATACATGGGGAGAATGTGCAAACTTCACACAGACAGTCACCCAAGGCCAGAATTGAACCCAGGTCACTGGCGCTGTGAGACAGCAGTGCTAACCACTGTGCCACCCTGTACATGAATGTTGTCCTGATATCCTAATGTACCCAGGAACATTTATTTATCCTTAATGGAATGCATCTCACAATGTACCTCTTGCTCTGAAGGATTGTGCTGTGTATGTTGTATGGTATTAGAGCAGTGCAATTTTCATCCGTTTTCATATTTTATAATCCATGTTTATATAGCAGTGGACCTTTTCACCAGATATTCTTTATTACAATTATGATTAAAATAAGCAGCACCATTGCAGGGAGGTGGGCATTTGCTTTATGGTGGGTAAGGCGAAGCGAGTCCTCACAACAGGTGAGGAAAACCCTAACCTGGGAAGAGACATCATATTGTATCAGCTGGGAAAGAGCGAAATCTTCTTTGGTGCGTGCCTAGGTGTAGTGCACAAATCCATGGCAGTTTGGCTCCCGCTTCCTTGAGTTTGCACCACTGAGCCAATTGTGGCTGTATCCAGTTATCCTGATTGCAGCCATCCTTCGATATATCCTTTTATTATTTGTGTAGTGGGAAGCACTGGATATAGTGAATAATCTGAACCAACTGTGTTGGTCATTTTTTTTTCTCTCTTTCTACTTGTATTTGTTTGAAAATGATCCTGCTGTACTGTATCATTGAGAATTCATTGTGTTTCGCTGTATAAAATGGAAAAATCCTCAATAAAAAGTATAATTTTTAAATAAGTATCCTAAACAACATTTGCCATTGATATCAAAATGGTGCAAATTTTACTTCTACCAACTGTATGGAATCTACAATAATCCCACTCTTAAGCATAGATGTTCTGAGTATATTAGATCTTGCATAAGTTCCAAGCTGGAGCAAATCCAGTTGCAATACTGGGAAACGGGTATGATTGCATGCATCGGTATGTTTACATTCAGCAATGAATTTCTTTGTGATTTGTCAGATTAAATCCTTTTATGTCATTCTCTATCTCCCCTCCCTCTGACCATCCAGCCTAGCAAACACCTTTAATTTCACAACAATCAAGATTTTGGCCTAAAAGCATTTCTTATCCTCAACCAAGAAGTTTATGGGTTTAGTTGAACGCACAATTCATGATCTAACTGCACTCTTCTCCAACTCATGTCTCTCCACTAAAATCATGGGACCAAAGAATTACCCCTGGAACTTTGGTTAATGTTACAGTGCAGGAGTGCTGCATTTTCAAAGGTGCCACCCTCTGGATGAAACAAGATAATTCTTCAGCTCTTAAAATTGGAATTCTTGGAATGTGGGCTAGTGACAAATTCAACTGTCAAATATATTTAATTGGCCATTCCTCGTTAATAGTGAGAATATGGTGATGGCAAAGCTATTGAAAGCTATTACCATCATCCAATTTCCCAATATTAACATTCTGGGGGTTACCATTGACGAGAAACTGAAATGGACCAGCCAAATAAATACTGTGGCTACAAGAGCAGGTCAGAGGCTGGGAATTCTGCAGATAGTAATCCACCTCCTGACTCCCCAAAGTCTGTCTTCCTATAAAGCACAAGTCAGGAATGTAACAGAATACATTTATTACACATCCCAAGTTGCCCTGAAAAGGTGCAAGGAAGCACCTTTTCAGGGCGGCACAGTGGCAAGCACTGCAGCCTCACAGCGCCAGGGACCCGGGTTCAATTCCAGCCTCAGGTCACTGTCTGCATGGAATTTGCACACTTTCCCCGTGTCTGCATGGGTTTCCTCCGGGTGCTCTGGTTTTCTCCCACAGCCCAAAGATGTGCGGGTTAGGTTGATTGGCCGTGCTAAATTGACCCTAGTGTTCGGGGGATTAGCAGGGTAAACATGTGGGGTTTCGGGAATGGGGCCTGGGTGGGATTGAGGTCGGGGCAGACTCGATGGGCTGAATGGCCTCCTTCTGCGCTGTAGAGGTTCTATGATTCTATGATGAAGCCTTCTAATTGAGCAATGTGGTCTACTTTTGTGGTATACATAGGAATTATTTTAAGTTAATTGAGTAACTAAATTAAGTTAATTAAATAACACCAATAACAATGGCAGGCTGTTAGGTTACAGCTATGAAATGTGGGAGCTTTTGGATACCAAGGTGATCCATGACAAATATGTCTGCAGAAAGTGCAAGAAGTTAAAGGAATTCTAGATCAGGATTAATGATCTGGAAGCTGAACTGCAGATGTTGCGCAACATAAGGGAGAGGGAGAAAGAGGATGGTCACACCTCTTAGAACAGGATTGACTGATTTGGTGAGCAATGAGGGACAGGAGGATGTGATCGTGAGTGAGGCAGGTAACGAGACTGAACAGACGGTAGTGGAGCAGTCTCAGAATTTGCATTTATCAGATAGGTTTGAGGTGCTCCCAACCTGTGTGGTCGAAAGTAAGTGAGGTCTCTAAGGTGGATGAGTAGGCTGCCCATGGAACCATAGTACAAGAAATCATTCAAGCTGGGGGAACACACAGGAATGTAGTGACAGTAGGGGACAGTACAGTGAGGGAGACTGACCCTGCAGTAAACAGCAAGAGTCTCGGTGACGGTGTTGCCAGCCACCAGGGTTTGGGACACCTGCTCAGGGATGGAGAGCAAGTTGCAGTGGGAGAGGGGGGAACCAGCTGTTGTGATCCATGTAAGTACGAATGACATAGGCAAGACAAGGAAAGGGGTTCTGCTTGGTCAGAATGAGGAGATAAGAATCAAATTAAGAAGCAGAACCTCAAACATAATCTCTGGATTATTACCTGAGCCGCATGCAATTTGGCATAAAGCAAATCAGATTAGAGAGATGAGTGCATGGCTCAATGACTGGTGTGGGAGAAATGGGTTGTGATTCATGGGGCATTGATACCAGTATTGGAGAAAGTGGGGGTTGTACCACTGGGATCATGTGTTCCAGCAAACCGCATAACTGGAGAAGTAGAGAGGGCTTTAGATGTAGCAAACCAAGGGGTAGAGTCAAGGCAGGAAAACAAAACAGCAATATAGAAAATGAGGATCAGAGAATGGAAGGGACAGAGAGAAAAAAACAATACACCAAAAAGAGAACAGAAAGACGAACTAAAGGCTCTATACCTGAATGCATACAGCACACATAACAAAGTAAATGAATTGATAGCGCACATTGAAGTCAACAAATATGATCCGATAGCCACTACGGAGACATGGCTGGAGGGTAATAAGGATTGGGTCCTGCACATTGAGGTATATTTGACATTCAACGACAATAGGAAGCTAGGTAAAGCTGGAAGGATAGCACAGTTAATCAAGGATGGCATTGGCGCAAGAGTTAAAGAGGACCTTGATTTAGGAAGTAAGGATTTAGAATCGGTTTGGGTGAAGATGAGGAATAGTAGAGGAAAGACGTCTCTAGTGGGAGTGGTATAAAGTCCGAAGAACAATATGGAATCATAGAATCATACAGTGCAGAAGAGGCCCTTCGGCCCATCGAGTCCATACCGACACATTAGAAATACCTGAACTCCTACCTAATACCATCTGCTAGCTCTTGACCCATAGTCCTGAATGTTATGATGTGCTAAGTGCTCATCCAGGTACTTTTTAAAGGGTGTGAGGCACCACCCTCCCCGGCAGCGCATTCCAGACTGTCACCACCCTCTGGGTCGAGACGTTTTTCTTCACATCTCCCCTAAACCTCCTGCCCCTCACTTTGAACGTGTGTCCCCTTGTGACGGACCCTTCAACTAGGGGAACAGTAGCTCCTTATCCACTCTGCCCATGGCTCTCATTATCTTGTACACCTCGATCAGGTCACCCCTTCTCTGCTCCAACGAAAGCAACCCAAGCCAATCCAACCTCTCTTCATAACTTAAATGTAACCACAACATAGTAACCACAACATAGCACAAAGTATACAAGTAATAATATTGGGTGCATCTGATAAAGGGACCGCAATAATCATGAGTGATTTTGATCTACATATAAACTGGAAAACCCACATTGGAAATAGTAGCCTGGATGAGGAATTCATAGAATTCTTTTGAAATAGTTTCTTACAGCAACACATGATGAAACCAACCAGAGAGCAGGTTAAATAAGACTTAGTATTGTGTAATGTGACAGGATTAATTAATGACCTCAGAGCTAAAGGCACCTCGAGAGAGCAACAGCCACAGTATGATTGAGTTTTACATCCAGTTCGAAAGGGAGAAGACTCTATTTTAAATTTAAGTGAGAGAATGAAAGCTGAACTAAAGTGAACTGGGATACTAGGCTAGAGGATAGATCAATAAAGAAGCTGTAGCAGACATTTAAGAACATGAGAACATAAGAACTAGGAGCAGGAGTAGACCATCTGGCCCCTCAAGCCTGCTCCGCCATTCAATAAGATCATGGCTGATTTTTTTGTAGACTCAGCTCCGCTTAGCCGCCCGGTAACCTTCATTCCTTTATTGTTCAAAAATGTATCTATCCTTGTCTTAAAAACATTCAATGAGGTAGCCTCAACTGCTTCACTGGGCAGGAAATTCCACAGATTCACAACCCTTTGTGTGAAGAAGTTCCTCCTCAACTCAATCCTAAATCTACTCCCCCCTTATTTTGAGGCTATGCCCCCCAAGTTCTAGTTTCACCTGCCAGTGGAAACAACTTCCCTGCTTCTATCTTATCTATTCCCTTCATAATCTTCTATGTTTCTATAAGAACTCCCCTCATTCTTCTGAATTCCAATGAGTAAAGCCCCAGTCTACTCAGTCTCTCCTCATAAGCCAATCCTCTCAACTCTGGAATCAACCTAGTGAATCACCTCTGCACCCCCTCCAGTGCCAGTTTATCCTTTCTCAAGTAAGGAGACCAAAACTGTTGACAGTACTCCCAAGTGTGGCCTCACCAGCACCTTACACAGCTGCAACATAATCTCGCTGTTTTTAAACCCCATCCCTCGAGCAACGAAGGACAAAATTGCCTTCTTAATTACCTGCTGCACCTGCAAACCAACTTTTAGTGATTCATGCACAAGGACACCCAGGTCCCACTGCACAGCAACATGCTGCAATTTTTTACCATTTAAATAAGAGTCCATTTTGCAGTTATTCCTACCAAAATGGATGACCTCACATTTACCAACATTGTACTCCATCTGCCAGACCCTTGCCCATTCATTTAGACTATCTATATCCCTTTGCAGACTTTCAGTGTCCTCTGCACACTTTGCTCTGCCACTCATCTTAGTGTCATCTGTCAATTTTGATACACTACACTTGGTCCCCAACTCCAAATCCTCTATGTAAATCGTAAACAATTGCGGTCCCAACACTGATCCCTGAGGCACACCACTAGTCACCGATCACCAACCAGAAAAACACCCATTTACCCCCACCCTTTGCTTTCTGTTAGTTAACCAATCCTCTATCCATGCTAATACATTACACGTAACACCGTGCATCTTTATCTTACGCGGTAGCCTTTTGTGCGGCACCTTGTCAAATGCCTTCTGGAAATCCAGATACACCACATCCACAGGTTCCCCATTGTCCACTCTACATGTAATGTTCTCAAAGAATTCCACCAAATTAGTCAAACATGACCTGCCCTTCATGAACCCTTGCAGTGTCTTTCTGATGGGACAATTTATATCCAGATGTCTCGCTATTTCTTCCTTGATGATAGATTCAAGCATTTTCCCTGCTAGAGGAGTTAAGCTAACCAGCCTATAGTTGCCTGCCTTTTGTCTACCTCCTTTTTTAAACAGTGGCGTCACATTTGCTGTTTTCCAATCTGCGGGAACCACCCCAGAGTCCAGCGAATTTTAGTAAATTACCACGAGTGCATTTGCTATTTCCCCCGCCATCTCTTTTAGTACCCTGGGATGCATTCCATCAGGGAATTAAGGGAATAGTTCAGAATTCTCAGAATAAGTATATTTCTAAAATAAAGAAAAATTCTAAGGGAGAACTCATCATCCAAGGTTTAAAATAGTTTATTTTTTAGTCACAAGTAGGCTTACATTAACACTCCAATGAAGTTACTGTGAAATTCCCCGAGTCGCCACATTCCGGCGTCTGTTCAGGTCAATGCGCCCAATCAGCACGTCTTTCAGACTGTGGGAGGAAACCAGAGTGCCTGGAGGAAACCCACGCAGACACGGGGAGAACGTGCAAACTCCACACTGACAGTGACCCGTGCTGGGAATCGAACCCAGGTCCCTGGCACTGTGAGGCAGCAGTGCTAACCACTGCGCCACCCGTTAAACTAAGCTACTAATCTGGGATGGCAAGGTGGCACAGTGGTTAGCACTGCTGCCTCACAGTGCCAGGAGCCCGGGTTCAAATCCGGCCTCGGGTCACTGTCTCTGTGGAGTTTGCACATTCGCCGTGTCTGCATGGGTTTCCTCTGGGTGTGCCAGTTTCCTCCCACAGTCCAAAGATGTGCGGGTTCGGTTGATTGGCCATGCTAAAATGACCCAAGTGTCAGGGGATTAGCAGGGTAAAATATGTGGGGTTATGGGAATAGGGACTGGGTGGGATTGTAGTCGGTGCAGACTCGATGGGCCGAATGGCCTCTCTCTGCACTGTAGGGATTCTATGATTCTAAATTAAGGAAAAAGCATATAACTGTGCAAAGATGCCAGCAGTTCAAATGACTGGCCAGAATATAACGAACAGCAGAGAATGACTAAGGTTAATCAGGAGGAAGGAATTATGAGTATGAGAGGAAGCTAGCTAAAAATATGAAAACAAACAGCAAGAGTTTCAACAAGTATTTCAACAGGAAAAGAGTAAGTGAAGTGAGTGTTTGTCCTTTACAGTGGGAGAATGGGGAGTTAATCGTAGATAATTAAGAAATGGCAGATGAAATGATCAAACATTTGCCTCTGAGTTCACTACAGAGGGTACAAAAAAACATTCCAGTAATATCTGTAAATCAGGAGGTAGAAGGGAGAGAGGAATTTGGTGAAATTACAATCACTAGGGAAGTGGGTCTGAGCAAACTGATGGAGCTGTGGGCTGACAAGTCTCCAGATCCTGATGGATTTCATCCTAGGGTCTTAAAAGTGGTAGCTAATGAGCTAGTAGATGCATTGGATTCTGGAAATCCATCAGACTGGAAATTCGTAAACATTGAGTACAATGTAAAGGGAAAGACTCTTAGTACTGTAGAGGATCAGAAGGACCTTGGGATCCAGGTCCACAGGACTCTAAAATCGGCCCCGCAGGTGGAGGAGGTGGTTAAGAAGGCGTCTGGTGTGCTGGCCTTTATCAATCGAGGGATTGAGTTTCGGAGTCCGGCGATAATCTTGCAGCTATATAAGACCCTCGTCAGACCCCACTTGGAGTACTGTGCTCAGTTCTGGTCGCCTCACTATAGGAAAGATGTGGAAAAGATTGAAAGGGTGCAGAGGAGATTTACAAGGATGTTGCCTGAATTGAGTGGCATGCCTTATGAGGATAGGCTGAGGGAGCTCGGTCTTTTCTCCTTGGAGAGACGAAGGACGAGAGGAGACCTAATAGAGGTGCATAAGATGTTGAGAGGCATAGATCGGTGGACTCTCGGAGGCTTTTTCCCAGGATGGAAATGTCTGCTACGAGGGGACACAGGTTTAGGGTGCTGGGGGGTAGGTACAGGGGAGATGTTAGGGGTAAGTTTCTCACACAGAGGGTGGTGGGCGAGTGGAATCGGCTGCCGTCAGTGGTGGTGGAGGCGAACTCAATAGGGTCTTTTAAGAGACTCCTGGATGAGTACATGGAGCGTAATAGGATGGAGGGTTATAGGTAGGCCTAAAAGGTGAGGATGTGTTCGGCACAACTTGTGGGCCGAAGGGCCTGTTTCTGCTGTAGTTTTTCTATGTTTCTATAACCCCTCTATTGAAGAAGGGGTGGAGGCAGAAAACAAGAAACTATAGACCAGTTAGTTTGAAGTCTACCCTGGGGAAGGTGTTAGAATCAATTGTTAAGGAATAATAGTTGGGCACTTGTAAAACCTCAAGTTCATTGGGAAGAGTCAGCATGTTTAAACAATTTATTGAAGTTGTAACATGCGTTGGATAAAGGAGAGCCTGCAGAACTGCTATACTTGGAATTCCAGAAGTCATTGGATAAGATGCCATATCAAAGATTATTGCAGAAAATAAAAGCTCAGTGTCGGAGAGAGGAGCATGGATAGAAGATTGGTTGGCTGATAGAAAACGAGAGAGCATGCATAAATGGTTTTTTTTCTGACTGGCAGGATGTGCTGAATGGAGTACTGCAAGGATTTGTGCTGGGGCCTCAACATTTTACAATTTATATTAATGACTTAGATGAGTGGAGCGAAGGCAAGGACGACAGAAAGCTAGGCAGGAAAGTATGTTGTGAAGACATAAGGAGGTTCCAGACAGATATAGATAGGTTGAGTGGGCAAACGCGGGCAGAAGGAGTACAAAGTGGGAAAATGTGAAGTTGTTCATTTTGGTGGAAAAAATAAAAAAAGCAGACTATTACTTAACAGAGACTTAAACTGCAGAATTCCAAGATGCAGAGGGATCTAGTTATTCTAGTGCACGAGTCACCAATGCAGCTACAGCAAGTAATTCAGACTAATGGAATGTTACCCTTTATTACAAGAGGAATTGACCGTAAAAGTAAGGATATCATGCCTCAGTTATACAGGACATTAGAGAGACCACTCGAGGAGACCGGAAATTCCCACCCAAGGTCAACGGAGATTTCCATTGTCAGACCCTCGACCACTCCGATTCTGTGGCGGGCGAGGTGGGAGAGTTCCGATGCATATCTCAAGTATTGTACGCAGCTTTGGTCTCCTTTTCTTATTTAAGGCAGGATATAAATGCATTGGAGATGGTTCAGAGTCATAGAGGTTTACAGCATGGAAACAGGCCCTTTGGCCCAACTTGTCCATGCCGCCCGTTTTTTTAAAATCCCTAAGCTAATCCCAATTGCCCGCATTTGGCCCATATCCTTCTATACCCATCTTACCCATATAACTGTCTAAACGCTTTTTAAAAGACAAAATTGTACCCGCCTCTACTACTACCTCTGGCAGCTTGTTCCAGATACTCACCACCCTCTGTGTGAACAAATTGCCCCTCTGGATACTTTTATATCTCTCCCCTCTCACCTTAAACCTATGCCCTCTAGTTTTAGACTTCCCTACCTCTGGGAAAAGATATTGACTATCTACCCTGTCTATGCCCCTCATTATTTTATAGACCTGTATAAGATCACCCCTCAGCCTTCTACGTTCCACAGAAAAAAGTCCCAGTCTATCAAGCCTCTTCTAATAACTCAAACCATCAAGACCCAGTAGCATCCTAGTAAATCTCTTCTGCACTCTTTCTAGTTTAATAATATCCTTTCTATAATAGGGTGACCAGAACTGTACACAGTATTCCAAGTGTGGCCTTACCAATGCCTTGTACAACTTCAACAAGACGTCCCAACTCCTGTATTCAATGTTCTGACCAATGAAACCAAGCATGCTGAGTGCCTTTTTCACCACTCTGTCCACCTGTGACTCCACTTTCAAGGAGCTATGAACCTGTACCCTGTAGCTTTTCCCAACACCCTACCATTAACTGAGTAAGCCCTGCCCTGGTTCAATCTACCACAATGCATCACCTCGCATTTGTCTAAATTAAACTCCATCTGCCATTCATCAGCCCACTGGCCCAATTGATCAAGATCCCGTTGCAATCGGAGATAACTTTCTTCACTGTCCACTATGCCATCAATCTTGGTGTCATTTGCAAACATGCCTCCTATATTCTCATCCAAATCATTAATATAAATGACAAATAACAGTGGACCCAGCACCGATCCCTGAGGCACACCGCTGGTCACAAGTCTCCAGTTTGAGGAGATTTACTAGATTGATACCTGGACCGAGTCTTGTGAGGAAAGGCTGGACAGACTGGACATGTCCTCACTGGAGTTCAGAAGAATGAGGGTGACTTGACTGAAGTATAATCTAGACAAGGTGCATGCGGAAAAGATGTGGGCAAGTCCTGAATTGGGAGTCCTGTTTTAAAATTAGGGGTCACCCTTATAGAACAGAGAAGAGTTTCTCACACAGGATTGTGCAACATTGGAACTCTGCCTCAGAAGGTGGTGGAGGCAGGGTCTTTGGATATTTCTAAGGTGGAGCTAGATCGATTCCCTTGCCTAACAAGAATCTAATGTTATTGCAGGTTGATGGGAACTTGGAATTTGAAATACAAATGTATCAGCCACGATCTTATTGAATGGCAGAGCAAGCTCGAGAGGCCGAATAGCCGACTTCTGTTCATATTTTGCAAGCAACGCTGGTCAGAGAGATGTTGGAGCAGTCATGCTTGGAGATGGTAAAGTCACAAGGAGGTTTTAATGGAGGTGGGAAATGAAATAATCGTAAAATACTGAATTAAAATGACCCATTCTCCACCACATATATATATTCATCACATTAATGAACATAATTAATGGTTAAAAAATATATTGAAATAAATCCATTGCTCAGCACATGCAAACAGCTAAGTTCTAAGATTCTATGAGAATATCTGAGGAATGATTCAAATTTGCAAATATGACAGTCAACAGTGAATGCAGTTTCAATTAAAATCTTATGTAAACATCTTGCAGTATCATTTTCAGTGCATCCACAGAAAGGCTGTCAAAGGCCAATAGGGTCATTAATTCCCATTGGGTTTCAAGAATTTCGCAAATAAGTCATCCATGCAAATGCTTACAACTATGTTCAGAATGTTACAAATAGAGAAACGGGTCCAAACACCCACACACACAAAGCAGAGTACATTCTGTAATGGAGTGCTACATTATCTAAACCACAAACCACATGTGTAGCCACTTCCCCAATTGGATTCTCAATATCATTCATAACTTCAGAAACATTGTCACAATTTCTCCATCAGAGTTTGTTAAATTTTTAGGACTAAACCCGCTTTCAAATACCAAATCATTTTTTTTTTTACACAATTCAACCCTTCAAGCTTGCTCCGCCATTCATTTTCATCAAGGCTGATCATTGAATTCAATAGCCTGATACCCCCTTCCCCCCATATCCCTTTAGCCCCAAGAGCTATATCTAATTTCTTCTTGAACTCGGGCAACATTTTGGCCTCAACTACATTCTGTGGGAGTGAATTCGACACATTCACCACCACCCTCTGGGCAAAGAAATTTCTCCTCACCTCAGTCCCAAAAGGTTTACCTTTGTGCTCAAACTACGACCCCTAGTTCTGGACTCCCCTACCATTGGGAACATTCTTTCTGAATCTACCCTGTCTAATCCTGTTAGAATTTTATAAGTTTCTATGAGATCCCCTCTCACTCCTCTAAACTCCAGTGAATGTAATCCGACCCAACTTAGTCTCTCCTCATGACAGATCTGTCATCCCAGGAATCAGCCGGTAAACTTTCGCTACACTCCCTCAAGGCATCCTTCCTCATATAAGGACACCAAAACTACACACAATACTCCAGGTGTGGCCTCACCAACGCCCTAGACAATTGAAGCAAAATATCCCTTTCCCTATACTTAAATCCTCTTGCTCTAAAGACCAACATACCATTTGCCTTCTTTACTGCCTGCTGTACCTGCGGGCTTACTTTCACCGACTGATGCACGAGGACTCCAAGGTCTCATTGAGTATCCACCTCTCTCAATTTACACCCATTCAAGTAATAATCTGTCTTCCTATTATTGCTAGCAAAGTGGATAACCTCACATTTATCCACATTATACTGCATCTGCCATGCACATGCCCACACACTCAGCCTGTCCAAATCATGCTGAAGCATCTCTGCATCCTCCTCACAGCTCACCCTCCCACCCAACTTTGTATCATCTGCAAATCTGGAGATAATACATTCAGTTCCCTCTTTCAAATCATTTATATACAATGTGAAGAGTTGGGGTCCTATCACAGATCCCTGCGGAAGCCTACTAGTCACTGACTGCCAATCAAAAAAAGACCCATTTATGCCAACTCTTTGTTTCCTATCCGCTAACCAGCTTTCTATCCATCTCAAGACATTACTTGCAATCCCATGTGCTTTAACTTTACACAGTAGTCTGTTTTGTGAGACCTTGTCAAAAGCCTTCTGAAAATCTAAATAAACCACATCCACTGAGTCTCCTCGGTCAACTCTACTGGTTACATCCTCAAAAAATTCCAATAGATTCGTCAAACATGCTTTCCCTTTTGTAAATCAATGCTGACTTTACCTGATTATAGCACTGCCTTCCAAATGCCGAGTTATGAAATCCTTGATAATAGACTCCAGCAACTTCCCCAGTACCGACGTTAGACTCACTGCTCTATAGTTCCCTGTTTTCTCTCTACCTCCTTTTTTCAATAGCGGGCTTACATTAGCTACCCTCCAATCTGTAGGAACTATTCCAGAGTCCAAAGAATTTTGGAAAATAACCACCAATGGACCTACTATTTCTACGGCCACTTCCTTAAGCACCCTGGGATGACGATTATCAGAACCTGGAGATTTATCCACCTTCAATTCCATCAATTTCCCCAAAACCATTTCTCTACTAATGCTGATTTCCTTCAGCTCCTCACTAAACATGTTTCAGCATTTCTGACACATTATCCATGTCTTCCTTTGTGAAGACTGAAGTAAAGTACAAATTTAATTCCTCAGCCATTCCTTTATTCCCCGTTATGAATTCTCCCGTTTCTGACTGAAAGGGGCCTACATTCGTTTTTGTCAATCTTTTTCTCTTCACATATCGATAGAAACTTTTACAGTCAGTTTTTATGTTCCCCGCTAGCTTACTTTTATACTCTATTTCCCCTTCTAATCAATCCCTTGGTCCTCCTTTGCTGAATTTTAAACTGCTCCCAATCCTCAGGCCTATTGCTTTTTCTTGCCAATTTGTTTGAATCTGATCCTATCTCTAATTTCCCTTGTGAGACATGGTTTGGCCACAATTCCCTGACCACTTCAGCAGTCACGGGCATTCAGCCTCTGATCTTCAGGTAAGCGTTCTCCAAGGCGGCCTTCACCACACACGACAGCGCAGAGTCACTGAGCAGAAACTGATAGCCAAGTTCCGCACACATGAGGACGGCCTAAACCGGGATGTTGGATTTATGTCACATTATCAGTAACCCCCACAGCTTGCCTCCTGGACTTGCAGGCTGTCCTGTCTGGAGACAATACACATCTCTTTAGCCTGTGCTTAATGCTCCCTCCACCCACATTGTCTGTATCTTTAAGATCTGGCTGGCTGTAGGGATTCGCATTCTAATCAGTATTCTGTAACTTGATTTTTGTGTCTCTGTGCCCTGTTTGAGAGCACATTTCCACTCCATCTGACGAAGGAGCAGCGCTCCGAAAGCTAATGGTGTTTGCTACCAAATAAACCTATTGGACTTTAATCTGGTGTTGTTAAAACTCTTACTCTTGCGCCAAACAGGAATAAACAACTTCTTGAGTTCACCTATTCATTCTTTAAATGCCTGCCATTGCCTGTCCACTGTCTTTCCTTTCAGCAATGTTTCCCAGTCCATCATGGACAATTCATGCCTCATAGCATCATGTTGAGATTCAGGACCCTGGTCTCAGAATCAACGATAAAACTATCCACCTTGTCAAAGAATTCTACCCATATTATGGTCTCGTTTCTTTTCTCACATGCACCATAATTGCAGCCAAAATAACAAGCTGGCATGTCCCCAAGCTTTTATCAGTACTGTTCCGAAACTGGATACGTTTTGGGCTTCATTTTGCAATCCTGTGGGGACCATCATAGTGCAAGCTCTACCGGGGGCACTGGGCTAGAATTTCAGATGTTAGTCAAAATAGCAATGAGCCAGGGATGGCTGGGGGATAGAGTTGGGGAGGTTAGAGATGCACAAGAGAATTTAAACACCCCCACCCAACTTCAGTTCCAAAGCTGTACAGATCTTTTAAGTTGCATTGTGATAGGGGAATCTAATTTAAATTGTTCTGGAGACTGAGTGTTGCTGCTTTTAAATATCACAGAGTCAAGGGGAGTGCCCCGACATTTTCTTTTGCATATATTAAAGAGTTAACTCCAGATCAGTAAATCTGAAATACTGTTCAGTTTGTCTCCACGGTCATGGATGGCAGGATCAAATGTACAGCAGATGTTGAACAAAAAAAATGAGAAAGAAAAGCACTGACGTGGCATTGAGTCACTTTCTGTGACAAAGATCATTTGTACTGCCAAAGAACCAACTCTGAGGCATGCGGAGGCAAAGCTAAATCTGCCATTGCTTACATACATTTTTTACTGTATTTTCTAACAGTTTATGAGTCAGGGTACAATCAGAATCCTGTCATAAATTGTGCTGAAGCACAAGGGATTAGATTCAGTTAACGAATGGCCTGTACCTCAGGATAAGATAGGAACAGTTATTTTTTGTTTTAATTAATTCATTGGATGTGGGCGTTGCTGGCTAGACCAGCATTTATTGCTCATTTATATTGTCCTTTGAAAAATTGGTGGCAAGCTGCCTTATTGAACCACGGCAGTCCATGTGGCGTAGAGACACCCACGGTGCTGTTAGGGAGGGAGTTCCAGGATTTTGACCTAGTGACAGTGAAGGAATGGCAATATGTTTCAAGTCAGGATGATGTGCAGCATACAGGGGGACTTGGAGGCGGTGTCCCCATGTATCTGATGCCCTTGTCCTTTTCAGTGATTTTGGGGGTCAAAGATGCTGGCTCAGGAGCGTTGGTGAGTTCTTGCAGTACATCATTTAGATGGTGCACAGGGCTGCCATGGTTTGTCGGTGCTGGAGGGATTGAATGTTTGTGGAAGGGGTGCCAATCAAGCAGGTGCTTTGTCCTGGATGGTTATTGAGCTTCTTGAATTTTATTGGAGCTGCACTCATCCAGGGAAGTGGAGAGAACGGTTTATTCATTTACAAGATGTGGGCATCGCTGGCGAGGCCAGCATTTATTGCCCATCCCTAGTTGCCCTTGAGAAGGTGGTGCCCTTGTCCTTCTAGATGGTAGTCATTGATTTAGAAGGTGCTGCCTAAGGAACCTTTGTGTGTTTCTGCAGTGCATCTTGTAAATGGTGCACACGGCTGCCACAGTTCGTCGGTGATGGAGGGAGTGAATGTTTGCAGAAGGGGTGGAAATCAAGGGGGCTGCTTTGGCCTGGATGATGTCGAGCTTCTTGAGTGTTGTTGGAGCTGCACTCATCCAAGCAAGTGGAGTGTATTCCATCACACTCATAACTTGTGCCTTGTAGATGGTGGGTAGACCTTGCGGGGTCAGGAGGCGAGTTACTTGCCGCAGGATTCCTGACCTCTTACCTGCTCTTGTAGCTACAGTATTTACATTGCTAGTCCAGCTCAGTTCTGTTTGTTCATGGACTATAGCTGCCTTAAGCCAATGCAGCAACATGAGATGCTCTAACTGGCTTCAACGATCCTAGATCTAGTTGAATTTCACACATTGAATTAGGTCAGGACAGGATTCAGATGTGATGTCCTGTCTCAGACAAAAAACAGTAACAGTTTTAACAACACCAGGTTAAAGTCCAAGATGTTTATTTGGTAGCAAATACCATTAGCTTTCGGAGCGCTGCTCCTTCGTCAGATGGAGTGGAAACCTGCTCTCAAACAGGGCACAGAGACACAAAATCAACTTGATTTTGTGTCTCTGTGCCCTGTTTGAGAGCAGGTTTCCACTCCATCTGACGAAGGAGCAGCACTCCGAAAGTTAATGGTATTTGCTACCAAATAAACCTCTTGGACTTTAACCTGGTGTTGTTAAAACTGTTACTGTGTTTACCCCAGTCCAACGCCGGCATCTCCACATCATGTCAGACAAAAAAGACAGCCAGATACCCTCAGGTAATGTTCCAGAAAGCCCCCAGATGAGTGAACCACATTCTGGCAGAAGTCGGTGCCTTTAGGAAAAGACAGTTGGAAGACAAGGGAAAACAAAATTTAGGCACATAGAATAAAATGTTATGTTGAGAAGTAGTTTCACATGGACAAAATACAAGATATGGCAGGGGAAGTCTGCTTGCTAGTGCCTACAGTATCAGTCAATTACTTACTGGTCATGTTATAGCAAGCAAAATAATTCAATGGGTGGATAGCCAGTGAAACAAAAGCAACAAGTCCAGCACATGAAATCATCCACTCTGTAATCAATTATAGCTTAAATATCATAAATTCAAATCAGCTCACAGTAAATTGACAGCTTGAAGGTTTCAACACTTACGTTTCCCTAACCAAGTACAAATGTCATTTTGCAAAGCTCTAACTAGCATATAGGACCAGCGGATTACTGGCCCCAGTCGTAGAACATGGAATTAAACTCTCAATATCCCATGAATGGTCAGAATCTACATTGTGGGAATTCATACAGCATTTAACAAGTAGTCACAGAATCCCTATGGTGCAGAAAGAGGTCATTTGGCCCATCGAACCTGCACTGACAACAATCCCACCCAGGCTCTATCCCCGTAACCCCATGTATTTACCCTGCTAATCTCCCTGAGCATGGTCAATCAACCTAACCCGCACATCTTTGAACTGTGGGAGGAAACCGGAGCACCCGGAGGAAACCCACGCAGACACAGGGAGAACGTGCAAACTCCGCACAGTGTATGGCTTGTCAGTCAGTTTGTGATAAGTACTCAGAGATACATGATTCCATCCCACACCCCATGTAAAGCATTTGGAACTTGACTATGAGCTCTAATTTATGAGCAGTGGTGCAGTGCTATTGTCGCTGGACTAGTATGCCAGTGATTCAGAATAATGCCTTGGGAAAAGGGTTCAAATCTCATCACAACAGATGGTGGAATTTCAATTCAATTAAAAAACATCTGGAATTAAAAGTTTAAATTACAATTTAACTATCATGGATTGTTATAAAAAAACATCTGGTTCACTAATCCCCTTGAGGAAAATCTGTAATCCTTATCTGGTCTGACCTACATGTGACTCCAGACCCACAGCAACGTGGTTGACTCTTAGCTGCCTCTGAAATGGCTGAGCAAGCCACTCTGTTCAAGAGCAATTCAGGATGAGTAACAAATACTGGCCTCGTCAATAAAACCTAAAACCTATGAAAAAAATGAATAGAAACAATACAGAGGTCAAAGCAACTTACTCTGAACTATTAAACACTCTAGAGAAGCCTGTTTCAAAAGTGACTGACCTGTCAGGCAAGGACTAGTTTCTGGAACAGAAAGGGCAACAAGCTTATTTTGCTTTCAAATTAAGTATTTGATACTTTTTCAATTGCTCAGGGCATTTAATTGTTAATTATGCACATGGCACTTCAATATACAGGTTTAAAACTGGAGAGTTTTATCTCACGGAAGAGGCCGTTTGACCCATTGTACTCATTACATTTTTAAAGTTTTATTCATTCATGGGACATGGGCATCACTGGCTGGCCAGCATTTATTACCCATCTCTAGTTGCCCTTGGAGGGCAGTTGAGAGTCAACCACATTGCTGTGGCTCTGGAGTCACATGTAGGCCAGACCAGGCAAGGACGGCAGATTTCCTTCCCTAAAGGACATTAGTGAACCAGTGGGTTTTTCCAACAATCAACAATGGTTTCGTGGTCACCAGTAGATTCCTAATTCTAGATATTTTTATTGAATTTAAATTCCACCATCTGCCGTGGGAGTCTTTCAAGGAACAGTTGATAAGGCTGCAGGACAGACATGTGCCTGTAAAAAGGAAGGATAGGAACGGTAGGATTCGAGAGCCGTGGATAACCAGGGAAATTGAGAATCTGATCAAAAAGAAAAGAGAGGCGTACGTTCGGTCCAGGCAACTGAAAACAGATGCAGCTCTGGAGGAATACAGAGAGAGTAGGAAAGAACTCAAACGGGGAGTTAGAAAGGCAAAAAGAGGTCACGAAATGTTCTTGGCACACAGGATTAAGGAGAATCCTAAGGCAATTTATTCATATGTTAGGAACAAAAGAGTTGTCAGGGAAAAAGTCGGACCTCTCAGGGACAAAGGAGGGGAATTATGCTTAGAACCCAAGGGAATAGGGGAGATCCTAAATGAATACTTTGCATCGGTATTCACAAAGGAGAGGGACTTGTTGACTGGGAGTATCTCAGAGGAAGGTGTTGACCGTTAGAGAGAATCTCCATTACAAGGGAGGAAATGTTAGGTTTTTTAGGTAACATTAAAACTGACAAATCCCCAGGGCCTGATGGCATCTATCCTAGACTGCTCAGGGAGACAAGAGATGTAATTGCTGGGCCTCTGATGGAAATCTTTGTCTCTTCATTGGACATAGGTGTGGTCCCCGAGGATTGCGAATGTGGTACCGTTATTTAAGAAGGGTAGCAGGGATAACCCGGGTAATTATAGGCCAGTGAGCTGGACGTCCGTGGTAGGGAAGTTGTTGGAGAGGATTCTTAGAGACAGGATGTATGCGCATTTAGAACGGAACAATCTCATTAGTGACAGACAGCATGGTTTTGTAAGAGGGAGGTCGTGCCTTACAAATTTGGAGGAGTTTTTTGAGGAAGTGACAAAAACGGTTGACGAAGGAAGGGCCGTGGATGTCGTCTATATGGATTTCAGTAAGGCATTTGACAAAGTCCTTCATGGCAGGTTGGTTAAGGAGGTTAAGGCTCATGGGATAGAAAGAGAGGTGGCTAGGTGGGTAGAAAACTGGCTTGGCCACAGGAGACAGAGGGTAGCAGTCGAAGGGTCTTTTTCCGGCTGGAGGTCTGTGACCAGTGGTGTTCCGCAGGGCTTTGTACTGGGACCTCTGCTATTTGTGATATATATAAATGATTTGGAAGAAGATGACACGAAGATGGCTGGACTTGCGGATAGCGATGAACATTGTCGAACAATACAGCAGGATATAGATAGGCTGGAAAATTGGGCGGAGAAATGGCAGATGGAATTTAATCCAGATAAATGAGAAGTGATGCATTTTGGAAGAACTAATGTAGGGGGGAGTTATACAATAAATGGCAGAGCCATCAAGAGTATAGAAACACAGAGGGACCTAGGTGTGCAAGTCCACAAATCCTTGAAGGTGGCAGCACAGGTGAAGAAGGTGGCAGCACAGGTGCAGAAGGTGCTGAAGAAGGCATATGGTATACTTGCCTTTATAGGACGGGGTATGGAGTATAAAAGCTGGAGTCTGATGATGCAGCTGTATAGAACGCTGGTTAGGCCACATTTGGAGTACTGCATCCAGTTCTGGTCGCCGCACTACCGGAAGGACGTGGAGTCTTTAGAGAGAGTGCAGAGAAGGTTTACCTTGATGTTGCCTAGTATGGAGGGTCTTAGCTATGGAGAGATTGGGTAAACTGGGCTTGTTCTCCCTGGAAAGACGGAGAATGAGGGGAGACCAAATAGAGGTGAACAGTGGGAAGCTTTTTCCCAGGTCGGAGGTGACGATCACGAGGGGTCACGGGCTCAAGGTGAGAGGGGCGAGGGATAACTCAGATATCAGAGGGACGTTTTTTACACAGAGAGTGGTGGGGGCCTGGAATGCGCTGCCAAGTAGGGTGGTGGAGGCAGACACGCTGGCATCGTTTAAGACTTACCTGGATAGTCACATGAGCAGTCTGGGAATGGAGGGATACAAACGAATGGTCTAGTTGGACCAATGAGTGGCACAGGCTTGGGGCCGAAGGGCCTGTTTCCTGTGCTTACTGTTCTTTGTTTCGAACCCAGGTCCCCAGAACATTCGCTGAGTTTCTGGATTAATAGTCCAGCGATAATACACTAGACCATTGCCTCCCCTCCAATGCAGCCAGGTTGTTCAGCTCATCTTGTCTGTGCTATGTTTTTACCTTCCACAAACGCAGCAGTCCCAATCCCATATATGTCAATCTCATGGGGTACAAGAGTTTACCCCTCTGTCCATTTTAGGTACCGATATCAAATGATATAGAGTAAAAGATAACTAAACGGAGCTGAGGTCCAGGTTAACTGAATGACCAGGTAGTCTCAAAGGGCTGAATGGTCTTTTCCTGTTCCTATCAATCTTCTGTGTCAAATCTTTATTCATTTCTTAAAAGCTGTTCGAGATTCCATTTCCGGTTGAGAATTCTATGTCCTAAACTCCTCTGCGCAATATGTTTTCCCAACCACATCCTTCATTTTGATGATCTTAGTTTTTGCCTTTTAGTTACCAACTTCACCGCTCAGCAATGTTACAAATGTTGTCCAAACCTTTCTTCAGACACGCCTCTCCCTTCTTCTTCCATTTTTGATATGAAACCTCTCCTTTCATGAGTAAGTTACTTTAGAACTATGGATTCCCAGAATCATTACTGGAAGAAATACTGATTTTAAACTCCTGAAAAAAGAACTGTAACTATTAAAACGTCCACCCACTCATAGGAGTATGGCTAGAACTGCAAACAGATGTACGAAGTGTAAATTTCGGAGGAGGAATACTGCTCCACTAGAATTCTATCACTTTCAGAGTAGAGAGACTTAGCAGATGTTGAATTGCAAAAGTTCCTAAAACTGAGTGTTTACATGTTTTGAATGATTCCAGAAATGAAAGGTTGCTCCTTTCAGATAAGATTTTACAGCCTTTAGAAAAGAGAAGGCTGAGGTTTGACCTGCAGAAAAAGTCTTTCAAATTATTTTGAGCATCATAAATTTTAGTTACTTTTGCAGGGAAAAAAAGCTCTGTAGGTAAACTGCATCATGAGGACCGAATTAATTCAAGGAAGTGACTCAGCCTCACATTCTCAAAGACAAATTAAGGGATGGCCAAGGGACAACTGAAAGGACAAGGATGGACAATTAAGGGATGGGCGCCACAGTGGCACAGTGGTTAGCACTGCTGCCTCACAACACCAGGGACCCGGGTTCAATTCCAACCTCGGGTCACTGTCTGTGTGGAGTTTGCATGTTCTCCCCGTGTCTGCGTGGGTTTCCTCCGGGTGCTCCGGTTTCCTCCCACAGTCCATAGATGTGCAGGTTAGGTTGATTGGTCATGCTAAATTGACCCGAGTGTCAGGGGATTAGCAGGGCAAATATGTGGGGCTGCAGGAATAGGGCCTGGGTGGAACTGTGGTTGGTGCAGACTTGATGGGCTGAATGGCCTCCATCTGCACTGTAGAGATTCTATGACAATACACACTGGTCTTGCCAGCAACACTCAGATCCCAAGAATTAATTTTTTAAAACTTCAGAGATGTTGCAAAGAACAAAGAAAACTACAGCACAGGAAGAGGCCCTTCAGCCCTCCAAGCACCGACCATGCTGCCCGACTGAACTAAAACCCCCTACCCTTCCGGGGACCATTTCCCTCTATTCCCATTCTATTCATGTATTTGTCCAGACGCTCCTTAAAACTCACTATCCTATATGCTTCCACTACCTCTTCCGGCAGCGAGTTCCAGGCACCCACCACCCTCAGTGTAAAAAACTTGCCTCGTACATCTCCTTTAAACCTTGTCCCTCGCGCCTTAAACGTGTAAGGTTCTATTTCGACTGAGCAGGTCAGATTCCAAGGTGGAACCCAGCTTGATAGATACTATCATTTTTTTGTTTAGAAATGTGGCTACTGAACAGTCACAGGAGTCAGCTGATGAACTTTTAACAAAAGAATACAACATTTATTAAACGAGAGAAGAGTAACCATAATACATGACTCCTTCACCCCAACCATACCTTTACAGGTATATGCAGATTTGTAAGGATAACAAGTTACAAATTCTAACTAGTATTCTAATATTCTCAGTTGACACACAGTCCATGTAAACAAATAGGTGATCTGTGGTCAGACACCGCACATGCTGAAACTAGATGACAGATGCCACCAAAACATCCCCTCCACTCCCCCCGACTTTTGGATCGCTATGAATAGAACAAAGAACAAAGAAAATTACAGCACAGAAACAGGCCCTCCAAGCCTGCACCGACCATGCTGCCCGACTGAACTACAACGCCCTCCCCTTCCGGGGACCATATCCCTCTCTTCCCATCCTATTCATGTACTTGTCAAAACACCCCTTAAAAGTCACTACCGTATCCGCATCCACTACCTCCCCTGGCAGCGAGTTCCAGGCACCCACTACTCTCCGTGTAAAAAAATTTGCCTCGTACATCTCCTTTAAACCTTGCCCCTCACACCTTAAACCAATGCCCCCGAGTAATTGACTCTTCCACCCTGGGAAAAAGCTTCTGACTATCCACTCTGTCCATGCCTCTCATAATCTTGTCAACTTCACCCAGGTCTCCCCTCAACCTCCGTCGCTCCAATGAGAACAAACAACGTTTCTCCAACCTTTCCTCATAGCTAATGCCCTCCATACCAGGCAACATCCTGGGAAATCTTTTCTGTACTCTCTCCAAAGCCTCACATCCTTCTGGTAGTGTAGCGACCAGAATTGAACACGATATTCCAAGTGCGACCTAACTAAGGTTCTATAAAGCTGCAACATGACTTGCCAATTTTTAAACTCAATACCCCGGCCGATGAAGGCAAGCATGCCGTATGCCTTCTTGACTACCTTCTCCACCTGCATTGCCACTTTGTGACCTGTGCACCTGTACACCCAGATCCCTTTGCCCATCAATACACTTCAGGGTTCTGCCATTTACTGTATATTTCCTATCTGTATTAGACCTTCCAAAATGCATTACCTCACATTTGTCCGGATTAAACTCCATCTGCCATCTCTCCGCCCAAGTCTCCAACTGATCTATATCCTGCTGTATCCTCTGATGGTCCTTATCACTAACTGCAAATCCACCAACCTTTGTGTCATCCGCAAACTTACTAATCAATCCAGTTACATTTTCCTCCAAATCATTTATATATATGAGGAACACCACTTGTCACAGCCCTCCATTCAGAAATGCACCCTTCCATTGCTACCGTCTGTCTTCTTTGACCAAGCCAGTTTTGTATCCACCTTGCCAGCTCACCTCTGATCCCATGCGACTTCACCTTCTGCACCAGTCTGCCATGAAGGACCTTGTCAAAGGCCTTACTGAAGTCCATGTAGACAACATCCACTGCCCTACCCTCATCAATCATCTTTGTCACTTCCTCGAAAAACTCGATCAAGTTCGTGAGACATGACCTCCCCTTCACAAAACCTGACCATATTCTGACTTTTTGCAAGTTCACGTTATTCCAGGTCTGCACCCAACAGTCTCACTCTTAACTTCACTTAATAGGACCTTCTCCAGATCCCTGTTCTTTTCATTTGACTGAAAGGTCTTCTTAGGACTGTTTTCGGAACCTCTCCCTGGTTTGGGGATCCTTTTCTTCAGTTTTGAACCAGCTTTGTGTAGTTCCCTCCATGCCTGTTCCAGCAGTTTCTGTGGTATGCTCCCTACTGGGTCACCTTCTTTCAACAACTCCTTTTGCTGTCTCTATGGGCCCCTGGTTGCTCTGCAACAGCATAGTTTCCCCTTACTTTAGAGTTATAAACCTCATTAAAATGCAGGTATCTTTTACAGTGAAACCAAAACTCAAGTTTGCTTAACTGCAGAAAAATAAATTAAGCTTAAACTTGAAGCTGAAATAACTTGAAAGCTTTAGCTTATGCCCAACACACACACAAATACATATGCAATTAATTATGAGAGGCATGGATAGAATGGATAGTCGGGTTCTTTTTCCCAGGATAGAAATGTCAATTACTAAGGGACACAGGTTTACGGTAAAAGGGGGAGAGTTTAAAGGAGATGTGAGAGGATGGCAAGTGTCTGGAATGCGCTGCCAGAGGAGGTGGTAGAAGCAAATACAATAGCAACGTTTAACAGGTATCTTGACAGATACACGAATAGGCAGGGAATAGAGAGATACAACCACATAGAGGCAAAAGGTCTTTAGTTTAGAAAGGCGTCATATGTCGGCACAGGATTGGTGGGCCAAAGGGCCTGTTCTTGGGCTCGACTGTTCTTTGTCCTTTGAACCAAGTGCCAAAAACTGTATTTATTTCCGAGCAAGAGTGATTCCTTGAAATGTCACGAGTAGAACAGTGCTATAGAAATGCAAGTTCCTTCTATCCTGCAGCCATACAAAAATAAGCAAAAGTAGGTCATTTGGCTCCTCTAGCATGTTCCGTCATTTGATAACATCTGATTGTGGTCTCAACTGTGCTTTCCTATCTACCTCTATAAACTTTGACTCCCTTGTCAATCAAGGATCTATCTAACTACCTAACAATCCTCAGATAACAAAATGAATCAGATTCACACCTGCAAGAAACCCTTGATCCCCTCTTCGCCATCAGCAGTGGCATTTAAGAGGTACTGAATTATTTTCTGTACTATGAAAATTTAAGACAATAATTTACCTAGAATAATTGAACAAAAATGATTGATATTTTGTGAGGATTTAACAGCTAAAGGAGATTTACCAGGATGCTGCCTGGTTTGGAGGGTAGGTCTTATGAGGAAAGGTTGAGGGAGCTGGGGCTTTTCTCTTTAGAGCGGAGGAGGACGAGAGGCGACTTAATAGAGGTTTATAAGATGATGAGGGGGATAGATAGAGTGGATGTTCAGAGACTATTTCCTCGGGTGGATGGAGCTATTACTAGGGGGCATAACTATAAGGTTCGTGGTGGAAGATATAGGGGGGATGTACGAGGTAGGTTCTTTACTCAGAGAGTGGTTGGGGTGTGGAATGGACTGCTTACTGTGATAGTAGAGTCGGACACTTTAGGAACTTTCAAGCGGTTATTGGATAGGCACATGGAGCACATGAGAATGATAGGGAGTGGGATAGCTTGATCTTGGTTTCGGAAAAGGTTCGGCACAACATCGTGGGCCGAAGGGCCTGTACTGTGCTGTACTGTTCTATATTCTATGTTAAATGTAACGTTTCTAACCGAGGGGGTTCTTTGTTTCAGCCCCAGTTACTTACTGAGTCAACTGATCCCAGACAAGGCAGCAGCTGAATTAATAATTTGCCTCAGAGGTACTGAATTATAGAGATGGGGTGGGGAGAAAAGATTCCACCCTGGCTTGCGATCCTTATCGCAGTCCAGTGATCCCTGCCAGAAATTACAAATTAGAAGGAAATTGGAAGTGAAAAATATTAATTCCTCTCCAACAGAAGCTTTAAAGTCCCTTGAAAATATATGATTTGCCAGTAATTTTCTTTTAAAACTGCAAGCTGATATCCCAATTATAACTGGACTGAATCATGTAATCACTTATAAGATATTAATCCAATCTCAATAATTCTTTCAACTCTTTCTATTTTATTGGCATCTCAATACGAATAATTTAATACAATTTACTAATATGGTGCACAAGTAGTAAATGGCCGTAATTTAATTGAAGTTCACATAATGTCCATAAACCACTCTAGCTTTGTATTTAGAGTTTCAAATGTGATGTGAACTGTATCCCATCTTTGTGATCAGGGAAGGGTGATTGGAAGCTCCAATTAATCATTCACTGACATCATCTCAGCCTCTCAATACCTTGAAAGTGCTCCTATTGTTCAGTCCAATTGTTCAGTCCTTAAAGTAAGTGGATTCCTCAGATAATTAGTATTTCAGAAATGTGGATGTGCAGCAGAAAACTGACAATACTAACAAGGCTACAATACTGAAGGTCGAGTTCAAGTCTCACCATGACAAATTCTGAAAGTGGATTCAATGCATGCATGGAAGGATAGCACCAGAAAAAAAAACAGTTTCCATGCTGTAAACCTCTATGACTCTAACTGCACGGACCCAACTGATTTACTCATGTCCTCCGGGAATCAATCAATCGCTCCTGCCTTTACTCTTTCAGTTTGTGATGGTGCATGGGATCATTGGCAAGATCAGCATTTGTCGCCCACCTCTAATTTCCCTTGAACTGTGTGGCTTCCCAGGGATATTTCAGAGGGGAATTAAGAGGCAACCATATTGCTGTGGGTCTGGAGTCACATATAGGCCAAACCAAGTAATGACAGCAGATTTAGTGAACCAGAGGGGTTTTTACGGCAATCAAGAAGAGCATCATAGTCACTATTATTGAGACTAGCTTTCAATTCCCGATTCTAAGGAAATTTGACATGTCAGCTACGACTCTCACCAACTTTTACAGATGCACCATAGAAAGCATTCTTTCTGGCTGTATCACAGCTTGGTATGGCTCCTGTTCTGCCGAAGACTGCAAGGAACTCCAAAAGGTCGTGAATGTAGCCCAATCCATCACGCAAACCAGCCTCCCATCCATTGACTCTGTCTACACTTCTCACTGCCTCAGCAAAGCAGCCAGCATAATTAAGGACCCCACGCACCCCGGACATTCTCTCTTCCACCTTCTTCCGTTGGGGAAAAGATATAAAAGTCTGAGGTCACGTACCAACCGACTCAAAAACAGCTTCTTCCCTGCTGCTGTCAGACTCTTGAATGGACCTACCTTGCATCAAGTTGATCTTTCTCTACACCCTCGCTATGACTGTAACACTACATTCTGCACTCTCTTGTTTCCTTCTCATTGAATACACGGTAGCACAGTGGTTAGCACTGCTGCTTCACAGCTCCAGGGACCTGGGTTCGATTTCCGGCTTGGGTCACTGTCTGTGTGGAGTTTGCACATTCTCCTCGTGTCTGCGTGGGTTTCCTCCGGGTGCTCCGGTTTCCTCCCACAGTCCAAAGATGTGCGGGTTAGGTTGATTGGCCATGCTAAAATTGCCCCTTAGTGTCCTGGGATGCGTAGGTTAGAGGGATTAGCGGGTAAAATATGTAGGGATATGGGGGTAGGGCCTGGGTGGGATTGTGGTCGGTGCAGACTCGATGGACCGAATGGCCTCTTTCTGTACTGTAGGGTTTCTATGATTTCTATGAATGGTATGTTTTGTCTGTATTGCGCGCAAGAAACAATACTTTTCACTGTATGTTAATACATGTGACAATAATAAATCAAATCATTAACTGAGTTTAACTTCCACCAACTGCCTTCGCAGGATTTAAAACCTGTCCCCGCCCACCCAAGCCTCAGCACTATCAGTCCAGTGTTATTACCACTACGCCACCATCTCTCCCATATAGTTGTCCTACATATGGCTCCAGTTCTCTTAAAGTGACCTCAGGCATGAACAATACTGCTTTGTCATCCTAAAAATGCATTTTTAAAGAAGTTAATAACCATACAGCATGTTATCCAAAACAGAGTTGATTGATTGCAATGTCTGGAGCAAAGCTTAATGTTCTGGCTACATGTCAACACCATCTAATCCAGTACCATCACACTCTGATGAGAACAATGGGTTCATCATTAGTACATTAATATAGGGCTCGTTGCAGCACCTGGGCTCTTCCTGGTTTATACAGTTTATTATATCACAGCGGGCAGTATATTAAGTAACTGAACCATGTTGCATACGTGATATTTTTAAACATTGAAGGGAAAGTGTCAATACAATGAAAAAGCTCAGACAAATCTATTGCATAGCATTCACAAATCCCGATACAGAACAGCAGTTTTACACTGACGAAGTAAACGTTTATGCAATAGGACATACATTATATAGAATTATGTGGAATCTAAAGGACAGAAACAGGCCATTTTCCCTGAGGAAAGATGTTTCTCCTGAATTTCTGATTAGATTTATTGGTGAAAATCTTATACTCATCGAGGAATTATGAACCCAAGCTTTGGACACGCACAGGTAGAACACTTCTACACCTTCAAGGTCAATACTTTCCATAATTTAAAGAACACTAAATCTGCAAAAAATGTGCAAAAGTAAAAAATCTGACTTTTTAAAGATACTGATTAAACAGAGGAACAAAGGTCTGCAAAGAGAGGCAATGCATTTTTCTCAAGTTTCATCCTAAGTAGCTGTTGAACACAGGGTTCCAGGCTCTATGGGCTGTTCCCAAGGGCACACAACAAGACAAAGATCAGCTCTTGCTGGAAAATCATTAATTCAGTGAAAGACATTCTTTGGTCTGCCCAAAATCTTGTGGTCTTCCTGGACAAGAGGCTGCCCATGGCCAAGTACTTTACTAATAGGAGCATGGAGAGCAAAAGCAAGGAAGTTGGGCAATGGGCCACACGGTGGCACAGTGGTTAGCACTGCTGCCTCACAGTGCCAGGGACCCGGGTTCAATTCTGGCTTTGGGTCACCGTGTAGAGCCTGCACATTCTCCCCGTGTCTGCGTGGGTTTCCTGCGGGTGTTCCGGTTTCCACCCACAGTCCAAAGATGTGCGGGTTAGGTGGATTGACCATGTTAAATTGACCCTAGTGTCAGGTGGATTAGCAGGGTAAATGCACGGGGTTGCGGGAATGGGGCCTGGGTGAGATTGTGGTCAGTACAGACCCGATGGGCTGAATGGCCTCCTTCTGTACTGTAGGGATTCTAAGTTATGTTAAATTTTATATAACACTGGCTTGGCCTCAACTGAAGTATTGCATCCAGTTCTGGGCGTTGCACGTTAGGAAAGATGTGAAGGCATCAGTGGGCATGCAGAAAAGATTCACAAGAATTGTTCCAGGGATGAGAAATTTCAGTAACAGATGAAATAGAAAGGCTGGGACTGTTTACCTCGGAAAAGAGGTTGAAAGAGATTTAGTAGAGAGATTCAAGATCATGAAAAATCTGTACAGAGTAGATGAGGAGAAACTATTCCCATTGGTGGAAGTATCGAGAACCAGGAGATACAGGGAAGCAATGGCGACATGAGGAATAGGTTTTTACACTGCGAGGGATTAGGATCTGGAATGCACTGCCTGACAGTGCGATGGATGCCAATTCAATTGAGGCATTCAAGGAGGAATTGGATTATCTGAAAAGGAAAAATGAGCAGGACTATAGGGAGAAGGCAAGGGAATGGCACAAGGTGAATTGCTCCTTCAGAGTCAGCAGAGAAGTGATGAGCCAAATGGCCTTCTTCTATGCTTGAACCATTCTATGACTGCAGGCTGGCACATTCCAAGATCCAGAACTACGTGCTTTAGGATGTACTAAAGCTTAGGGCAGCCACCACAATGGCTTTATAGGCAAAGGTTACTGTTTAAAATCTTCCTCATATAGTACAGAACATAGAACAGTACAGCACAGAACAGGCCCTTCGGCCCACGATGTTGTGCCGAGCTTTATCTGAAACCAAGATCAAACTATCCCACTCCCTATCATCCTGGTGTGCTCCATGTACCTATCCAATAATCGCTTGGATGGAGTAGAACGTTAACAAATGCGAGGTTATTCACTTTGGAAGAAATAATAGCAAATTGGATTATTATCTAAATGGAAAGAAATTACAACATGCTGCTGTGCAGAGGGACATGGGGGTCCTTGTACATGAGACGCAAAAACCCAGTCTGCAGGTGCAACAGGTGATCAAGAAGGCAAATGGGATGTTGGCCTATATCGCAAGGGGGATAGAATATAAAAGCAGAGATGTCTTGCTGCATCTGTACAGGGCATTGGTGAGGCCGCAGCTGGAATACTGTGTGCAGTATTGGTCCCCTTATTTGCGGAAGGATATATTGGCCTTGGAGGGAGTGCAGAGAAGGTTCACCAGGTTGATACCAGAGATGAGGGGTGTTGATTATGAGGAGAGACTGAGCAGTTTGGGTTTGTATTCGTTGGAATTTAGAAGGCTGAGGGGGGATCTTATAGAGACCTATAAGATAATGGAGGGGCTGGATAGGATAGAGGTGGAGAGATTCTTTCCACTTAGAAAGGAAACTAGAACTAGAGGGCACAGCCTCAAAATAAAGGGGGGTCGGTTGAGGACAGAGTTCAGGAGGAACTTCTTCTCTCAGAGGGTGGTGAATCTCTGGAATTCTCTGCCCACTGAAGTGGTGGAGGCTACCTCGTTGAATATGTTTAAATCACGGATAGATGGATTCCTGATCGGTAAGGGAATTAGGGGTTATAGGGATCAGGCGGGTAAGTGGAACTGATCCACTTCAGATCAGCCATGATCTTATTGAATGGCGGGGCAGGCTCGAGGGGCTAGATGGCCTACTCCTGCTCCTATTTTTTCATGTTCTTATGTTCTTAAATGTTCCTAAAGTGTCCGACTCCACTATCACTGCAGGCAGTCCATTCCACACCCCAACCACTCTCTGAGTAAAGAACCTACCTCGTACATCCCTCCTATATCTCTGGATTGAGTGGCATGCCTTATGAGGATAGGCTGAGGGAGCTCGGTTTTTTCTCCTTGGAGAGACGTAGGATGAGAGGAGACCTGATAGAGATATATAAGATGTTGAGAGGCATAGATCGGGTGGACTCTCAGTGGTGACTCTCAGAGGCTTTTTCCCAGGGTGGAAATGGCTGCTACGAGAGGACACAGGTTTAAGGTGCTGGGGTGTAGGTACAGGGGAAATGTTAGGGGGAAGTTTTTCACACAGAGGGTGGTGGGCGAATGGAATCGGCTGCCATCAGTGGTGGTGGAGGCAAACTCAATAGGGTCTTTTAAGAGACTCCTGGATGAGTACATGGGACTTAATAGGATGGAGGGTTATAGGTAGGCCTAAAAGGTAGGGATATGTTCGGCACAACTTGTGGGACCGAAGGACCTGTTTTGTGCTGTAGTTTTCTATGTTTCTATATCTCCCACCATGAACCCTATCGTTATGCCCCCTTGTAACAGCTCCACCCACCCGAGGAAATAGCCTTTGAACGTTCACTCTATCTATCCCCTTCATCATTTTATAAACCTCTATTAAGTCTCCCCTCAACCTCCTCCGCTCCAGAGAGAACAGCCCGAGCTCCCTCAACCTTTCCTCATAAGACCTACCCTCCAAACCAGGCAGCATCCTGGTAAATCTCCTTTGCACTCTTTCCAGCGCTTCCACATCCTTCTTCTAGTGAGGTGACCAGAACTGCACACAATATTCCAAATGTGGTCTCACCAAGGTCCTGTACAGTTGCAGCATAACCCCACAGCTCTTAAACTCCAACCCCCTGTTAATAAAAGCTAACACACTATAGGCCTTCTTCACCACTGTATCCACTTGAGTGGCAACCTTCAGAGATCTGTGGATATGGACCCCAAGATCTCTCTGTTCCTCCACAGTCTTCAGAACCCTACCTTTGACCCTGTAATCCACATTTAACTTTGTCCTACCAAAATGAATCACCTCACATTTATCAGGGTTAAACTCCATCTGCCATTTTTCAGCCCAGCTTTGCATCCTATCTATGTCTCTTTGCTGTCTACAACAGCCCTCCACCTCATCCACTACTCCACCAATCTTGGTGTCATCAGCAAATTTACTGATCCACCCTTCAGCCCCCTCCTCCAAGTCGTTAATAAAAATCACAAATAGCAGAGGACCAAGCACTGATCCCTGTGGCACTCCGCTAGCAACCTGCCTCCAGTCCGAAAATTTTCCATCCACCACCACCCTCTGTCTTCGATCAGATATGATGTGGAGATGCCGGCGTTGGACTGGGGTAAACACAGTAAGAAGTTTAACAACACCAGGTTAAAGTCCAATAGGTTTATTTGGTAGCAAAAGCCACACAAGCTTTCGGAGCTCCAAGCCCCTACTTCAGGTGAGTGGGAATTCTGTTCACAAACAGGGCATATAAAGACACAGACTCAATTTACATGAATAATGGTTGGAATGCGAATACTTACAGCTAATCAAGTCTTTAAGATACAAACAACGTGAGTGGAGAGAGCATCAAGACAGGCTAAAAAGATGTGTATTGTCTCCAGACAAGACAGCCAGTGAAACTCTGCAGGTACAGGCAAGCTGTGGGGGTTACAAATAGTGTGACATGAGCCCAATATACTGGTTGAGGCCGTCCTCATGTGTGCGGAACTTGGCTATCAGTTTCTGCTCAGCGACTCTGCGCCGTCCTGTGTCGTGCAACCTGCAGAGTTTCACTGGCTGTCTTGTCTGGAGACAATACACATCTTTTTAGCCTGTCTTGATGCTCTCTCCACTCACGCTGTTTGTATCTTAAAGACTTGATTAGCTGTAAGTATTCGCATTCCAACCATTATTCATGTAAATTGAGTCTGTGTCTTTATATGCCCTGTTTGTGAACAGAATTCCCACTCACCTGAAGAAGGGGCTTGGAGCTCCGAAAGCTTGTGTGGCTTTTGCTACCAAATAAACCTATTGGACTTTAACCTGGTGTTGTTAAACTTCTTACTTCGATCAGATAGCCAGTTACCTATCCAATCGGCCAACTTTCCCTCTATCCCACACCTCCTTACTTTCATCATAAGCCGACCATGGGGGACCTTATCAAACGCCTTACTAAAATCCATGTATATGACATCAACTGCTGTACCTTCATCAACACACTTAGTTACCTCCTCAAAAAATTCTATCAAATTTGTGAGGCACGACATGTCCTTCACGAATCCATGCTGACTATCCCTGATTAATCCGCATCTTTCTAAATGGTTGTAAATGGTCGTAGTATACTGAGGGACTCGAGCCAGTTACAACATCTGGCTTGCATGTTTGATGTGAAATGAATATTATAAATATAGTTTTTATTTATTAGTCACAAGTAGACTTAGTGAGGTACTGAAAGGAACAGAACTGTAACTCAGAGGGCTAAGGAAAGGAGGAGGAAGGCAGTGTTAATCGGGGACTCAACAGTGAGGGGGTCGGACAGGCGTTTTTGCGGAGGCAGACGGGAGTCTCGGATGGTGGTCTGCCTCCCTGGTGCCGGGATCCGGGATGTCTCTGATCGCGTCCCAGATATCCTAGGTGGGAGGGAGAGGAGCCAGAGGTCGTGGTACATATTGGTACCGCTGACATAGGTAGGAAGACGGAAGGGGTCATGAAAAGAGAATATAAGGAGTTAGGTAGACAGTTGGGAAGGAGGAACGCAAAGGTAGTAATCTCAGGATTGCTGCCTGTGCCACGGGAAAGTGAGAGCAGGAATGGAGTGAGGTGGAGGATGAATGTGTGACTGAGGGACTGGAGCGGGGGGCAGGGATTCAGGTTCCTGGATCATTGGGACCTCTTTAGGGGAAGGTGTGACCTGTACAAAAAAGACGGGTGGCACTTGAATCCCAGGGGGACCAATATCCTGGCAGGAAGGTTAGCTAAGGCTACTGGGGAGACTTTAAACTAGAAAGGTTGGGGGGAGGGAATCGTGACGAGGTGACTGAGAGCGAGGAGGTTAGCCCGCAAATAGAGAAGGATTGTACACAGTGTAAGAGGGAGAATAGACGGGTGATGGAGAAGGGGAGAGCTCAGACCAAAGGTTTGAGATGTGACTATTTTAATGCCAGGAGTGTAGTGAATGAAGTGGATGAGCTTCGAGTGTGGATCGATGCTTGGAAGTGTGATGTGGTGGCCATTACAGAGAGTGCGAGGGGGGGGGTGCTGATCAGGGATAGTGTCACAGCTGTAGAGAAGGTGGAAGCCGTGGAGGGATTGTCTACGGAGTCTCTGTGGGTGGAAGTCCGGAGCGGGAAGGGGTCGATAACTTTGCTGGGTGTTTTCTACAGGCCGCCCAATAGTAACAGGGATGTTGAGGAGCAGATAGGGAAACAGATCCTGGAGAGATGTAGGAATAACAGGCTTGTCGTGATGGGAGACTTTAATTTCCCAAACATCAATTGGAATATCCCTAGGGTAAGGGGTTTGGATGGGGAAGAGTTTGTTAGGTGTGTTCAGGTGGATTTCCTGTCACAGCATGTGGATAAGCCTACAAGAGGAGAGGCTGTACTCGATCTGGTACTGGCTAATGAGCTTGGACAGGTGTCGGATTTCTCAGTGGGGGAGCATCTTGGGGATAGCGATCATAACTCTATCTCCTTTACACTAGCATTGGAAAGAGATAGGATCAGGCAAGCTAGGAAAGTGTTTATCTGGAGTAAGGGGAAATATGAAGCCAACAGGCAGGAGATTAGAGACGTAAAGTGGAAGGAGACATTCTCGAGGAAAAGTACTGAAGTAAGGTGGCAGATTTTCAAGGAATGTTTGTCTGGAGTTCTGCGTGACAACGTTCCGATGAGACAGGGAGGTGTTGGTTGGTTACGGGAACCGTGGTGCACGAAAGCTGCGCTGAACCTAGTGAGAAAAGGAAAGCGCACAAAAGGTTCAGAAAGCTAGGCGATGATAGGGATCTAGATGAGTACATGGCTTGTAGGAAGGGACTTAAGGAGGAAATTGGGAGAGCCAGAAGGCAGGTAAGATTAAGGAGAACCCTAAGGCGTTCTATAAATATGTGAAGAGTAAAAGGGTGAGATGTGAAGGAATAGGACCTATAAAATGTGAAGGTGAGAAAGTCTGTACAGAACCGGAATAGCAGAGGTGCTTAATGAATATTTTACCTCAGTATTCACGGTGGAAAAAGACCTGGGTGGTTGTAGTACAGGATTGTTAAGAAAGAGAATGTGTTGGAAATTTTGAACAGCATCAAGATAGATAAGTCGCTGGGATCAGATGGGATGTACCCCAGGTTACTGTAAGAGGCGAGGGAAGAGATTGCAGAGCCTCTGGCGATGATCTTTGCGTCGTCGATGGAGACGGGAGAGGTTCCGGAGGATTGCGGATGTGGTTCCTATCTTCAAGAAAGGGAATAGGGATAGCCCAGGAAATTACCGACCGGTGAGTCTAACCTCAGTGGTTGGCAAGTTGATGGAGAAGATCCTGAGGGACAGGATTTATAAACATTTAGAGAAGTTTAGTATGCTCAAAAGTAGTCAGCACGGCTTTGTCAAAGGCAAATCGTGCCTTACGAGCCTGGTGGAGTTCTTTGAAAATGTGACTAAACACGTTGATGAAGGAAAAGCGGTAGATGTGGTTTACATGGACTTCAGCAAGGCGTTCGATAAGGTCCCCCATGCAAGACTTCTCGAGAAAGTGAGAGGGCATGGGATCCAAGGGGCTGTTGCCTTGTGGATTCAGAACTGGCTTGCCTGCAGAAGGCAGAGAGTGGTTGAAGAAGGGTCTTTTTCTGAATGGAGGTCGGTCACCAGTGGAGTGCCCCAGGGATCTGTTCTGGGACCCTTGCTTGTTTGTCATTTTCATAAATGACCTGGATGAGGAAGTGGAGGGACGGGTTGGTAAGTTTGCCGACGACACGAACGTTGGTGGTGTTGTGGGTAGGTTGGAGGGATGTCAGAAGCTGCAGCGTGGCATAGATAGGATGCAAGACTGGGCAGAGAAGTGGCAGATGGACTTCAACCCGGCTAAGTGTGTAGTGGTCCATTTTGGCAGGTCAAATGGGATGAAGGAGTATAATATCAAGGGTAAGACTCTTAGCAGAGTAGAGGATCAGAAGGTCCTTGGGGTCCGGGTCCATAGGACTCTTAAATCAGCCTCGCAGGTAGAGGAGATGGTTAAGAAGGCGCATGGTGTGCTGGCCTTCATCAATCGAGGCATTGAATTTAGGAGTCGGAAGATAATGATGCAGCTTTATAAGACCCTCGTCAGACCCCACTTGGAGTCTGATGTTGCAGATGTATAGAACGTTGGTTCGGCCGCATTTGGAATACTGCGTCCCGTTCTGGTCGCCACACTACCAGAAGGACGTGGAGGCTTTGGAGAGAGTACAGAGGAGGTTTACCAGGATGTTGCCTGGTATGGAGGGGCTTAGTTATGAGGAGAGATTGGGTAAACTGGGGTTGTTCTCCCTGGAAAGACGGAGGATGAGGGGAGACTTGATAGAGGTGTATAAAATTATGAAAGGCATAGATAGGGTAAACGGTGGGAAGCTTTTCGCCAGGTCGGTGGTGACGTTCACGAGGGGTCATAGGTTCAAGGTGAAGGGGGGGAGGTTTAACACAGATATCAGAAGGACATATTTTACACAGAGGGTGGTGGGGGCCTGGAATGCGCTGCCAGGCAAGGTGGTGGAGGCGGACACACTGGGAACGTTTAAGACTTATCTAGACAGCCATATGAACGGAGTGGGAATGGAGGGATACAAAAGAATGGTCTAGTTTGGACCAGGGAGCGGCGCGGGCTTGGAGGGCCAAAGGGCCTGTTCCTGTGCTGTATTGTTCTTTGAGTACTGTGCTCAGTTCTGGTCGCCTCATTACAGGAGGGATGTGGGAATGATTGAAAGGGTGCAGAGACGATTTACAAGGATGTTGCCTGGATTGGTTGGCATGCCTTATGAGGATAGGCTGAGGGAGCTCGGTCTTTTCTCCTTGGAGAGACGAAGGATGAGAGGTGACCTGATAGAGGTGTATAAGATGTTGAGAGGTATAGATCGGTTGGATTCTCGGAGGAATTTTCCCAGGGCTGAAATGGCTGCTACGAGAGCACACAGGTTTAAGGTGCTGGGGAGTAGGTACAGAGGAGATGTTAGGAGGAAGTTTTTTACTCAGAGGGTGGTGGGTGAGTGGAATCGGCTGCCGTCAGTGGTGGTGGAGGCAAACTCGATAGAGTCTTTTAAGAGACTTCTGGATGAGTACATGGGGCTTAATAGGATTGAGGGTTATAGGTAAGCCTATATATCAGCCTAGGTAGGGAGGGACATGACCGGCGCAACTTGTGAGCCGAAGGGCCTGTTTGTGCTGTATTTTTTCTATGTTCTATGTTATGGGGGAAAAGCAGGGTTAGGCTATTGAGTTGGATGATCAGCCATGATCGTAGTAATTGCAGAGCAGGTTCGAAGGGCCAAATGGCCTCCTCCTGCTCCTATCTTCTATGTTCCTATGTTTCTATATACATATGCCTTATGCACAACTAGCTGTATGAAGAGAAACAACAACATCAATCTTCCCCACAGTTCACAATGTTTCCAAGTTTTGCAGAATCAGAAAGTTTTGAAATTGTGCCCTATACACCAAGGTTTGGGTTATATATCAGGAAGAGCAAAATCAGGAAGGTCCCAAACTGACCCCCAGGGTACTCCACTATAAACAGTCAGTGAGTAGTACAGAACTTGAGTATTGTTGAATCATTGTTAACCTTGCTGCATTCTCCATGTCAACGTCTCTACCAATTCAGAATCTGATGTGGAGTTGCCGGCTTTGGACTTGGGTAAGCACAGTAAGTAGTCTTACAACACCAGGTTAAAGTCCAACAGGTTTATTTGGTAGCACGAGCTTTCGGGGCACTGCTCCTTCATCAGGTGAGTGCAGGATTTGTTTCACAAACAGGGCATATATAGACACAAACTCAATTACAAGATAATGGTTGGAATGCGAGTCTTAACAGGTAATCAACTCTTTACAGGTGCAGACCTCTTAACCTCTTCAACCTGTGCTTAACCCTCTCTCCACTCACATTGTCTACACCTGTAAAGACTTCATTACCTATTAATACCACACAAACTTTAGAAACATAGGAACATGGGGCGACATGGTACCACAGAGGTTAGCACTGCTGCCTCATGGCGCCAGGAACTTGGATTCGATTCCCAGCTTGGATTCCTGTCTATGAGGAGTTTGCACATTCTCCCTGTGTCTGTGTGGATTTCCTCCGGGTGCTCCGGTTTCCTCCCACAGTTTGAAAGGTTAGGTGCATTGGCCATGCTAAAATTCTCCCTCAGTGTACTCGAACAGGTGCCGGAATGTGGCGACGAGGGGATTTTCACAGTCATTTCATTGCAGTGTTAATGTAAGCCTACTTGTGACACTAATAAATAACCTTTAAATAGGAATTAGGAGCAGAAGTAGGCAAATACAGCCCTTCGACCCTGCTCCGCCATTCAATCAGATCATGGCTGATCTCTCCCTGGTCTCAAATACACCGCCCCACCTGTTCCCCATATCCCTCTTTTATTAGAAATATATCTATCTCCCTCTTGAAACCATTCAACAATTCAGACTCCACCGCGCTATGGGGCAGTGAGTTCCACAAATTCACCACCCTCTGTGAGAAGTAGTTCCTCCTCATCTCAGTTTTAAATCTACCGCCTCTAAACCTATACCTGTGACCTCTTGTTCAAGATTGCCCCATAAGAGGAAACATTTGGTCTACATTTACTTATCAATCCCTTTTAAAATTTTATATACCTTGATCAGATCCCGCTCATCCTTCTAAACTCCAGCGAGTACAAGCCCAAACTGTTTAATCTCTCCTCATATGTCAACCTCTTCATCCCTGGAATCAAGCTGGTGAACCTCCTCTGAACTGCCTCCAATGCCGCAACATCCTTGCTCAAATAATGAGACCAAAACTGGACACAATACTTCAGGTATGGTCTCACCTACACCCTATACAATTGCAACAACACTTCTCTACTTTTATACTCCAGTCCTCTTGCAATAAATGCCAACATCCTATTTGCCTTTTTTATTTGCCTTCATGCTACACCTTGGTATATTGTAAACTAATTGATAGAGATCAATCACTATAATTAGTTAACAACTCCATTATCAAATAGTCATTTGGTGGTACAGAACTGAGTTGGCTGAAAAAAGACATGGGGTGGAATTCTCCCAAAAAGATTCTAAGTGTCAAATTATCATGAAAACTGGAGTAATTCACACTGTTTATTTCAATGGGAGTTCAGAGAAGAATCATATTCTGTGCACTGCCGAGGCCACCAATATCATTAAAAACTAGGGCACAGGACCTATCCCCACTGGAGAGGCTGAAATCAGCGCGCTGAGTGGGCTATTGTGCATGCACCAATCTGTCAGTGCCAAGATCGGCACATGCGCAGTGGCCCCGCACTGATGGCCTCCCGATTGCTGGCCAGCCCCACAACCCCCGCAATGCCGCTCTCCCCCCCCACGACCCGATCGCTGCCCCCCCCCCCCCCCCGACCATTCACGGTCCCAGCCCTGACTACCCCCCACCCCGGTTATGTGTATTATTGTCACATGTATTAGTATTCAATAAAAAGTATCGTTTCTTGCATGCTATACAGACAAAGCATACCGTTCATAGAAAAGGAAAGGAGAGAGTGCAGAATGTAGTATTACAGTCATAGCTAGGGTTTAGAGAAAGATCAACTTAATTCGAGGTGGTGCATTCAAAAGTCTGATGGCAGCAGGGAAGAAGCTGTTCTTGAGTCAGTTGGTACGTGACCTCAGACTTTTGTATCTTTTTCCCGACGGAAGAAGGTAGAAGAGAGAATGTCCGGGGTGCATGGGGTCCTTAATTATGCTGGCTGCTTTTCCAAGGCAGCGGGAAGTCGTATAGATCCCAGATGCCCTATGAAGGGCACAGCACATTTTCAATGTTCCGCTTGTTGCAACTTGCAGTACCTGTATGTATATTAAATGCGCAAGTCTAACAAATGGTAGGCGTCATTTGTTCCCCAGTTACAATAAATCCATTGTTGTGTCCCTTTTACCCTTCACACAAACAAGGAACTCTAACCACATTTGCCAACATCCTTTAATCTGTTGGATCCAGACACACAGAGAAAAATGATGGTTCACAAGTCCCAGAGTCCAGAATCAACAGTCCAATGGGGCATTCTTCATGGAGGTTGGTGGGCTGAAGAGTGTTGTAGAATTAACTATTCTGGTGATGTTGACTTCACGCAATGAGATAGGCACGCAGAGATGAATCAATTTAAAACTAACAGGCAGGCCACACTGACGGAAGTCTGACTCAGGTTGGACACCTGGCCTCATCTGCACCGCCTCTGCTGGAAATTCTAGCACATTGTCCACAATGGATTCATCTCTGCGTGCCTATCTCATTGTGTGAAGTCAACATCACCGGAATAGTTAATTCTACAACACTGGTGTTCAGCCCACCAACCTCCCTGAAGAATACCTCATTAGACTGTTGGTTCTGGACTCTGGGACTTGTGAACCAACATATTTCTCTGTGGTGTCTGGATTACAAAACCTTATTTCCTCCACCTCTCTCTTTACTAGCACACTGCATAGAGTGTATTATTCTTCAGCCAATATGTTTGACTGTTATTTATTTGTTATTGTCACAAGTCAGCTTACATTAACACTGCAATGAAGTTACTGTGAAAATCTCCTAGTCACCACACTCCGGCGCCTGTTCGGGTACACCGAGGGAGAATTTAGCATAGCCTAACCAGCACGTCTTTCGGACTGTGGGAGGAAACCGGAGCACCTGGAGGAAACCCATGCAAACACGGGGAGAACGTGCAGACTCCACACAGACAGTGACCCAAGCGGGAATCAAACCAGGGACCCTGGCACCATGAGACAGCAGTCCTAACCACTTGTTGTATGATATGATTCATGTGCATACCGTTACAATCAGGTTAGGGACCAGGTAAAGTAGACAAAGTTTGAAATTCCACTTCAAGAGTAAAACCCAAGATTCCACGATTTTAAACAAACAAAATAAACTTTATTGTAAAAAATCAGCAAAGTAAGTTTGACTTGACACAGTGTGACAGGCATGCATAGAAGAATCAATTGGTGACAATATGCTAGAATTTCCAGCAGAGACAACCTACAATTTCTACCTTGTACCCCGACAGGACGTAAATATGAACTAACAGGCAAATTATGGCTAAACACATCCCACAGCACATTAAATGACAGATGCAACCAAGAAAGGTCCCACAGATTTCTTAGAAACCCACTTAGTGACAACCATAAATTACAAATTCTTATTAAAACTATCTCCCTCATGAAGAATTTCAACTCCTCACTTTCAAACCTCTTGCCTCTGAATTCCCTCAGATTGCTCTGACTTGAGCTGCCTCAACAAACATTCACTCCCGTAGTTCAGTCTCCTCTCCTGAGACTGTGTTCCACAGGATTCACAAAACTACTCTAATTACCATGAATTATCCAGGGAGATTAGTGCTCTAATTACCATTAGTTAGCTTGGGGGAGGCTAATTAGCACAATTACAACTCTTTTGTGGACCATTGTCCCTGGGTCTCTCCAAATTTCAGTCTCGCCTCTGAACTGAGCTCCCTATGGCTTTTCTGAGCCCTAACTCTCTCCGGCATGGAACCAGCAACCTTCTGCTGCTTTCTTAGCTCCCCAGAACCCTGAATTCTAACTGCACAGAACAGCTGAAAACCACACGAGGCCCAAACCACAACTCTCAGCTATACTAACAACTCCCAGGTCTTCCCTGAGTCTAAACTGCCTGCAGCCTGCTAACACACATGCCTTTTCAGTATCGGACTAGAGAACATTCTTAAACTCCACCAGCTCCATGATAACAGAGCCCAATGTTGTTCTGATATCTAGGGCAGTCACTCTCACCTCTCTTTTGGAATTCAGCTCTTTTGTCCATGTTTGGACCAGGAGCTGAATGGCCCTGATCCTTTGGAAACTCAGTCGATTTCAGGTAAGCGCCTCATGTTTACATCCTGGGTACCTAGTCTCTTGGAACCAACAAGCCAATAAATTATTTTTCAAATGAAATGAGACAAAATTTGTTGTGGACTGGGGAATGTCAATGGATGTTATTTATATGAACTTCCAGAAAGCATTTAATAATGTCCCTGCTAAGAGACTGTGAACTAAAATTTGAGCCCATAAAATTGAAGACAAATTATTAGCATGATCAGGAAACTAGCAAAGTGGAAGGAGAGAGGGAGTAGAGATAAAGAGCAGTTATGCTAATTGACAGGATGTGGCTCGTGATGTTCCGCAATAATGGTTTTGGGACACAACTATTCACTACTTATTAATAACTTGGATTATGGGATAGGAAACCACATATCCAAAAATGTGAATGACACAAAGATAAGCAGCATTGTACGCAGTTTAGATAGAAGCGTGAAACTACAAAGAGATATTGATCGTTTAAATCAATTGGCAAAACTGTGTAAATGGATTTCAGTAATGGCAAATGTGAGGTCAACCACATTGGACCTAAAAAGGATAAAGCCAAATGGTGAAAAACCAGAAATAATGGGAGGGTTTAAGAAGTTTGCAAGTGCTGGCACACAAAGGTAGGCAAACAAAATGTCATGAACAGGTACAGAAAATAAACAAAGACAAATGGAATGCTGGTCTTTACATTGAGAAAACTGATACAAAGCCTTGTCTGGGCCACATCTGGTGTACAGTGAGCAATTCTGAGCACCACACCTTGACCTTAGTAGCATGGATTTACATAGAACATAGAACAGTACAGCACAGAACAGGCCCTTCGGCCCACGATGTTGTGCCGAGCTTTATCTGAAACCAAGATCAAGCTATCCCACTCCCTATCATCCTGGTGTGCTCCATGTGCCTATCCAATAACCGTTTAAATGTTCCTAAAGTGTCTGACTCCACTATCACTGCAGGCAGTCCATTCCACACCCCAACCACTCTCTGTGTAAAGAACCTACCTCTGATATCCTTCCTGTATCTCCCACCACGAACCCTGGACTCCAAGGGGTAAGTAACAAGGAAACATTAAATAAAAACCGGTTGCAATCCCTGTAATTTAGATGGTAAAGGGGTGATTTGATGGCTGTTTTCAAGATATTAAGGGGAACAGATAGGATAGATAATGAGAAACTGTTTCTGCTGGTTAGAGCAACTAGAACCAGATTTGATCAAATGTTACGCTTAAAACTAAGATGGATAGAGTTTTGTTATCCAAAGATATTAAGGGATATGCAGCCATATGGAGTTAGGTCTTGAATCCGTCATATCCATAACATCCAAGATCCCAATAAATGGTGCAACAGGCTCGAGAGGCTAAACAGTCTTCTTCTGTTCCTATGTTCCGAGACACTTCGGATGAAATTGCACCCACCAACAATTTGAAATGCTTTAGCAATGAAAGCATCCTTTCTGGATATATCACAGCTTGGTATGGCAACTGCTCTGATCAAGACCACAAGAAACTACAAAGGGTTGCAAACGTAACCCAGTCCAACATGCAAACCAGCCTCCCATCCATTGACTCTGTCTACACTTCCCGTAGCCTCGGAAAAGCAGCCAGCATAATCAAGGACCCCACACATCCCAGTCATACTCTCTTTCACCTTCTTCAGTCGGAAAAAAGATACAGAAGTCTGAGAACACATACCAATTGACTCAAGAACAGCTTCTTCCCTGCTGCCATCAGACTTTTGAATGGACCTATCATATATTAAGCTGATCTTTCTCTTCACCCTACTTGTGACTGCAACACTATATTCTGCACCCTATCCTTTCCTTCTCCCCTATGTACTCTATGAACGGTATGTTTGCCTGTACAGCACGCAAGAAACAATACTTTTCACTGTATCCCAATACGTGACAATTAAACAAATACAGAGTGAAATTTAAACACAAATAGTAATTTCTACATGAGTGTTAAGTTTTCTCTTCAATTCTATGAAAGTAAAGTTATTAAAATTAAGTTACGCCTTGTGCTTTTCAGGAATATCCCAAAGTTCTGCTTATTATCTCATCTCTTAGAAAGCACAACAGTGTCTCCAATAAACATGCAGTGAAAATTCATTATGGAGCTTTGTCACATCTTGTTAATAGGAACAGGGGTAGGTCACTCCTAAATATTGATAACCTCAGTTTAATCAATGTACTTAAAAACTAAGAAAACAACATTGCAGTGTTTTCAGAATGAGCAAAATTAGAGATCTTCAATATTACAAATAGGATTCTAAAGGTTGTGGTCATATTTGTAAGTTAGCCACTAATATGGAAGAAGACTCGGACAAAATTCAAACCAATAAGTGGTAACATTTGCGCCACACATTTGCCAGGCAATAGCCATCTCCAAAAAGAGAAGATCCAACCATCTCCTCTTGACATTCAATGGGATTATCAACATCCTGGGGTTTACCATTGACAAGAATTTAACTGGACCAAACATATAAGTACTGTGATCAGAGGCTAGGAATTCTGCAGAGATTAACTCACCTCCTAACTCCCAAAGCCTGTCCATTATCTCCAAGGCACAAGTTAGGAGTGTGATGGAATACTCTCCACTACCCTGGATGAGCGTAGCTCCAACTGCAGTCAAGAAGCTCAACACCATCAGAACAAAGCAGCCCACTTGATTGGCATCCTATCCACCACCTTCCACATCCACTCCCCCCACAACTGATGCACAGTGGCAAACTCATCAAGACTCCTTCCTGAAACCCATGACGTTGACCATCTAGAAGGTTAAGGGCAGCTGATGCATGGGAACACTACCTGCAAATTCCCCTCCACGCCACACACCATCCTGACACAGAATAATATCGTCATTCCTTCACTCTCACTGGATCAAAATCCTGGAACTCCCTCCCTAACAGCACTGTGAGTTTACCTACACCACATGGTCTTCAGCAGTTCAAGGCAGCAGCTCACCACCATCTTCGCAAGGACAATTGGGGATGGCAACAAATGTTGACCTAGCCAGCGACACCCACATCCCATGAATATATTTTTAAATCCAATAAGGACTTCAGCAGAAATTTCTTTACCCAGTGTGATGAGAATGTGAGACTCACCACCACAAAAAGTTGCTGAGGCGAATAGTATAGATGCATTTAAGGGGAAACTAGTGAAGCTTAAGTGAGAAAACAACAGAAGGCATACTGGTAGGGTTAAAATTGAATGGAAGGAGGCTCCTGCGGAGCATAAACACCAGAACAGGCCGAACATTTCTCTGCTGTAAATACTATGTAAAATCAAATAGAATGAACTACTTTGAAGTGAAGTGTTATGTGGGTAAACGTGATTATCACTCACAGCTAGATCCTGAAAACAGTAAACTAGACTTGTTTTTTCAAAATGAGGGCAAAGTCATGGTGATAACTCTAGCTTAACAACATAGAAACACAGGGGCGGCACAGTGGTTAGCACTGCTGCCTCACAGCGCCAGGGACCCGGAGTTCGATTCCCGGCTTGGGTCAGTGTGTGTGGAGTCTGCACGTTCTCCGTGTCTGCGTGGGTTTCTTCCGGGTGCACCGGTTTCCTTCCGCAGTCAAAAAGATGTGCTGGTTAGGTGCATTGACGATGCTAAATTCTCCCTCAGTGTACCCGAACAGGTGCCGAAGTGTGGCAACTCGGGGATTTTCACAGTAACTTCATTGCAGTGTTATTGTAAGCCTACTTGTGACACTAATAAATAAACTTTAAACATAGAAACTAGAAGCACAAGTAATAATCTGTCTTCCTATTATTGCTACCAAAGTGGATAACCTCACATCGATCCACATTATCCTGCATCTGCCATGCAGATGCCCACACACTCAGCCTGTCCAAATCACAGAAACATCTCTGCATCCTCCTCACAGCTCATCTTCCCACCCAACTTTGTATCATCTGCAAATTTGGAGATAATACATTCAGTTCCCTCTTCCAAATCATTAATATATAATGTGAACAGTTGGGGTCCTAGCACGGATCCCTGCAGAACCCCACTAGTCACTGCCTACGAATCAGAAAAAGACCCAGTTATGCCAACTCTTTATTTCCTATCTGCTAACCAGCTCCACGAAAGAACAGATAAATCCTTAAATACAAATCCAACTGCAGTACTTAATGCGAAATGTTAGTATGCTGGGGAGGAAGAAATAAAAAGAAATTTGACGAAGAGATCCCAGTTCAGAAATTATTCCAAGTACAGGAACACATCCCATAATTACTCACCATGACTATAATCAACATATTCCTGTCATTTTGAATACATGGTCGGGTTCGCCTCAATCTCCTTGGATAATATTATCTATGATGTGGAGATGCCGGTGTTGGACTGGGGTAAACACAGTAAGAGTTTTAACAACACCAGGTTAAAGTCCAACAGGTTTATTTGGTAGCAAATGCCATTAGCTTTCGGAGCGCTGCTCCTTCGTCAGATGGAGTGGATATCTGCTCTCAAACAAGACACACAGAGACACAAACTCAAGTTACAGAATACTGATTAGAATGTGAATCTTTACAGCTGATCAAGTCTTAAAGATACAGACAATGAGTGGAGAGAGCATTAGGCACAGGTTAAAGAGATGTGTATTGTCTCCAGACAGGGCAGCCAATGAGATTCTGCAAGTCCAAGCAAGCTGTGGGGGTTACCGATAGTGTGACATGAACCCAAGATCCCGGTTTAGGCCGTTCTCATGTGTGCGGAACTTGGCTATCAGTTTCTGCTCAGCGACTCTGCGCTGTCTTGTGTCGTGAGGGCCGCCTTGGAGAATGTTTACCCGAAGATCAGAGGTCGAATGCCCGTGACCGCTGAAGTGCTCCCCCACTGAAAGAGAGCAGTCTTGCTTGGTGATTGTCGAGCAGTGTTCATTCATCCATTGTCGTAGTGTCTGCATGGTTTCCCCAATGTACCATGCCCAGGACATCCTTTCCTCCAGCGTATCAGGTAGACAACGTTGGCCGAGTTGCAAGTGTCGGTACCGTGTACCTGGTAGATGGTGTTCTCATGTGAGATGATGGCATCTGTGTCAATGATCCGACACGTCTTGCAGAGGTTGCTGTGGCAGGGTTGTGTGGTGTCGTGGTCACTGTTCTCCTGAAGGCTGGGTAGTTTGCTGCGGACAATGGTCTGTTTGAGGTTGTGTGGCTGTTTGAAGGCAAGAAGTAGGGGTGTGGGGATGGTCTTGGCGAGATATTCATCTTCATCAATGACATGTTGAAGGCTCCCGAAGAGATGCCGTAGTTGATGTCATCATATAGTTGTTTCAGTGATTGTTCACCATGAGTCCAAAGGAAGAAAATGTCATCGATGTATCTAGGGGTGTGGGGATGGTCTTGGCGAGATATTCATCTTCATCAATTACATGTTGAAGGCTCCGGAAGAGATGCCGTAGCTTCTCCGCTCCGGGGAAGTACTGGACGACGAAGGGTACTCTGTCCACCGTGTCCCGTGTTTTTGTCTTCTGAGGAGGTCGGTGCAGTTTTTCGCTGTGGCACGTCAGAACTGTCGATCGATGAGTCGAACGCCATATCCTGTTCTTATGAGGGCATCTTTCAGAGTCTGGAGGTGTCTGTTGCAATCCTCCTCATCTGAGCAGATCCTGTGTATACGGAGGGCTTGTCCGTAGGGGATGGCTTCTTTAACGTGTTTAGGGTGGAAGCTGGAGAAGTGGAGCATCGTGAGGTTATCCGTGGGCTTGCGGTACAGTGAGGTGCTGAGGTGACCGTCCTTAATGGAAATGCGTGTGTCCAAGAATGCAGCCGATTCCGGAGAGTAGTCCATGGTGAATCTTATGGTGGGATGGAACTTGTTGATGTCATCATATAGTTGTTTCAGTGATTGTTCACCATGAGTCCAAAGGAAGAAAATGTCATCGATGTATCTAGTGTATAGCATCGGATGAAGGTCCTGTGCGGTGAAGAAGTCTTTTTCGAACCTGTGCATGAAGATGTTGGCATATTGAGGTGCGAATTTGGTCCCCATGGTTGTTCCGTGTGTCTGGATGAAGAACTGGTTGTTGAAGGAGAAGACATTGTAGTCCAGGATGAAGCAGATGAGTTGTAAAATTGCATCTGGAAACTGGCAGTTGTCGGCATTGAGTACTGAGGCCGTTGCAGCAATGCCATCATCGTGGGGGATGTTGGAGTTCCGCACACGAGGACGGCATAAACCGGGATCTTGGGTTCATGTCACACTATCGGTAACCCCCACAGCTTGCCTGGACTTGCAGAATCTCACTGGCTGTCCTGTCTGGAGACAATACACATTTCTTTAACCTGTGCCTAATGCTCTCTCCACTCACATTCTCTGCATCTTTAAAACTTGATTAGCTGTAAAGATTTGCATTCTAATCAGTATTCTGTAACTTGAGTTTGTGTCTCTGTATGCCCTGTTTGAGAGCAGATATCCACTCCATCTGACGAAGGAGCAGCGCTCCGAAAGCTAATGGCATTTGCTATCAAATAAACCTGTTGGACTTTAACCTGGTGTTGTTAAAACTATTATCTAGACATATTTATGCGAGTCGAAATAACTCTCATTACTTACATGCTAATAATACGCGCTCAAACTTGTGTATATATACATAAATAAATTTCCCCTGTTCATAAATGACTTTGTCAGACCTGTACTCTAAATATTTTCCACTTTATAATCCATTCCTCCTCTTCCATAAAGTTTCTCCTGGCTGAGTGTAGATGTTGGTTGAATTCTCAGAGGGATATTGTTGGGGGAATGGGATTAGTGAGGGAGGGTGGATGGTTTAGCAGGTGGTTTACTGGATAGCTTAGTGGATGGTTTAGAGAATGGTTTACTGGATAGTTTAGAGAATGGTTTAGTCGGTAGTTTAGCGAGTTGTTTAGCAGATGGTTCAGTGTATAGTTTAGCAGATGGTTCAGTACATAGTTTAGTGGATGGTTTTGTCAGTATTTTAGTGGATGGTTTAGCGGATAGTCTAGTCAGTAGTTTAGCAGATGGCTTGGTGGATGGTTTAGCGGATGATTTAGTCAGTATTTTAGTGGATGGTTTAGTAAATGTTTAGCGGATGATTTAGTCAGTATTTTAGTGCATGGTTTTGTGGGTATTTTAGCAGATGGTTTAGTGAATGGTTTAGCGGACAGTATAGTCGGTGGTTTAGTGGATAGTTTGGTGGATGGTTTAGTCAGCAATTTAGTGGATGGTTTAGTGCATGGTTTAGTGGGTGGTTTAGCAGATGGTTTAGCGGCTGGCTTAGAGAATGGTTTCGTCGGTAGTTTAGCGGATGGTTTAGTGAATGGTTTAGCGGATAGTTTGGTGGATGGTTTGGTCGGTAGTTTAGCTGATGGCTTAGTCGGTAGTTTAGCGGATGATTTAGTCGGTAGTTTAGCGGATGGTTTCGTTGGTGGTTTAGTGGATGGTTTAGTCGGTAGTTTAGCTGATGGCTTAGTCGGTAGTTTAGCGGATGGTTTAGTCGGTAGTTTAGCTGATGGCTTAGTCGGTAGTTTAGCGGATGGTTTAGTCGGTAGTTTAGCGGGTGGTTTAGTCGCTAGTTTAGCGGATGGTTTAGTCGGTAGTTTAGCGGATGGTTTAGTCGGTGGTTTAGCGGATGGTTTAGTCGCTAGTTTAGCGGTTGGTTTAGTCGGTAGTTTAGTAGGTAGTTTAGCAGATGATTTAGTCGGTAGTTTAGCAGATGATTTAGTCGGTAGTTTAGCGGATGGTTTAGTCGGTAGTTTAGCAGTTGGTTTAGTCAGTGGTTTAGCGGATTGTTTAGTCGGTAGTTTAGCGGTTGGTTTAGTCGGTGGTTTAGCAGGTGGTTTAGTCAGTGGTTTAGTCGATGGTTTAGCGGATGGTTTAGTCGGTAGTTTAGCGGTTGGTTTAGTCAGTGGTTTAGTCGGTAGTTTAGCGGGTGGTTTAGTCGGTAGTTTAGCGGATGGTTTAGTCGATGGTTTAGCGGGTGGTTTAGTCGGTAGTTTAGCGGATGGTTTAGTCGGTAGTTTAGCGGGTGGTTTAGTCGGTAGTTTAGCGGATGATTTAGTCGGTAGTTTAGCGGGTGGTTTAGTCGGTAGTTTAGCGGATGGTTTAGTCAGTAGTTTAGCGGGTGGTTTAGTCGGTGGTTTAGCGGATGGTTTAGTCAGTGGTTTAGCGGATGGTTTAGTCAGTGGTTTAGCGGATGGTTTAGTCGGTGGTTTAGCGGGTGGTTTAGTCGGTACTTGAGCGGATGGTTTAGTCGGTAGTTTAGCGGGTGGTTTAGCGGGTGGTTTAGTCGGTACTTGAGCGGATGGTTTAGTCGGTAGTTTAGCGGGTGGTTTAGTGGGTGGTTTAGTCGCACAGACACTGTTGCACTCAGACATTCGCTAAGCAGTTGGCATTGCCCAGGGTCTGGGAGCTCACTCACATTGCAAAGCCCGGAGGGCCCGCTTCCAGCTGGGGGTGTCCACCGGCTCAGAGAGCGCCCGCCCGGGCCCGAACCCGGTACCGGTACCGCTCCGCTGCTGTCCCCGGGGGGAGATCCGCCCGCTCCCGCCGCCCCTATCCTGTCTCTCCGTCTCCGTCTCCGCCGCCGCCGCTCTGACTGGAAAACCCTCCGGGAACGATGGAGGGGAGCGGGAGCGCGCGGCCGCGGGTACCCGGCCCTCCAGCGCGCGCGCACGACCCTCTCGCCCGCTCAGAGCGAACGTTGGAGCCGCGCGAGGCTCAGATTCAAATAGAGACCCTGACCTCAGGGGAGACCCTCAAATCCTCAGAGTGAGTCCCTCATGGAGTGACCCTCAAACCTCCTGAGTGTGAGCCTCAGGGAGCGATCCTCAGAGTGAATCCCAAAGGGAGAGTCCCTCAAAACCCTCTGATTGAGTCCCTCAGGGAGAGACCCTCAGAGTCTCCCTCAGGGTCAGACCTAGAGTCCCTCAACCCCTCAGAGAGACACCCTCACTGAGAGTCCCACATAACCTTCGAGAGAGACACTGACTGACATCCTGAGAGTGTCCCTCAGGGTAAAACCCTCAAACCTTCAGAGTGAGTCCCCCAGAGAGACCTTCAAACTCTCAGAGTGTCCCTAAAGCCTCAGAGAGACACCCTCATGAGAGTCAGCCACTACCTCCGAAAGAGGGAATCCCTCAATACCTCAGAAAGAGACACTCAGAGAAAGTCCTTGAGAGTTTTCCTCAAACCCTCAGACAGAGTCCCTCAGGGAGAGACCCTCAAACCCTCAGCGAGGGAACCTTAAATTCTCAGAGGAGAGAGAGCCTCAGAAAAGACCCTCAGGGAGAGACCTGAGTCCCTCAAAGATAGACCCTCAATGAGAGTCACCCACTACCTCAGAGAATCCTTCAAAACCCGGGAGACCGTCAAACACTCAGAGAGAATGCCTCAGAGAGTTCTCTCACAGAGAGACCCTCAAATCCACAGAACGAATCCCTCAAGGAGAGACCTCAGTTCTTCAGAGAGACACTCTGAGAGTGAGACCCTCAGTGAGAGTTCTCAAACCTTCTGGAGAGACCCTCAAGTCCTCTGCAAAGACCCTCAGTCCCTCTGGGAGAGACCTCAGTGAGAGTCCCTCAGGAGAGACTTTCTGTCCCTGAGTGGGAGACCCTCAGTTAGAGGCTCTTAGAGACTGGCTGGGAGCGTGGTGGAGGCGGGATGTCTCACATCCTTTAAAAAGTACCTGGATGAGTACTTGGCACACCATAACATTCACAGCTATGGGTTAAGTGCTGGCAAGTGGGATTAGGTGGGCAGGTCAGGGCCTTTCATGCGTTGGTGCGGACTTGATGGGTTGAAGTGCCCCTTCTGCACTGTAGTATTCTGTGACCCTCAATAGAGTGGATGATGACACTCTTCTTATGGTCCATTCTGACAAGTGGATTTTTGAACTTTCGGATCCATCACTAAATGTCAACGAAATAGCAACCGAACGGCCTTAATGGGCCTCCCAGTCAATGGAGCAAAATTAAAAATCAAAGCAATCACAACAGTCCCTCTCAAGGCCAAGCATTCTGAAGATCAAACCCTGGAACTTGGATCTGCCAACTGAATATTGAAGGTCTCTCGTTGGCCAAATGTGACTACCTGGAAAAGATACTGAGAACAAAAAAACATTGATATCCTTGCATTACAGGAAACATGTCGCTAATGATGAGCAAGCACAACATTACAAGATCTATGGACCCTCAAACCCTCAGTGAGAGACCCTCAAACTCCTATTCATAGACCCCAACCTGTCAGTGAGAGACAAATGCTCATTCAGAGACCCCAGTCTCTCAGTGACAGTGGCCTCAGTCAGAGTCCCTCATACTCTCAGAGATCCCTGTCAGAGAGCCTCAAACTGTTCGTGCAAACCCTCTGACCCTCAGTAAATGACTGTCAGACTCTTAGTGGGAAATTCTCAGTGATAGACCCACATCTCTCAGTGACAGTCCCTCAGACTCACACTCAAAGATCCTCAGGACCAACCTTCAGTGACAATCTCAGATCATCAGTTACTGAGACAAGCATTTTATTCCAGATAAATTAATTAATTGAGTTATTTCCTCCAGTTGCCATGGTGAGATTTTAATTAATGTCTCCTGAGCATTAATCCAGCCTCTGCATTGCTAATTCAGTCACGTTACAACTATGCACCAAGGCTCTCAACTACAAACCCACAATAAGAGACAGTTAATGAGAAACTCTCACAGAACGACCGTCAGTGAGAGATCTTCATAGACAAATCATCGTATGGACTTTATATAGACTGTATAAATTAAATTGGCAAAAGATGTCTGGAGGATGAGTTGGTAGGATTCTTTCTCAACCACTTTCTAGAACCACATCCGTGGAACAAACTAGCAATAAATCAAACAAAGTGCTGAAAATATTCAGCAGTTCTGACAGAATCTGTGAAGAGAGAAACAGAGTTAACGTTTTGAGTCAAATATGACTTATAGAGTCATAGAGGTTTACAGCATGGAAACAAGTCCTTCAGCCCAACTTGTCCATGCCGCCCCTTTTTTTAACCCCTAAGCTAGTCCCAATTGCCCGCGTTTGGCCCATATCCCTCTTTACCCATTTTACCCATGTAACTGTCTAAACGCTTTTTAAAAGACAAAATTGTACCCACCTCTACTACTACCTCTGACAGCTTGTTCCAGACGCTCATCACCCTCTATGTGAAAAAATTGCCTCTCTGGACCCTTTTGTATCTCTCCCCTCTCACCTTAAATCTATGTCCTCTAGTTTTAAACTCCCCTACCTTTGGGAAAAGATATTGACTATCTAGCTGATCTATGCCCCTCATTATTTTATAGACCTCTATGAGCCTCCTACGCTCCAGAGAAAAAAGTCCCAGTCTATCCAGCCTCTCCTTGTAACTCAAACCTTCAGAACTAGGGATAAAGCTGTTCACGGTCTTGTATTGTATAATGACGCAGGATTGATATGCAATAGCAAAAGATGCTCTGGGAAAAGGTGATTATAATTAAGATCTAAATGTATAAGGTGGTGGAAGGGTGCCAACCAAACAGGGTGCTTTATCCTGGATGATGTTGAGCTTCTTGAGTATTGTTGAAGCTGCACTCATCCAGCTAAGTCTCGATTATGCACTCCCGACTTATGCCTTGTAGATGGTGGACAGGCTTTGGGGAGTCAGGAGGTGAGTTACTCTCCACAGAATTTCTAGCCATCAAACTGCTCTTGTAGCCACAGTGTTGAAATGGCTAGTTCAGTTCCACTTCTGGTCAATGGTGACTCCGTTGATGTTGATAGTGGGGAGTCAGTAATGGTCATGCCATTGAATGTTAAGGGGAGATGATTAGATTCACTCTTGCTGAAAATAGTTATTGCCACTTGTGGGGCATGGATGTTATTTGCAACTTATCAGCCCAAGCCTGGAAATTGTCCAGTTCTTGCTGCATATGGCACAGAAAGACTCAGTAACTGAGGACACTACCCTGAGAAACACCTACAGCATTGTTCTAGGACTGAGATGATTGACTTTCAACAACCACAACCATACTCCTTTGTGCCAGATATGGCTCCAACCAGTGGAGAGTTTTCTGCCTGATTCCCATTGACTCCAGTTTGATGCTACATTCGATCTAATGCAACATTGATGCCAAGGGCACACACTCTCAACTCACCTCTGGAATTCAGCTCTTTTGTCAATGTCTAGACCAAAACTAGGAGTTGAGTGGCCCTCGCCAAACATAACCCAAACTTGGATAAAGGAACTAAAGGTATGGTTGCTAAATTTGCTGATGACACAAAAATAGATAGGAAAGTAAGTTGTGAAGGGGACATGAGGAGGCTACAATTGAGCGTAGATGGGTTTAAGGAGTGGGCAAAAAATTGGCAAATGGGCTCAAATGTGGGAAAATGTGAAAGTGTCCATTTTGGCAGGAAAAATAAAAAAAATCTAAATGGTTAGAGGGTGCAAAACTCTGAGATCAGTGGGATATGGGTATCTGAGTGTATATAGAACAAAGAACAACACAGCACAGGAACAGGCCCTTCGGCCCTCCAAGCCCGCGCCGCTCCCCGGTCCAGGATTGAATCCTGAATCCAGGATCCCCGCCCATTTTTCCAGCCTATCTACATCCTAATATCCTATCCACCGAGCTGTCCCTCACAGCTACGATGCTTTGTTCATTACAACCTATTAACTCACCCCCACCCCCCCATTCCAGACCATGTGATCTCCAGGGAGAGGCGAAAACCCAGAGTGAAAAACCCCAGGGCCAATATGGGGAAAAAAAATCTGGGAAATTCCTCTCCGACCCCCTGAGGCGATCGAAACGAGTCCAGGAGATCACAATGGCCCTGATCGGAAAATGCTTCCCAACCCTAGTCATTTCCACTTCCACGAACACCATATGAATTCCCTGCCCCCGAGACAGGTTCCCAACTATCCGCAGTCTCGCTCTGTACTGGCACCAGCAAGATGATCATAGAATGAAGCCTTGAAACGAGAAACAAGGAACAATTAGCCCGCGCCGCTCCCTGGTCCAAACTAGACCACTCTTTTGTATCCCTCCATTCCCATTCCGTTCATATAGCTGTCTAGATAAGTCTTAAACGTTCCCAGTGTGTCCGCCTCCACCACCTTGCCCGGCAACACATTCCAGGCCCCCACGACCCTCTGTGTGAAATATGTCCTTCTGATATCTGTGTTAAACCTCCCCCCCTTCACCTTGAACCTATGACCCCTCGTGAACGTCACCACCAACCCGGGGAAAAGCTTCCCACCGTTCACCCTATCTATGCCTTTCATAATTTTATACACCTCTATTAAGTCTCCCCTCATCCTCCGTCTTTCCAAGGAGAACAACCCCAGTTTCCCCAATCTCTCCTCATAACCAAGCCCCTCCATACCAGGCAACATCCTGGTAAACCTCCTCTGTACTCTCTCCAAAGCCTCCACGTCCTTCTGGTAGTGTGGCGACCAGAACTGGACGCAGTATTCCAAATGCGGCCGAACCAACGTTCTATACATCTGCAACATCAGACCCCAACTTTTATACTCTATGCCCCGTCCTATAAAGGCAAGCATGCCATATGCCTTCTTCACCACCTTCTCCACCTGTGACGTCACCTTCAAAGATCTGTGGACTTGCACACCCAGGTCCCTCTGCGTCTCTACACCCTTTATGGTTCTTCCATTTATCGTGTAGCTCCTCCCTACATTATTCCCACCAAAATGCATCACTTCGCATTTATCAGGATTGAACTCCATCTGCCATTTCCTTGCCCAAATTTCCAGCCTATCTATATCCTTCTGTAGCCTCTGACAATGTTCCTCACTATCTGCACTATATAGATCACAAAAGGCTAGAATGCAGATACAGCAAGTAATTAGGAAACATATAGAACATTATCATTTATTACAAGGGGAATTGAATACAAAAATACAGAGGGTATGCTTCAGTTATGCAGGGCATTGGTGAGAGCACATATTTTTAAAAATTCATTCATGGAATGTGGATGTTGCGAGCTAGGCCAGCATTTATTGCCCATTCCTAATTGCCCTTGAACTTAGTAGCTTCTTTCGAGGACAGTTAAGAGTCAACCACATTGCTGTGGCTCTGGAATCACATGTTGGCCAGACCATGTAAGGATGGCAGATATCCTTCCCGAAAGGACATCAGTGAACCAGATGGGCTTTTACGACAATCAACAATAGTTTCAACTTTTAACTCCAAATTATTTTATTAAATACAAATTTCAACATCTGCCATGATAGGATTCAAGCCCGGGTCCCAAAGCATTACCCTGGGTCTCTGGATTACTAGTTCAGTGATAATGCCACTATGCCTTGTTTCCCCTTTATTGCATTGTGTACAGTATTGATCTCCTTGTTTAAAGATGGATATAAATGCTTTGGAAGCAGTTCAGAGAAGGTTTACTAAACTAATACCTGGAATGGGTGGTTTGATGAGAAACATTTGGCACAAAATCTCACAACACCAAGTTAAAGTCCAGCAGGTTTACTTGGCAGCACAAGCTTTCGGAGCACTGCCCCTTCATTAGACGAATGGGAGTTGTGTTCACAAACAGGGCATATATAGACACAAACTCAATTTACAAGATAATGGTTGAAATGCCAATCTTTACAGGTAATCAAGTCTTAAAGGTGCAGACAATGTGAGTAGAGAGAGGGCCAAGCACAAGTTAAAGAGATGTGTATTGTCTCCAGCCAGGACAATTAGTGAGCTTTTGCAAGCCCAGGCAAGTCATGGGGGTTACAGATAGTGTGACATGAACCCAAGATCCCGGTTGAGGCCGTCCTCATGTGTGCGGAACTTGGCTATCAGTTTCTGCTCAGCGATTCTGCGTTGCCGTGTGTCGTGAAGGCCGCCTTGGAGAACGCTTACCCGAAGATCAGAGGCTGAATACCCGTGGCTGCTGAAGTGTTCCCTGACTGGAAGGGAACACTCCTGCCTGGTGATTGTCGAGTGGTGTTCATTCATCCGTTGTCGTTGATCTCCACATCAAGAAAAATTTGGACAGACTAGGTTTGTATGCACTGGAGTTTAGAAGAGTAAGAGGCGACTTGATTGAAACATATAAGATCCTTAAGGGTATTGACAATGTGGAAAGAGTCTTGCCCTTTGCAAGAGATCTAGTACTGGGGCCACTGTTTAAAATTAAGGGGTTCATTTACGACAAATTGAGAGAAATCTTTTCTCTCGAAGGGTCTTTGGAGCTCACTTTCTCAAAAGACAGTGGAAACAGAGTCCTTGAATATTTTTAAGACAGAGGTGGATAGATTCTTGATAAACCGGGGTGGGGAGGGTGGGGGGGGAGGGGGGGTGAAAGGTTATAGGGAGTAGGTGGGAATGTGGAGTAGAGGTTAAAATCAGATCAACCATGAACTTATTGAATGACGGAGCAGTCTTGAATGGATGAGTGGCCTTCTCTTGCTCCTAATTTGTAAGTTCATATGTTTGCCTGTCACTTGTGTGATGCAAATGTTACTTTTGTCTATCGCCACCCCTGCCTCAGCTCGCTGGCCGCTGAAATCCTCATTGTGGTCTTCTTACCACCTCACATGACTATTATCAAGTTTTCCTGGAGGCCTCACAACTGCACAATCTCTAAACTTGAGCTCAGGCAAAACACTAGGCCCATATCCTAATTTGTACCAAGTCCCCATATTTCTGATCTATATTGACTCCTGGGGTGGAATTTTACCAGCTTGCCCGACCATTGATATATGGTACGAGCCGGTAAAATCGCGTGAGAGCCAAGAAATCAGGATCACGCCCAATTTCTCAGCTCCCCTGATTTTATGAGAGTCGGATTTCGGGCGAGGTCAGCCTCTCAAGTTTCCATGTGTTCCATGGTCGCCGCACTACCAGAAGGACGTGGAGGCTTTAGAGAGAGTGCAGGGAAGGTTTACCAGGATGTTGCCTGGTATGGAGGGGCTTAGCTATGAGGAGAGATTGGGTAAACTGGGCTTGTTCTCCCTGGAAAGACGGAGAATGAGGGGAGACCTAATAGAGGTGTACAAAATTATGAGGAGTACAGATAGGGTGAACAGTGGGAAGCTTTTTCCCAGATCGGAGGTGACGATCACGAGGGGTCACGGGCTCAAGGTGAGAGGGGCGAGGGATAACTCAGATATCAGAGGGATATTTTTTACACAGAGGGTGGTGGGGGCCTGGAATGCGCTGCCAAGTAAGGTGGTGGAGGCAGGCACGCTGACATCGTTTAAGACTTACCTGGATAGTCACATGAGCAATCTGGGAATGGAGGGATACAAACAAATGGTCTAGTTGGACCAATGAGCAGCACAGGCTTGGAGGGCCGAAGGGCCTGTTTCCTGTGCTGTACTGTTCTTTGTTCTTTGTTGTTCTCTGTTTAATGAGCCCAGCGCTCAAACGTCCGGGCTCACTCGCCTTTATGGCCTCGCCGGGAGAGGTCCTCTCTGGCATGGAAAACACCTGCTCCCTACAAACGGGGAAATGGGAAACAGTTCTGTTGGCCTCACCAGTGGAACCGGAAGCCATTGAGGCCACCCGGGGAGGCTGGAAAGTTAAGCCCAGCCCACTGCCTGCAGCAGCTGGAAATGGTCTAGACCATTTTTTCAGCAACTAAATGCACAAGATTAGGCGTGAAAACTTGCCCGAATCAGATCAGGAACTCTCCCATTTTCACACTAGCTGGACACTTAAGCCGAAAACCTACCTTCTCAGAATGGAAATCCCCGTTGGCCTCAGGTGGGATTTTACGATCTCACCCAAGCGAGGTCATAAAATTCTACCCATTGAATCAATCTGGTAAAATACTGCCCCTAGTCTCCCAGGAGCTGGGGAGTCTTGGAGGTTTACAGCATGGAAACAGGACCTTTGGCCCAACTTGTCCATGTCGCCCCTTTTTTTTAAACCCTAAGCTAGTCCCAATTGCCTGCATTTGGCACATATCCCTCTATACCCATCTTACCTATGTAACTGTCTAAACGCTTTTTAAAAGACAAAATTGTACCCGCCTCTACTACTACCTCTGGCAGCTTGTTCCAGCCACTCACCACTCTCTGTGTGAAAATTTGCCCCTCTGGACCCTTTTGTATCTCGCCCCTCTCACCTTAAACCTATGCCCTCTAGTTTTAGACTCCCCTACCTTTGGGAAAAGATATTGACTATCTAGCTGATCTATGCCCCTCATTATTTTATAGAGCTCTGTACGCTCCAGAGAAAAAAGTCCCAGTCTATCAAGCCTCTCCAAACCATCAAGTCCCGGTAGCATCCTAGTAAATCTTTTCTGCACTCTTTCTAGTTTAATAATATCCTTTCTATAATAGGGTGACCAGAACTGTACACAGTATTCCAAGTGTGGCCTTATTAATGTCTCGTACAACTTCAACAAGACATCCCAGCTCCTGTATTCAATGGTTTATTTGGTAGCACGAGCTTTCGGAGTGCTGCTCCTTCATCAGGTAAGTGCACTCATCTGATGAAGGAGCTGCGCTCCAAAAGCTCGTGTTATCAAATAAACCTGTTGGACTTTAACCTGGTGTTGTGAGACTCCTTACTGTGCCTACCCCAGTCCAATGCCGGCAACTCCACATCATGGCTACCATCGACACCGCAAACCGCCGGCTCAAAGTAGAGAGGATCTCCAAGCACATCCCGCATATCGACACAAACATCAAGTTTCTACAAAGATGCAAGAAAGCAGACAAGATACCGAAAGGACTACAGTTCATGAACCCACTCAGTTCAACCTATAATACAGACTACGCTGAGAGACTTTGCCATCGCACCTCTCTTACACTCCTCAAGCACCTCATACACCAGCTCTGCAGCAGAAGCCACAACCTGGAAACCAAGATCGAGTCCACATTCTCAACTTGCACTCAGGACTCAGACCAACTGCGAAACATTGCCAAGCAAACGAGGCAACAGAACTAAGCCATCTACATGCACACCAAGAACAGGAAACCTGAGAAACTCGGCATTATCACCAGCAGCAACCAAGCTTCCCCCATAGTAGAAAACAGTACCACTGCAGGGAAGTCCATTGTCAATTTGTCGGACTACACACTTCAATCAGACGAAACCAAAGTTCTCAGCTGAGGGCTCAATTTTTGCCCCACCACCAAAATGGACCACATCAGTCTCGCAGCGGACACAGAGGAACCCATCAGGTGAATGAGGCTCCGGGCGTTTTTCCACAAACCCCAAGAGACCAACAGCGAACCCGATGAGACAGCCAAAGAACCAAAACAGCCGACAGAGAGATCCGCGGTGCAGTGGCCAAAGAGGAAAGAGTCGAATTGGACTCCTCCGGAAGGCCACTGCCCTTGACTCGACATGTATGCCCAAGCTGTCAGGAGGTATGTCAATGCCAGATTCATCAGTCGCACTCACAAGACAGCACCGAACGTCACCCAAGCACAACGCAATGCCATCCGCGCTCTCAAGACCAACCGCAGCATTGTCATCAAACCAGCAGACAAAGCAGGGGCCACTGTCATACTGAACAGAATGAATTACTGCAAAGAAATTTACCGACAACTGAACAACGAGGAACACTACACACAGTTACCTGCAGATCTGACCAAAAAACACACACGTCAACTCAACTGACTGATCAAGACCTTTGTTCCGGACCTTCAGAGCACCTTCCGTGCTCGCATCCCACGTACTCCTTGCGTTGGAGATCTCTACTGCCTCCCGAAAATACACAATGCCAACACACCCGGCCGTCCCATCATATCAGGCAATGGGACCCTGTGTGAGAACCTCTCTGACTACGTCGAGGGCATCCTGAAACAGGCACTCACCTGATGAAGGAGCAGTGCTCTGAAAGCTCGTGCTACCAAATAAACCTGTTGGACTTTAACCTGGTGTTGTGAGACTACTTACTGTGCCTACCCCAGTCCAACTCCAGCAACTCCACATCCTGTATTCAATGTTCTGACCAATGAAACCAAGCATGCCGAATGACTTCTTCACCACTCTATCCACCTGTGACTCCACTTACAAGGAGCTATGAACCTGTACCCCTAGGTCTCTTTGTTCTATAACTCTCCCCAACACCCGACCATTAACTGAGTAAGTCCTGCCCTGGTTCGATCGACCAAAATGCATCATCTTGCATTTATCTAAATTTAAGTCCATCTGCCATTCGTCAGCCCACTGGCCCAATTGATCAAGATCACATTGCAATCCTAGATAACCTTCGCTGTCCACTATGCCACCAATCTTGGTGTCATCTGCAAACTTAATAACCATGCCTACTAAATTCTCATCCAAATCATTAAAATAAATGATAAATGGGAGGGGCCAAGCCTAACTGGAATTTGAAAACAAGAATGAGAACTATAAAGTTGAGGTGTTGATGGACCAGCATTTATCATTGAGTGTCTTTGTGATGTCGCGGAGGTGTTGTCAGAAGCTCATCTCGGGATTAAATGATACCAAGGTTCTGAACATATTAGTTTAGTATCAGACATGTACTGCCTGCGTCTGTTGGCTCCGTACGAGCAACTTGTCTTCCCCTTAATGCTGGAAGTGATCAGAGTTGGAGGATAAAATTCTAGTGTAACCACTGGAAATGTCACCCGCAATCCAGAACCCCACCTGCACTGATTTGGAGACCCTTAAATGAAATGATGATTTTCCCCGTACATCAAACCAAAAAATTAGTATCATTTTGTGTGAATGTCCTGAAGCAAGGAGGATGCTGTGTAATTTCAAGGTGTCTGTCACCTAGAGAAAGGCTTTGGTTAAAAAAAATTGCCTCGACAACATTCCTTTCCTTTTTAAGTTAGTTTGCTGCAGTGAAGTGAGTCCTTGCAAAGACCCTATGGCCACATGTTTCCCGAAATTGAAACACAACCCTGATGCACTCTGACTGTTCCAGTTATTATTCACATTCTTTCCAATATTCTTAAGCTTTGATTTATTGCTCAATGTCCCGTAAGTACAATATAAAAAAAGGATCCAGCCTTCACCGAGCATGACTGCTGCAGCACTTACTGGACTGTTGAGTGGAAATTCCCAGTCTGATGCCAGCAGACTGATTTACAAAACAATGCTGTGGCCATTAACTCTGACTGTGAGGGTATCTGCGGTTTCATGTGTGTGGCTCATTAAGAAATACAGAATTGAGGCACAGTTGGGTTGGGATTTGAACACTCACAGGCTTCAGAATGGAAGCAAATTTAAAATCACAATTAGATATAGAAAATGTTGTAAATGAGAAGGAGGGTGCTGGTTAGCTTAGATGGCAAGCAATGGTTCAAAATAAAGACAACAGCGAGGATTTGATTCCCATTCTAGCTGAGGTAGACTTGAAACCTGTCTTCTCACCCTGAGAATGGAAGGCAATAGCAAACCACCACTGACAAAAACTGCCAAGGAAATCAGCAGAGGTAAAGCAACAGCAAGGAACGAGCCAAGGAAATACCTTTGGGTATGGGGAGGCCCTCATACCCAAAACAAGCTATATTTAAAAAATCATCCTTGGTCCCCTGCTATTTCTCATCGACATACTGCCTGCCCCTCAGTGACATCAGCTGAAAACCTGGCAGTAATTTTCACATCACAAAACATTACAATGCAATGCAGGGCGGCACAATGGTTAGTACTGCTGCCTCGGGCCCGGGTTCAATTCCAGCCTTGGATGACTGTGTGGAATCTGCACATTCCCCCCATGTCTGTGTGGGTTTCCTCCGGGTGCTGCGGTTTCCTCCCACACTCCAAAGATATGCAGATTAGGTTGATTGGTCATGCTCAATTGCCCCTTGGTGTCAGGAAAATTAGCAGGGTAAATATGTGGATTACAGCGATAGGACCTGGGTAGGATTGTTGTCAGTTCAGGCTTGATGAGGTGAATGGCTTCTTTCTGCACTGTAGGGATTCTATGATTCTAATTTAACTTAATTTGCCACGGTCAATAGGATTAGTGGGCTGTGCTGGATTTCCACCAACAGACACCAGAGATGGTGGCACTGGCTGCCATGAGAGTTGCCATGGAGTGGCATACCTGGAAGATAAGATCACATCGACGTCTCTGATGGTCTGGGCTCTGCTGATCGACGCTTTTCAACATTTAACAATGACATCAAGACTTAATGGCTAAGGGAGTAAACCCGGCACAAAATCTGGAGTGGAGTCCGATTAGCCAGTTTGTGTTTTCTTCAATTTAACACCTTCCAGCAGCTTCTGCAACCAACTAGACCTCTCTGGATACCAGCCTATGCAGTCAAGGAGGGGTACAGATACGAAACAAGTCCGCACCTCCTAAAACCATGCCAAGACTCTGCAGCAAACAAAGAAAGGTTTAAAGCTGGAATATGAGGACTATGTGTCCTGCCATGAACAATGACCCACATTCCACAGCAAATGTATGGCAAGAGTGACTGTGAGCCATGCAAACTTGGTGTCGATATTACCACTCTACAAGAGCCCAGATTAGAAAATGCAGGCTCTATTTGAGAGGCTAATTACACATTCAACTGGCATGGAAAAAGCACTGATGAGTGCCAAGCATGGTGTATGCTTTGCAGTGAGCAATTGGCTGACGGAGTCAATTGTATCACCCAGAGCACCTTGGAACACCTCGTCACTTATCAGTTACGATCTGATACAAGTGCTGTCAACATTATATGCACCTACTCCAGCATCTCAGATAAAGTGCATTTCTTCCACTTCCTGGGTGATGTCCTGAAAAACATTCCGAATGACGAGAGTCTATTAGTCCTGGGTGATTTCAATGCAACTGTTTGGCCATGTGTCACTGTCTGGCCCATGTGCCTTGTTCCTGATGGAGTGGGCAAGATTAATGATTACAAAGAGCAAAGAACAATACATCACAGCAACAAGTCCATCGGCCCTCCAAACCTGCACCGATCATGTGTTCCTAACTAGACCATCCGTCTGTAAACCTCCATTCCCAGTCCGTTCATGTGGCTATCTAGATAAGTCTTAAATGATCCCAGCGTGTCTGCCTCACCCACCTTGCCTGGTAGTGCATTCCAGGCCCCCACCACCCTCTGTGTAAAATACGTCCCCCGCATATCTGTTTTGAACCTTGCCCCCCCCCTTACCTTGAACTTGTGACCCCTTGTGTTTGTCATTTCTGACCTGGGAAAAAGCTTCCAACTGTTCACCCTATCTATGCCCTTCATAATTTTATAAACTTCTGTTAGGTCGCCCCTCAACCTCCGTCTTTCCAGGGAGAACAACCCTAGTTTACTCAATCACAGCTCATAGCTAATGCCCTCCTTACCAGGCAACATCCTGGTAAACCTTTTCTGCACTCTCTCCAAAGCCTCCACGTCCTTCTGGTTGTGTGGTGACCAGAACTGGACGCAATATTCCAAATGTGGCCTAACCAACGCTCTATATAACTGCAACATCATATGCCAACTTTTATACTCTATGCCCCGTCCAATAAAGGCAAGCAAGCCATATGCCTTCTTCACCACCTTTTCCACCTGTGCTGCCACCTTTAAGGATCTGTGGACTTGCGCACCCAGATCCCTCTGTGTGTCTATACTCCTGATGGTTCTGCCATTTATTATATAGCACCCCCCTGCATTAGTTCTACCAAAATGCATCACTTCGCATTTATTTGGATTAAATTCCATCTGCCATTTCTCCGCCCAATTTTCCAGCCTATTTATATCCTGTTGTATTCTCTGACAATGTTCATCACGATCCGCAACTCCAGAAATCTTTGTGTCGTCCGCAAACTTACTAATCAGACCAGCTACATCTTCCTCCAAATCATTTATATATATCACAAACAGCAGAGGTCCCGGTACAGAGCCCTGCGGAACACCACTAGTCACAGACCTCCAATCAGAAAAAGACCCCTCCACTGCTACCCTCTGTCTTCTATGGCCAAGCCAGTTCTGTACCCATCTAGCTAGTTCACCTTTGATCCCATGAGATTTAACCTTTTGCACCAGCCTGCCATGAGGGACCTTGTCAAATGCTTTACTAAAATCCATGTAGACGACATCCACGGCCCTTCCCTCGTCAATCATTTTTGTCACCTCCTCAAAAAACTCAACCAAATTTGTGAGGCATGACCTCGAATTAAGTCTTCTTGAGCTTTGTGCCCTGAATGAACGATGAGACATTAATGCCATCTTTCAGAGCAGACGTTGCCAAAGGTGTCATGGCAAGACCTAGGACCCAGTTATCATGGGAGGGTACAATCTACCCAATGTTCTCCGCATCCGCACTTACCACAGTGCAGATTGTGATGCAGCAAAGTGAAGGTTCGCCCCCGAAACAAGACAACCACCACGATCAACGTACCTTGCGCAAGTAATGATGCCAAATGCCAACACTTCATACTGTAACCAGAATGATCACCACCTACCAAAGGTTTAGCAGGAAGCACCGATGCTGGTATTGGTGAAGCTTGGAAGTCACAATGCTCAATCGTCTATGAAGCAGCCGAAGCATCATTTGATAAAGGACTAGTTTGAGGGTGTTGGAGTAGAGTTAAGAGAGAAATCAGGGGGGCAAAAAAGGGGACACGAGATTGCTTTGGCAGCTAAGGTAAAGGAGAATCCAAAGAGCTTCTACAAATACATAAAGGGCAAAAAAGTAGCTGGAGAGAGAGTAGGGCCTCTTAAGAATGAACAAGGTCATCTATGTGCAGATCCACAAGAAATTGGTGAGGTCCTAAATGAATATTTCTCATCAGTATTTCCTATTGAGAAAGGCATGGATGTTAGGGAACTTGGGGAATACTGTGTACAGTTCTGCTCACCTATTATAGAAAGGATATTATTAAACTAGAAAGAGTGCAGAAAAGATTTACTAGCATGCTACTGGGGCTTGATGGTTTGAGTTATAAAGGGAGGCTGGATAGACTGGGACTTCTTTCCCTGGAGCGTAGGTCGCTTAGGGACGATCTTATAGAGGTCTATAAAATAATGAGGGGCATAAATAAGGTAGATAGTCAACATCTTTTCCTGAAGGAAGGGGTGTCTAAAACTAGAGGGCATAGGTCTAAGGTGAGAGGGGAGAGATGCATAACATACACAACAGTCCAGACACTATACAACCAGAGGATACATGTGATAGTCGATGAATACTGGATCAACTCACATAAAGAAATCCAAACTCCTTGTGAGCTTTGTGTGAAGGGATCAGGAGGGTGTATGGTCCAACCATGACAAAAGTTGCCCCTCTGAAATAGGCAGATGGTAAAGAAATCAATGACAGAAGTGAAGAGATTTTCCCGGGCTGAACACGATTGTGAGCTGTACTCTTGTGAGACGGACATCTCACGATCCCTGATTGGCAGTCTTCCACAGCTTCCTATCACGGATGCGTTAGATGAAGAACCCTCATCATAGAGTCATAGAGGTTTGCAGCATGGAAACAGGCCCTTCGGCCGAACTTGTCCATGCCGCCCGTTTTTTTTAAACCCTTAAGCTAATCCCAATTGCCCGCATTTGGCCCATATCCCTCTGTACTCATCTTACCCATATAATTGTCTAAACGCTTTTTAAAAGACAAAATTGTATACGCCTCTATTACTACCTCTGGCAGCCTGTTCCAGATACTCACCACCCTCTGTGTGAACAAGTTGCCCCTCTGGACACTTTTGTATCTCTCCCCTCTCACCTTAAACCTATGCCCTCTAGTTTTAGACTCCCCTACCTTTGGGAAAAGATATTGACTTTCTGGCTGATCTATGCCCCTCATTATTTTATAGACCTGTATAAGGTCACCCCTCAGCCTTCTATGTTCCACAGAAAAAAGTCCCAATCTATCAAGCCTCTTCTAATAACTCAAACCATCAAGTCCCAGTAGCATCCTAGTAAATCTCTTCTGCACTCTTTCTAGTTTAATAATATCCTTTCTATAATAGGGTGACCAGAACTGTACACAGTATTCCAAGTGTGGCCTTACCAATGCCTTGTACAACTTCAACAAGACGTCCCAACTCCTGTATTCAATGTTCTGACCAATGAAACCAAGCATGCTGAGTGCCTTTTTCACCACTCTGTCCACCTGTGACTCCACTTTCAAGGAGCTATGAACCTGTACCCCTAGATCTCTTTGTTCTGTAACTTTCCCCAACACCCTACCATTAACTGAGTAAGTCCTGCCCTGGTTCAATCTATCAAAATGCATCACCTCGCATTTGTCTAAATTAAACTCCATCTGCCATTCGTCTGCTCACTGGCCCAATTGATCAAGATCCCGTTGCAATCAGAGATAACTTTCTTCACTGTCCACTGTGCCATCAATCTTGGTGTCATTTGCAAACCTGCCTCCTATATTCTCATCCAAATCATTAATATAAATGACAAATAATAGTGGACCCAGCACCAATCCCTGAGGCACACCGCTGGTCACAGGTCTCCAGTTTGAAGAGATTTACTAGATTGATACCTGGACCGAGTCTTGTGAGGAAAGGCTGGACAGACTGGACATGTCCTCACTGGAGTTCAGAAGAATGAGGGTGACTTGACTGAAGTATACAAGGTCCTGAATGTTCTCGACAAGGTGCATGTGGAAAAGTTGCGGGCAAGTCCAGAATTGGGAGTCCTGTTTTAAAATTAGGGGTCACCTTATAGAACAGAGACGAGTTTCTCTCACAGGAAAGACCACGCAAACAGAAGGGCACCCGACGAGGATTGAATTTCTCGCGAACTACTCAAATATGGAAAGTCCCATCTATTATCAAACCTTCACAACCGTCTCCCTCTCTGTTGGAGGATAGACTCTGTTCCACAGGAGATATGAGATGCAAAAATCATCACACTACACAAAGACAAAGGTAACAGAAGAGACTGCAACAACGAAGGGATGTTTCCTTAAAATTATGGCAAAGACCTTCACCAGTGGCAAACATAACAGACTCCATCATACTTACAGAGCAAGTGTACCCAGAAGCACATGATGGTGGATATATTGAGGACTTGAACTTCTCTATACACTGGCTACAAGTCAAATGTATGAAACAGCGTTAATGGTCTGTTAATTGTCACACACCCAAAAACGTCTGCATGATGAGGTAGCCGGGGCCAGATGATAAGTAGGATGCCCAAAGTTCCACTTCAAAGATGCTTCTAAGTGTGACATGAAGGCCGTAAACATCGACTATCGCACCTAGGACTTAATAGCTGATGACAGAGGACAATGGCAACGCCTCTTATGAGTGGCGCGCACCACCACAATGATGAGTGGCAACAGAATCAGAAAGAACAACCTACAGTGACACTTCACATGTGACACAGTAGAACCTGCCTTTCAACGATAGGACTGTTTAGCTGTCAGCAAAGGTGTGCCATGTGAAAACTTGTAATATATGCAATAAACTTGTTTTCCACATATCCATCATCTTTTATAGTTGGAGGAATCTGTACTAAATGGTGAATCTTTCTCCCTTTGTTCACCAAGGTCCCAGATGCCTCGTTAACCTGCCTACAAAGTTACAACATCGTATCTCCAGCAAACCTGTGCCACAAAAATTTCATGAGCTTGAAGTTGAGGATAGGAATGTGAGATCTGGGCCAATGTTTTGATAGATCTATCCCTCAATGAACTATGCAAGTTAGCTCAATCTCAATTTAATTACATGTGCTTACAATGCTTTGCCCTGTGGCTCTGGTGACAGAGTTAACACCCTGGTCTGCCTCCAATAAGCACTTGAAGTGAAAACAATCTATGTCTGTCTGCAGTGATAATATTTTTATTACCGGCTTTTTATATAAATATCTTGCTGGCCTGTAGTTCATGTAGAAGTGGAAGGAGTTTAACATGTTGTCCAATCCTTGTACTTTATTGAAATCCTATGGATTGTTAGAGGGAGGAAAGACAGAGCGATCAGGGGATTCCACAGTTTGGAGGTCTTGGGACAGAGTGAAGAAAGATGGAAAATGATATGAGGTTTCAATGCAGTGAGGGAGAAGGGTGTCGGACCAGGTAGTTGTAACTTATACAGAACTGATTAGTAATGTTCAGAGGTACTGAGGTTAATCACTGAGCAGACGAAAGAGGTTGTGAAAGACAGAGAAAAGCTTCCTCCACAGTTTGCAGTCCACATCTTACTCTTCTTAAAGCAGCCCATTGTTCAGCAGTCAGTTTTATGTTACCAGTCCTGGAATAGTTTCAGATGGCATGATCACAATGATGGTAGTGTATCGTGCTACTCATGTGTACTTTTGTCCCTTCCTGAGTTGAATTGTTTATGCTTATACCAGTTCATCTGGTTAATTCTTTGCATTTCTAGCTGCAGCTTGCTGTCCCAGTTCCAGCCTGATGGTGACAACCTTTCACCCAGATTTTATTCTATCTCTTTTCTCATTGAAACTAGCAACACAGGCTTAATGGGAATTGACAGTGTTTAATATAGTTCAGGAAGTATAATGATCAACCAGTACAGGTCTATGACCCACCTTGAGCACTGTGTCCACTTCTGATAATTATTTTTTATCTTTTCGTGCGATGTGGGTGTCACTGGCCAGGTCAGCATTAATGCCCATCCTTAATTGCCCTTGAGAAGATGATGGTGAGCTGCCTTCTTGAACTGCTGCAGTCCACACCCAAAGTGCTGTTAGGGAGGGAGTTCCAAGATTTTGACCCAATGACAGTGAAGGAACCGCGATATATTCCAAAGTCAGCTTGGTGAGTGACTTGGAGGAGTATGTGCAGGTGGTGATGTTCCCCTGGCTGGAGCTTTACCGCTTCGCCCGCCCCAGAATCAGGGCGGGCAAGCCTTGCAGAGCCTCAGGCAGGATCTTACGAGCCTTGGGCGGGCGAGGCAGTAAAATTCTGGCACATGTGTCTGCTGCCCTTGTCCTTGTTGGGAGGTGCTCTTGAAGGAGCCTTGGTGAATTGCTGCAGTGCACCTTGTAGATGGTACACACTGCTGCCACTGTGCGTTGGTGATGGAGAGGTGAAACATAGAAACTAGAAGCAGGAGTAGGCCATTCGGCCCTTCATGCCTGCTCTGCCATTCATTTTGATCATGGCTGATCATCGAATTCAATATCTTGATCCCGCCTTCCAAAGTGGGATCCAAAGCAAAGGTGAATTAACTGAAGGGGAACCAGAGAGTAGGGACAGTAAAACTCAGAGAAACAGCAGGCAGGGTGGGGTTGTTAATCAGAGAGGGTCTGGTGGACTGAAGTGCATTTATTTCAATGCGAGAAGTGTAACAGGTAAGGCAGATGAACTTAGAGCTTGGATTAGTACTAGGAACTATGATGCTATTGCCATTACAGAGACTTGGTTAAGGGAAGGACAGGATTGGCAGCTTAACATTCCAGGATACAGATGTTTCAGGCGGGATAGAGGGGGATGTAAAAGGGGTGGGGAAGTTGCACTACTGGTTAAAGAAAATATGATGTGGAGATGCTGGCGTTGGACTGGGGTAAACACAGTAAGAAGTCTCACAACACCAGGTTAAAGTCCAACAGGTTTATTTGGTAGCAAATACCATCAGCTTTCGGAGCACAGCTCCTTCGTCAGATGTGGTATTTGCTACCAAATAAACCTGTTGGACTTTAACCTGGTGTTGTGAGACTTCTTACTAAAGAAAATATCACAGCTGTACTCCGGGACGACACTTTGGAGGGCTCAGACAGCGAAGCAATATGGATAGAGCTCAGGAATAAGAAGGGTGTAGTCACAATATTGGGAGTTTACTATCGGCCACCCAACTGCCAGCGGGAGATAGAGGAACAGATATGTCAGCAGATTTTGGCAAGGTGTAAAAGTAAATGAGGGTTGTTGTGGTGGGAGATTTTAACTTCCTCTATATTGATTGGGACTCACTTAATGCGAGAGGCATGGATGGGGCAGAGTTTGTAAGGAGCATCCAGGAGGGCTTCTTGAAACAGTATGTAGATAGTCCAACTAGGGAAGGGGCCATACTGGACCAGGTATTGGGGAATGAGCCCGGCCAGGTGGTCAATGTTTCAGTAGGGGAGCAGTTCGGGAACAGTGACCACAATTCAGTAAGCTTTAAGGTACTGATGGATAAAGATAAGTGTAGTCCTCAAGTTAAGGTGCTAAATTGGGGGAAGGCTAATTACAACAATATTAGGAGGGAACTGAAGATTGTAGATTGGGGGCAGATGTTTGAGGGCAAATCAACATCTGGCATGTGGGAGGCTTTCAAGTGTAAGTTGATAGGGATTCAGAACCGGCACATTCCTGTAAGGATGAAGGATAAGTATGGCACATTTTGGGAACCTTGGATAACGAGAGATATTGTGAGCCTAGTCAAAGAGAAAAAGGAAGCATTTGTCAAAGCTCGGAGGCTGGGAACACACGAAGCAAGTGTGAAATACAAGGAAAGTAGAAAGAAACTTAAGCAAGGAGTAAGGAGGGCTAAAAGAGGTCACGAAAAAGCATTGGCCAATAGGATTAAGGAAAATGCCAAGGCTTTTTATACATATATAAAGAGCAAGAGGGTAGCCAGGGAGATGTTTGGCCCATTCAAGGACGAGGGAGGGAATCTATGCGTGGAGTCAGAGGAAATGGGTGAGGTATTAAATGAGTACTTTGCGTCAGTATTCACCATAGAGAAGGACTTGGTGGATGATGAGTCTGGGAAAGGATATGTGGTTAGTTTGAGTCATGTTGAGATCAAAAAGGAGGAGGTATTGGGGTTCTTGAAAAACATTAAGGTAGACAAGTCCCCAGGGCCTGATGGGATATACTCCAGAATACTGAGAGAGGCAAGGGAGGAAATTGCTGGGGCCTTGAGAGAAATCTTTGTATCCTCACTGGCTACAGGGGAGGTACAGTAAGAAGTCTTACAACACGAGGTTAAAGTCCAACAGGTTTACTTGGTAGCAAAAGCCACCAGCTTTCGGAGCGCTGCCCCTTCGTCAGGTGACTCACCTGACGAAGGGGCAGCGCTCCGAAAGCTAGTGGCTTTTGCTACCAAATAAACCTGTTGGACTTTAACCTGGTGTTGTGAGACTTCTTACCGTGTTTACTCCAGTCCAATGCAGGCATCTCCACATCATGACTACAGGGGAGGTCCCAGAGGATTGGAGAATAGCCAATGTTGTTCCTTTGTTTAAGAAGGGTAGCAAGAATAATCCAGGTAATTAGAGGCTGGTGAGGCTTACATCAGTGGTAGTGAAATTATTGGAGAGGATTCTTCGAGACAGGATTTATTCCCACTTGGAAATAAGTGGACATATTAGCGAGAGGCAACATGGTTTTGTGAAGGAGAAGTCATGTCTCACTAACTTGATCTAGTTTTTCGAGGAAGTGACAAAGATGATTGATGAGGGTAGGGCAGTGGATGTTGTCTACATGGACTTCAGTAAGGCCTTTGACAAAGTCCCTCATGGCAGACTGGCGCAGAAGGTGAAGTCGCATGGGGTCGGAGGTGAGCTGGCAAGGTGGATACAAAACTGGCTCGGTTAAAGAAGACAGAGGGTAGCTTTGGAAGGGTGCATTTCTGAATGGAGGGCTGTGACAAGTGGCATTCCTCAGGGACCAATACTGGGTCATTTGCTGTTTGTAATATATAAATGATTTGGAGGAAAATGTAACTGGTTTGATTAGTAAGTTTGAGGAAGACACAAAGGTTGGTGGATTTGCGGATAGCGATGAGGACCATCAGAGGATACAGCAGGATATAGATTGGTTGGAGACTTGGGCAGAGAGTTGGCACATAGAGTTTAATCTGGACAAATGTGAGGTAATGCATTTTGGGAAGGTCTAATACAGATAGGAAATATACAGTAAATGGCAGAACCCTTAAGAGTATTGATAGGCAAAGGGATCTGGGTGTACAGATACATCTTCAATGCAGGTGGAAAAGGTAGTCAAGAAGGCATATGGCATGCTTGCCTTCATCGGCCGGGGCATTGAGTTTAAAAATTGGCAAGTCATGTTGCAGCTTTATAGAACCTTAGTTAGGCCACACTTGTTCAATGCTTGTCGCCACACTACAGAAGGATGTGGAGGCTTTGGAGAGGGTGCAGAAAAGATTTACCAGGATGTTGCCTGGTATGGAGGGCAGTAGCTTTGAGGAGAGGTTGGAGAAACTTGGTTTGTTCTCAATAGAACGACAGAGGTTGAGAGGTGACCTGATAGAAGTCTACAAGATTACGGAGGCATGGACAGAGTGGAACATCAGAAGCTTTTTCCCAGGGTGGAAGAGTCAATTACTAGGGGGCACAGGTTTAAGGTGCGAGGGGCAAGGTTTAAAGGAGATGTACGAGGCAGATTTTTTACACAGAGGATGGTGGGTGTTTGGAACTCGTTGCCGGGGGAGGTAATGGAAGTGGATGCGGTAATGACTTTTAAGGGGCGTCTGGACAAAGACATGAATAGGATGGGAATAGAGGGATATGATCCCCGGAAGAGTAGGGGGTTTTAGTTAAGTCAGGCAGCATGGTCGGTGCGGGCTTGGAGGGCCTTTGTTCTTTGTTCTCTTTGTTCTTCCCCCCACATCCCTTGATCCCTTTAGCCCCAAGAGCTAAAATCACAAAATGTTTTGACCTCAACTATTTTCACAGATTTACGACTCTCTGGGTGAAGAAATATCTCCTCATCTCTGCTCTAAAAGGTTTACCCCTTGTCCTCAAACTATGACCCCTAGTTCTAGACTCCTGCACCTATTTAAGTGGGTGGATGGTATGCTGATCAAGACGGTTGCTTTGCTCTGGATTGTGTAAAGCTTCTTGAATCTTGTTGAAGCTGTTTTCCAGGCAGATGGAGAGTATTCCATCACACTGCTGACTTGTACCTTGTAGATGGCGGACAGGCTTTCTTGTAAACCACAATATTTATATGGCTAGTTCAGTTCAGTTTCTGTCAATGGTTAGCCTCAGGATGTTGATCGTGAGGGATTCAGCAATGGTAATGCCATTGAATGTCAAGGGAAAATGTTTAGATTCTTTCTTGTTGCAATTGGTCATTGCCTGACAGTTGTGTGGCACAAATGTAACTCACCACTTATCATTCCCAAGCCTGGATATTGTCCAGGTCTTGCTCCATTTGGACATGGACTGCTTCAATATCTGAGAAGTTGCGAATGGTGCAGAACGTTGTGCAATTATCAACAAATATCCAGATTTCTGACCTTAAGATGGTGGGAAGCTCAGCCCTGCCTTGAGCACTTTGCCCTGTTCTTGTCAGATTCAGTGCTTTTATTTTCAATCAATTATATTTTATGTTAAAGTTGGCACTTTAGAGTTTGTAATTTAAAAATGTAAAGGATAATTAAGAATAGTGAACTAGTTCAAGGCAAGATATGTTTGTCAAGATTGTTTAGAAAAAACCTGAGTGTTTAGTATAAGATGGAATGTAGCAGCATGGATAAAAAATGGTTACGTCCCAGTTAACAGAATAAGGATCAATGTGGGTTGCTTGAATTGGATATGGGCTGGAAGTGATGATGTACCCTAGAGATCAAACTCAAACAGGATTGAAGACAGATATAGGTCAGAAACAATAGAAAGGCTGGTGGAAGATGAAATTTAACGCGGTTAAGTGTGAGGCAATATATTTAGGGAGACAAAGCATGGAATGAGAATATATAGTGAAGAAAAACACTGAAGAGTGTTTTTGAACAAAGAGATCGAAAACACGAGTAAAATTGGTCTTCATTTGTGACGCAAAACAAGCTCATAACTGACCCGCAAAGTGGAGGAGATTAAAACAGAGAATAGGATTTGTAGTCTCTTCATAAACGTTACCCTTCCTAGCTCTGTAAATTCCTTCAGCTCGACAACCCATCCTTCCAGCATCCAACTCTCTTCCTTTGCTCTATCAGAAAGAATCATGTCTTCAGCTGCCTCGGCCCTATTACTCGGATCCACGCGACTTGGTAAAGCTAAAGCTAAGACACAACTGCTTTCTTTACAGGAGAGAGTTTATTGGCTTAGTTCACGGTCAACATGACTTCAACCCACCCCAGTGTTACTCTTTTAAAACAAATCAATACATTTTTACACAGAACGTGGTGAATGTCTGGAATGCGCTGCCCGGGGAAGTGGTGGGAGCAGATATGATAGCGGCATTTCAGAGGCATCTAGATGAATACATGAATAGGATGGGAATGGAAGGGTACGGACTCTGGAAGAGCACACGGTTTTAGTTTCGGCAGGCATCATAATCAGTGCAGGCTTGGCGGGCCGAAGGGCCCGCACCTGTGCTGTACTGTTCTTTGTTCTAAAGTAATTAAAATGGAAAACATCCCCTTGGAGGGACACTTTAACAAAAGGATAAAGATTGAAAGGAAACTTAATAAACAAAATTAAAATGTCATTCTGGGGCTACGAATGCACTCCATCTTCTGAGGTGTGTTACGACCAGCCCCAGGTGAGGTTCCCCAAAATTGTTGATCAGCGTGAGACCCCTCAATTTGTCACTGACTGGCTGGGATACCCTCCAAAATTGTTACAAACCAGGTGAGGAGGAATGATTGGCTCCATATCTTTAGTAAGAAGTTTAACAACACCAGGTTAAAGTCCAACAAGTTTATTTGGTAGCAAAAGCCACACAAGCTTTCGGAGCTCTAAGCCCCTTCTTCAGGTGAGTGGGAATTCTGTTCACAAACAGAGCATATAAAGACACAGACTCAATTATCTTTATATGTGTCTTTATATGCTCTGTTTGTGAACAGAATTCCCACTCACCTGAAGAAGGGGCTTAGAGCTCCGAAAGCTTGTGTGGCTTTTGCTACCAAATAAACCTGTTGGACTTTAACCTGGTGTTGTTAAACTTCTTACTGTGTTTACCCCAGTCCAACGCCGGCATCTCCACATCATGACTTCCATATCTTTAGTCAGCCTACCCTCTGCTGGTAACAATAAAGGTTTAATCTAACAAAGTTCCTTTCCCTTGGATACCTTTTCCAGACCCAATAATTATGTTTAAAAATGGAGCCAATTTAACCAGGCTTTCTTGAGTTAAGAAAGAGTTGGTTTATTAATGAATAAAAGGTAAGGAGAAATGATAAAATACATGCATCTACATTCACACCATTTGAGTCCAATAGTAAGTAAATACAAATGAAAGTAATATGGAACAGTCCTTGTGTTGCGAGGAGGAGATGATGGCACATTGTGTTCCGATGCAGGTTGATTCCAATAGTTGACTTCTGCTGACAAATAGTTGATCCTCTAAGGTTTAGGTATTCTGTAGTTCAGTCAAGAGACTTCAGTTCTTTTTCTAGTTGCAATCATTCTGCTGGCTGATCAACTTTCACAGTCAGAGTGAGAGTTTCAAAAATTTCTGCAAAAAGCTGACTATTACTGCAGGGGCCCTGCCTTGATTTCTGTATGCTTTTCAGTGTGGCAAACTTCTCACAGCACACACACACACACACAGACAGGCAGACACTAGGCAGCATTCTCAGCTAGTCATTAACTCCTGTCTTTGTGTATTCGAACTGGAGTCCACTCGTCTGCCTAGGCAATTATATCCAGGATCTTTGAGATGAGATAGCCAATATGAACCTTTATCTTTACTGGAGATGGTGATCATTCTTTTGATTCTTTTAGAATTACCTTGTCTGGAACCACAGGGAGGAGTTCCATTGTTCGTCAGATAAACACGCTACAGCCATTTCTGTCGTGTCTTTCCATACATTCACTGTGTGTCCTTTAAAAATCTAAAACTCAGGTCTTTTTAAAGTCCAATATTTATGTGTATAAGTCCAGGGTGTTTTCTCCATCATCATAACAGGTGCCCACCAGTCACAGAAGGCCTCAAGGGTACCAGCGGACACCACATGCTCCCAATCCAGGGACACCAAACTACAAATATAGCCATGGAAGAGGTGCAGACAGTTGGGTCGGATGGCCGTCTCAACTCAACCACCCACTGTCTGGACCTCCAAACCCAGTGTCCTAGCTATCCCCAATAATACTGTTTAGCACAAAACAAACTACCCATCAGCTATTTAACCATGTAATTACCATTAAACCCTAACAATGTAATTAATAAGGCATTGACAGACCCCACACTCAGATTCCTTCTAAACCTCTTCACTTCTCCATCTCCTCCTTTAAAACCACCTTAAAGTTCAGGCCTTCTGTAACCTCTTATATATTTTCTTCGTCCAGTGACATAGTGGTCAGCACTGCTGCCTCACAGCGAGCACCAGGGATCCAGCTTCTATACTAGCCTTGGGTCACTGTCTGTGCGGAGTCTGCATGTTCTCCCTGTGTCTGCATGGGTTTTCTGCGGGTGCTCCAGTTTCCATCCACAGTCCAAAGATGTGCGGGCTAGTTGAATTGGCCATGATAAATTGCTCCTTAGCGTCCAAAGATTAGGTTAGGTGGATTAGCTATGGTAAATGTGTAGGGTTACAGGGATGGGGTGGGCCTGGGCTTGGGTAAGATGCTGTTTCGGAGAGGCAGTGCAGACTCAAGGGGCCAAATGGCCTCCTTGTGCACCGCAGGGATTCTGTGGTTCTATCTGTTTACTTGTTTCTCAGTGAAATGCCTTGGGATGTTTGTACACAGTCCATGAGTTATATAAATGCAATTGGTTGTTGTAAGAGCCAAGGATTGATGTCCCAAAAATATGTCAATGTTTTAGCAATGCAAATTCACTTGGTGCTGCGGCTAGCTTTTATTGGTAAGTAGCAGATTACTGGAACACTAGCACGGAGCACGGAATATATACACTGTCAGGTACTTAAGTCATTCAAGCATCTGCTTGCATGTTTGTACATGTCTGAGATATCAGCTGCAGACCTATAACTGTAGTAAAGAGTGTAATCTAGCGAACTAGAGTCATAAATCTCACCACTATCCACTCGCCATGCTGACTGTCCCTAATCAATCCTTGCGTCTCTAAATGCCTGTAGACCCTGTCTCTCAAAATACCTTCCAACAACTTACCCACCACAGATGTGAGGCTCACTGGCCTGTAGTTCCCATGCTTTTCCCTGGAGCCCTTTTTAAACAAAGGCACAACATTTGGCACCCTCCAATCTACAGGCACCTCACCCGTGACTATCTCTGCTAGGGGACCCGCAATTTCCTCCCTCGCTTCCCACAATGTCCTGGGATACACTTCATCAGGTCCCAGGGATTTATCTACCGAGATGCACTTTAAGACTTCCAGCACCTCTTTCTCTGTTATATGTACACTCCTCAAGACATCATTATTTATTTCCCCAAGTTCCCTAACATCCATGCTTTTCTCAACAGTAAATACTGATGAGAAATATTCATCTAGGATCTCACTCATCTCTAATGGATCCGCACATAGATGATCTTGTTGATCCTTAAGAGGCCCTACTCTCTCCCTTGTTACTCTTTTGCCCTTTATGTATTTGTAGAAGCTCTTTGGATTCTCCTTTGCCTTATCTGCCAAAACAATCTCGTGTCCCCTTTTTGCCCTCCTGATTTCTCTCTGAACTCTACTCCTACACCCACTTTACCCTTCGAGGGATTCACTTGATCCCAGCTGCCTATTCATGTCATGTGCTTCCTTCTTCTTCTTGAGCAGGGCCTCAATGTCCCGAGTCATCCAGGGTTCCCTACTTCTGCCAGCCTTGCCTTTCACTCTAATGTGTTTACCCTGAACCCTGGTTAACACACTTTTGAAAGCGTGCCACTTACCAGACGTCCCTTTGTCTTCCCACAGACTCCCCCAATTAACTTTTGAAAGTTCCTGCCTCATACCATCAAAATTGGCCTTGCCCCAATTTAGAATTTTAACTTTTGGGCCAGACCAATCACTCTCCATATGATCACTGGTCCCAAAGTGATCCCTCACTAACACTTCTGTCACCTGCCCTTCCTTATTTCCCAAGAGGAGGTCAAGTCTTGCCCCCTCTCCAGTCGGGCCATCCACAAACTGAATGAGAAATTCCTCCTGACCAGACTTAACAAATTTCTCTCCATCCAACCCTCTAATACTATGGCTATCCCAGTCAATGTTGGGAAAATTAAAATCCCCTACTATTACCACCCTATTTTTCTTGGAGCTATTTGTAATCTCAAGAACAAACAAAGAACAAAGAAAATTACAGCACAGGAACAGGCCATTTGGCCCTCCAAGCCTGCACCGACCATGCGGCCCGACTGAACTAAAACCCCCTACCCTTCAAGGGACCATATCCCTCTATTCCCATCCTATTCATGTATTTGTCAAGACGCCCCTTAAAAGTCACTACCGTATCCGCTTCCACTACCTCCCCCGGCAACGAGTTCCAGGCACCCACTCCTCTCTGTGTAACAAATCTGCCTCGTACATCTCGTTTAAACCTTGCCCCTCGCACCTTAAACCTATGCCCCCTACTAACTGACTCTTCCACCCTGGGAAAAAGCTTCTGACTATCTCTGTCCATGTCTCTCATCATCTTGCAGACTTCTATCAGATCACCCTTCAATCTCTGTTGTTTCAGTGAGAACAAACCAAGTTTCTCCAACCTCTCCTCACAGCTAATGCCAGGCAACATCCTGGTAAATCTTTTCTGAACACTCTCCAAAGCCTCCACATCCTTCTGGTAGTGTGGCGACCAGAATTGAACACTATATTCCAAGTGCGGCCTAACTAAGGTTCTATAAAGCTGCAACGACTTCCCAAATTTTAAATTCAATGCCCCGGCCGATGAAGGCAAGCATGCCGTATGCCTTCTTGACTACCTTCTCCACCTGCATTGCCACTTTAAGTGACCTGTATACCTGTACACCCAGATCCCTTTGCCTGTCAATACTCTTAAGGGTTCTGCCATTTACTGTGTATTTCCTATCTGTATTCGACCTTCCAAAATGCATTACCTCACATTTGTCCGGATTAAACTCCATCTGCCATCTCTCCGCCCAAGTCTCCAACTGATCTACATCCTGCTGTATCCTCTGATGGTCCTCATCGCTATCCCCAAATCCACCAACCTTTGTGTCTTCCGCAAACTTACCAATCAATCCAGTTACATTTTCCTCCAAATCATTTATATATATATTACAAACAGCAAAGGTCCCAGCACTGATCCCTGAGGAATGCCACTTGTCACAGCCCTCCATTCAGAAACGCACCCTTCCACTGCTACCCTCTGTCTTCTTTGACCGAGCCAGTTTTGTATCCACCTTGCCAGCTCACCTCTGATCCCATGCGACTTCACCTTCTGCACCAGTCTGCCATGAAGGACCTTGTCAAAGGCCTTACTGAAGTCCATGTAGACAACATCCACTACCCTACCCTCATCAATCACCTTCGTCACTTCCTCGAAAAACTCGATCAAGTTCATGAGACACGATCTCCCCTTCACAAAACCATCTTGCCTCTCACTAATACGTCCACTTATTTCCAAGTGGGAATAAATCCTGTCTCGAAGAATCCTCTCCAATAATTTCCCTACCACTGGTGTAAAGCTTAGCGGCCTGTAATTACCTGGATTATCCTTGCTACCCTTCTTAAACAAAGGAACAACATTGGCTATTCTCCAATCCTCTGGGACCTCTCCTGTCTCACATTGTCTGTACCTTTACGCTCTCTCCACTCACATTGTCTGTACCTTTACGCTCTCTCCACTCACATTGTCTGTACCTTTACGCTCTCTCCACTCACATTGTCTGTACCTTTACGCTCTCTCCACTCACATTGTCTGTACCTTTACGCTCTCTCCACTCACATTGTCTGTACCTTTACGCTCTCTCCACTCACATTGTCTGTACCTTTACGCTCTCTCCACTCACATTGTCTGTACCTTTACGCTCTCTCCACTCACATTGTCTGTACCTTTACGCTCTCTCCACTCACATTGTCTGTACCTTTAAGACTTGATTACCTGTAAAGACTCGCATTCCAACCATTATTTTGTAAATTGAGTTTGTGTCTTTATATGCCCTGTTTGTGAATAGAACTCCCACTCCACCTGACGAAGGAGCAGCGCTCCGAAAGCTAGTGGCTTTTGCTACCAAATAAACCTGTTGGGACTTTAACCTGGTGTTGTGAGACTTCTTACTGTGTTTACCTCTCCTGTAGCCAATGAGGATACAAAGATTTCTCTCAAGGCCCCAGCAATTTCCTCCCTTGCCTCTCTCAGTATTCTGGGGACTTGTCTACCTTAATGTTTCTCAAGAACCCCAATACCTCCTTTTTGATGTCAACATGACTCAAACTAACCACACATCCTTTCCCAAACTCATCATCCACCAAGTCCTTCTCTATGGTGAATACTGACACAAAGTATTCATTTAATACCTCGCCCATTTCCTCTGGCTCCAAGCATAGATTCCCTCCCTTGTCCTTGAGTGGGCCAACCCCCTCCCTGGCTACCCTCTTGCTCTTTATATATGTATGAAAAGCCTTGGGATTTTCCTTAATCCTGCTGGCCAATGCTTTTTCGTGACCCCTTTTAGCCCTCCATACTCCTTGCTTAAGTTTCTTTCTACTTTCTTTGTATTCCACACTTGTTTTGCTCCTCAATTTCCCACAGACTATTTGGGGACCTATAGTACAACCCTATCAAAGTGATTTCCCCCTTCTTATTTCTCAGTTCTACCCATATAGACTCAGTGGCCGAACCCTCGGATATATCCCCTCTCAGTACGGCCGTGATGTTTTCCCTAATCAAAAGTGTAACTCCCCCTTCTCTCTTACCTCCTGTTCTATCTTTCCTATAGCATCTGTACCCTGGAACATTGAGCTGCCAGTCCTGTCCCTCCCTTAGCCATGTTTCAGTAATTGCGATACTATCCCAGTCCCACGGACACTGCCCCACCCCCACAAGATTACTGACCCCTTATGCACCCCCCCGCCCCACCCCCTGAGTTAATCTGCCTTGCCCGTCAGGCCCCTTGCATTGAAATAAATGCAGTTTAACCTGGACTTCCCTTGCTCTCTGTCTTGCTTTTGCCTGATCTGTCTGGTACTAGGATTACTGACACTGCCTTTACTAATTAATGTGTTATCTTTAACTTCTGTGCTGACCTCAAACTTCTCTTCTATCTCCCTACTGCTTTGGATCCCACCCCCCTGCCAAACTAGTTTAAACCCTCCTGAGTGGCTCTAGCAAATCTCCCCGCCCGGATGTTAGTTCCCCTCCAGTTCAGGTGTAACCCGTCCCTCTTGAACAGATCAGCCCTTCCCCAGAAAAGATCCCAATGATCCAAAAATCTAAATCCCTGCCCCCTGCACCAGCTCTCAAGCCACGCATTCATCTGCCTAATCTTCCTATTCCCACTCTCACTAGCACGTGGCAGCGGCAGTAGTCCAGAAATTACTACCTTCGAGGTCCTGCACGTTAGCCTTCTGCCTAACTCTCTATATTCACACTTCAGGACCTCATCCCTTTTCCTACCTATTCCTACTTGAAACTGGGAGTGTTTCAGATCTGACTTTTAGACCCGTTCTCAGGCACCTGCATACGCACTCTGCCTGCAAAAATATCAGCGATTCCGAATCGCACTGTACAAGCCTGTGGGCGGGGCTTAACACACCCGGCTGAGTGAGTGGGCGAGGATCTGGCAGATGGAGTATAACGTTAACAAATGCGAGGTTATTCACTTTGGAAGAAATAATAGCAAATTGGATTATTATCTAAATGGAAAGAAATTACAACATGCTGCTGTGCAGAGGGACATGGGGGTCCTTGTACATGAGACGCAAAAACCCAGTCTGCAGGTGCAACAGGTGATCAAGAAGGCAAATGGGATGTTGGCCTATATCGCAAGGGGGACGGAATATAAAAGCAGAGATGTCTTGCTGCATCTGTACAGGGCATTGGTGAGGCCGCAGCTGGAATACTGTGTGCAGTATTGGTCCCCTTATTTGTGGAAGGATATATTGGCCTTGGAGGGAGTGCAGAGAAGGTTCACCAGGTTGATACCAGAAATGAGGGGTGTTGATTATGAGGAGAGACTAAGCAGATTGGGTTTGTATTCGTTGGAATTTAGAAGGCTGAGGAGGGATCTTATAGAGACCTATAAGATAATGAAGGGGCTGGATAGGGTAGAGGTGGAGAGATTCTTTCCACTTAGAAAGGAAACGAGAACAAGAGGGCACAGCCTCAAAATAAAGGGGGGTCAGTTTAGGACAGAGTTGAGGAGGAACTTCTTCTCTCAGAGGATGGTGAATCTCTGGAATTCTCTGCCCACTGAAGTGGTGGAGACTACCTCGTTGAATATGTTTAAATCACGGATAGATGGATTCCTGATCGGTAAGGGAATTGGGGGTTATAGGGATCAGGCGGGTAAGTGGAACTAATCCACTTCAGATCAGCCATGATCTTATTGAATGGCAGGGCAGGCTCGAGGGGCTAGATGGCCTACTCCTGCTCCTATTTCTTATGTTCTTGTGTTCTTATGAAACTCTGCAGCTCCAATCAGTGCCTCCAACTGCACATGCGCAGAAACAAATGATAGAATGCGGCTCCCCTGCTACATCGCGCCCGGGCCGGATAATGCCTCCCCCTGGCCGCCACAGACACTGCCCCACCCCCACAAGATTACTGACGCCCCCCCACCCCCTGAGTTCATCTGCCTTCCCGTCAGGCCCGTTGCATTGAAATAAATGCAGTTTAATCTGGGATTCCCTCGCTCTTAGTCTTGCTTTTGCCTAATCTGTCTGATACTCGGATTACTGATAAACTCTCTTTAATTTATGTGCTGTCCTCAACCTGAGTACTGAGGGAGTGCTGCACTGTCAGAAGGTCAGTACTGATGGAGTGCTGCACTGTCAGAGGGTCAGTACTGAGGGAGTGCTGCACTGTCAGAGGATCAGTACTGAGGGAGTGTTGCATTGTCAGAGGGTCAGTGCTGAGGGAATGCCGCACTGTCAGAGGGTCAGCACTGAGGGAGTGCCGCACTGTCAGAGGGTCAGTACTGAGAGAGTGCTGCATTGTCAGAGGGTCAGTACTGAGAGAGTGCCGCATTGTCAGAGGGTCAGTACTGAGAGAGTACCGCACTGTCAGAGGGTCAGTACTGAGGGAGTGCCGCACTGTCAGAAGGTCAGTACTGAGGTTGTGCCACACCGTCAGAGGATCAGTGCTGAGGGAGTGTCGCACTGTCAGAGGGTCAGTGCTGAGGGAGTGCCGCACTGTCAGAGGGTCAGTGCTGAGGGAGTGCCGCACTGTCAGAGGGTCAGTGCTGAGAGAGTGTCGCACTGTCAGAGGGTCAGTACCGAGGGAATGCTGCACTGTCAGAGGGTCAGTGCTGAGGGAGTGTCGCACTGTCAGAGGGTCAGTACCGAGGGAATGCTGCACTGTCAGAGGGTCAGTAGTGAGGGAGTGCCGCACTGTCAGAGGGTCAGTAGTGAGGGAGTGTCGCACTATCAGAGGGTCAGTACCGAGGGAATGCTGCACTGTCAGAGGGTCAGTAGTGAGGGAGTGCCGCACTGTCAGAGGGTCAGTAGTGAGGGAGTGCCGCACTGTCAGAGGGTCAGTACCGAGGGAGTGCCGCACTGTCAGAGGGTCAGTACTGAGGGAGTGCCGCACTGTCAGAGGGTCAGTACTGAGGGAGTGCCGCACTGTCAGAGGGTCAGTACTGAGTGAGTGCCGCACTGTCAGAGGGTCAGTATTGAGGGAGTGCTGCACTGTCAGAGGGTCAGTAGTGAGGAGGGGGGGATGGGGGGGATGGGGGAGCTGGGAGGCCAGGGGGTCGGGGCTGGGTGGACAGGGGGCGGGGCGGGGCTAGGAGGACCGGGGGGCGGGGCTAGGAGGACCGGGGGGCGGGGCTAGGAGGGCCGGGGGCGGGGCTGGGAGGACCTGCTGTGTTCACTCCTTGGCGCCGGCCGCCGGAAGTGCCGGTGCGGCGGTTGCCGGGATTGTTGCGCACTTCCGGTTGTTTTGTTTTGAACCGGATGCGGCCCCGGGGGGGGCGGGGCCTCGGGGCGCGAGCCACTTCCGCCGGAAGTGGAGGCGCTGAACGGTAACGGACGATGGAGGGCGGCAAACCCACCGCTTTCGACCGGGCGCCGGGAGCGGGTCGCGGCCGAGGCCGGGGTTTCGGCGTTGCTCCCACCCCGCAGGCCCCGGGCCCCGGCGGCCGCGCCCAGGGACACGGGGACGGAGCGCAGGAGAACGGGCTGTGCGCCGGCCCGGGGCCTGGGCCTGGCCTGGGGTTGGCGGCCGGAGTCGGCACCGCCAACGGGGCGGCTATCGTGCAGGGCAACGGGGTCCATGTGAAGAGCGGCATCCAGCAGCAGGAACCGCTGAGGCAGCCCCGGAGCAGCCCGCCCGCTGCCGAGTACTCAGGTAAAGGCCTATAGATGTATGTACAGCCAGGTAACGTATAGAATCTATAGGGAGAGGCAGGTACATCTCTATAAATCTGTGGGGAGTTCGTCAAATCCAGGGAATGTATAGAATCTATAGAGGCTGTAAGAGGCTAAAATACATTGATAAAAACAAACTACTGCGGATGCTGGAATCTTGAACAAAAACAAAATGCTGTAAAATCTCAGGGCGGACAGCAAGAGTGGAGAGAGAATAGAAGCAATGTTTTGAGTCAGGGTGACCCTTCATCAGCTGATTATAAGGTGCATTGATATCTGGTTAATGTACAGAATCTGTAGAGATTCCATGTTGTTCAGGTGCATTTATATCCATGCAACTTAGAATCTTGAGAGACTATAAGGGATTTAGGTATGTTAATATTTTATATACACATATACATGCTGTAAGAGTTTTAGTTGTAGTAATATCCAGGTGACGGTTAGAATCAAGAACATTAATATCCATTAATATCTGGAGAATCTAATCAGGTACATTCATATCTGGGGAATGTGTTGAGGGTTCAGGTGCATTGAATTTTACGGGGAGGCGATAGCCTAGTGATTATTAGAATCATAGAATCCTTACAATGCTGAAGGAGGCCATTCAGTCCATCAAGCCTGCACCGACAACAATCCCACCCAGGCCCTATCCCCATAGTCCCACGTATTCACCCTGCTAATCTCCCTGACACTAAGGGGTAACTTCCCATGGCCAATCCACCTAACCCGCATATTTTTGGACTGGGAGGAAACCAGAGCACCCAGAGGAAACTCGTGCAGAGACAGAGAGAACGTGCAAACTCCACACAGACAGTGACCTGGTGTCGGAATTGAACCTAGTTCTCTTTCACTGTAAGGCAGCAGTGCCACTGTTCCGCCCATGGATATTGCTGGACTATTACATGGATTTTGCTGGACTATTAATCCAGAAACTCAGCTAATGTTCTGGGGACCCCAGTTCAAATCCCGCCACTGCAGATGGTGGAATTGTGAATTTTTTTAAAATCTGGAATTATGAATCTACTTATGATAATGAAACCATTGTCAATTGTCAGAAAAACCCATCTGGTTCGCTAATGTCCCTTAGGGAAGGAAGTCTGCTGTCCTTGCCTGGTCTGGCCTACTTGTGCCTCCAGAGCCACAGCAATGTGATTGACCCTTAACTGCCCTTGGGCAATTAGGGAATGGGCAATAAATGTTGGCTACCAAGTGACACCCATGTCCCACAAAGTAATTTTTAAAATTCCAATTTGTCCATGTCCTCAAGTATGTTACTAGCCTCTCTGTTTACTTGCTATGTTGGTGCTCTGTATATCCAAATACAGGCTGTTAATATATATTAAAAAGGGTAGTCCTAATGCCAGTTGTGGGGGCACACCATTGCATACTTCCATGCAGTCTGAAGAACAATCCTTCACCAATGTGCCTTCCTCTCTGCTTCTTAGCTAATTTAAATCCACACTGCTGCTGTCTCTTTAATTCAGTGCACTCTAATTTTTCTGACAACTGTGATGTCGTACTTTATCAATGGTCTTTCCAAAATCTCTACACACATCAATATACTCCCCATCCACCCTTCTATTGCTTCATTAAATAATTCAATCAAGTTAGCCATAAGTTTACCTTTAATAAATGCATGTTTGTTGTCATATATTGACCAGTGTTTTCCTGCATCATTGTGTCTCAAAAGTTCTCCCACTACTGACATTAAGATGACTATATTATCATGGGTATATTGTTAGATATTCAGCTGCATGATTAAATATCTGCAGGTAATTTATTTCAATAGGCCACTCATTGTTGAGTATTTGGGTAAATTAATGTGAATATACACCAGTATATAGCTATATAGCTCAAACATCTTGTCAACTGTCACTGAAGTAACTTTTCATGAATGAATTTCAAATGCACTCTGCAGTTTATAAAAACATAAGTTTGAAACCGGTAAATAATGTCAGTTAACTTCTGTTGCTCAAATAATTTTGCTTAAAACGCTTTTTAAACTTGACCTTAATAAAGAACATCCCAAGTGCTTTGCATCTGGTGAAGCACCATTTGAATTTGTACACAGCGAGCCCCACAAACAGCAGCGCTTGGGGAAGAACCCTTCTCACATATCGGGCCATGGGAACTTTTTCATCCGCCTAAGAGGGCAGCGTGGGCTTTGGTTTAATGGCTCCTGAAATATGGTGAGAATGTCAGCCTAGATTTTGTGCTCTAGATTAGGGAACCCATGGTTTTCTGAATTAGAGGGGAGAGTGGTACTCATTGAACCATGGCTGACACCATTAGCTGCGGTTACAGAAGAGCAGACTGGGAGACATTTGGACTGGGGAATATGTCTATTCAGTCCTATGTGTCCATTACATTAACTGCTGTGACCACATTTACAGTCTATATGTAAACTTGTCGTATAATGTTAACTGCACAATCCTGCCATTGGGAACTCTGCTGCATCTTCTGGGTGCAGTTGCGTAGGAACAGTCGTCATTTGCAGTTTTCATTATAAATGTGGAAACAAACTCAGGATGGAACAAAGTGACAGGAATTACTTGGCGCCAAAGCTCTTCACCTGTTGTACAGCACTCAGTTGCACTTAACGTTTGGTGTTATTGTTTTTTTAAAAAAAATGCTTATGCTGTGCACATTGTCATATCTAACATCAATGTCAATGTTTGAAGTAAGATTTCCTATGTAAATATTTGATATATTAATGTGACATGGACATGTGCTAATAGTTTGTTGATGAAGTAAACAAGTTTCTCCTAAAACCTTTTGGCTAAAATGTTTGCCTTGCCATTTTTGCTCATTATTGAAATTCCTAATGTCCAAAATAAAATAATATATTTCACAACATGAATAAATTTACGCATTCTCTTGTGTCTTTTAATGCTTTAATTGAAGTGTCTATTTCGAGGTCTCAAAGCCTTGGTTTAGCTGTTTGCTTGTTTCGTCCTCTGTTGGATTGAACTTTTTAAATCTATCTGAGAGTTTGCAGACGTTCCCAGCCTGTAGTCAGTGCACTCGCTGGACTGTAATAGTGGCTGTGAAAAAGAATTGGGTGATTGATTTCTCAATGCTTTCTTGAATTATGTGACCTCTTTAGATTTTAGGAGAGCTGAATGAAGGCTTAGTCAAAGAGTTGGGTTTTAAGGAAGGTCTAAAAAAGAGAAGAGTTGAATGGAGAGGCAGAATGGTTAAGGGAGAGAATTCCAGAGCTTGACCTAGACAACTGAAGGCTCAAACGATAATGGGGCATGGTGGAAAAATTGCACAAGAGTCCATAGCTGGGCAATATGGAGTGTTTGGGAGATTTAGTGCAAGTTACAAAGATGTGACATTTAAATCGGAAGTCTTGGAGTGGATGTGTGTCAGTGAGGACGTGGTGATGGATGGGATATAGTGTGGGATCGGATGCAGGCAGAAGAGGTTTACAGAGCGGTGGAAGGTCCCAAGAACATTAGAGCAACTGAATCTAGAAAGTTTCCATGGAAAATACATTGTTTGATAAAGTACCACACAACAGGCTTGTCAGCAAAGTTAAAACCCATGGAATAAAAGGGACAGTGGCAGCAGGGATACAGCGTTGGCTGAGTGACAGGAAACTGAGTTGTGGTGAATGGCTGTTTTTCAGATTGGAGGAAGGGATCTGTATGAGGAACATTGCTTTTCTTGATGTATATCAATGACCTAGATGTAAGTGTGCAAGGCACAATTTCAAAACTTGCAGGGAGCACAAAATTTGGAAGTGTTGTGGACTCGGGAATAGTGATCGACTTAAAGAATACAGGATGGTGGAATGGATGGGCACTTGGCAAATGTAATTCAGTGCAGAGAAATGTGAAGTGAAACGTTTTGGTAGGAAGAATGAGGAAACAAAGGACACACTTCTAAAGGGCATGCAGGAACAGAGGGACTGTGCACAATTCATTGAAGGTGACAAGGCTGCTTGAGAAAGTGGTTCTTCCATCTTTCTAAGTAGAGTCACAGATTACAAAAGCCAGAAAGTTACAGTGAGCCTTTAAAAAACTAGCTTGGAATCAATTAGAGTATTGGATCTAATTCTGAGCACTAAACCTTAGAAGGGGTGCAGCAAAGATTTACCAGAATGGCTCCAGGGATGAGAAACTTCTGAAAGCGGGAGATTTGTGAAATTCGGGCAGGTATCTTCAAAGGCATTTTGAGAGGCTTCATAGAGATGTTCAAGATCGCTTGGGGCTTGGACAGAGAAAATAGAGATAAATTGTTCCTGTTAGTGGAAGGGTGAATAATCAGTATCTATTTTAAAATTGGTCCAAGAATGAGAGAGACATAAAAAAAAAATTTTTAAATGCAGATCGTGGTTAGGATTGGGAATGGACTGCTTATGCACCCGGGGAGGCAGGTTCAATTGGGGAAAGGATTTTGCAGGGCCGAAGGGAGAAGAGTGAGACTAGCTGAGTTACCCTTACAGAGAACCAGAATTAACACCATGGCCCGAATAGCCTCTTCTGATCTGTAAGCGTTCTGTGATTCCACACTAGAGCGGAGGTCCGTGATATTACACCCATGCTCTTTTTGCTCGGGTCATAATCACAGCTCAGAATCAATTAGCATACCACGGTTACGCAAAATCGACTTCAACCTGAAGCAGTCGCTATGAGAACAGTTTGTGTCATGGTGTGGAACAGTGGTGCGATTTCTTCATTCTTCCCACTATTTAGCAGAAGGAAATTGTAGATCGCCAAAGAGTGGAATGTCAGATAAGCAATCTGACTACACTGAATAGAGGAGTGCAGAGAGATTACGAGGTGGAGCTGGGTTGTGTATGGATACCTGTCGGTAATGTCAGGTAAGAGTGGAATGTAGAGGAAGAGAAGGAGTAGAGAGATGTTTCTCTTGGATGTTGGGGAAGATGGGAGGAATGTTGAGGTGCAACCTTGGGAGCTAATGATGGTTAGATTATTTTGAGGTATTTTTTTCATGACAGCTTTCTCACTGATGAGCTGGCAAACTGACTCGTGGTGCACTAAAAGAGTAAATTTGCAAGCTGTGTGCTCCTGGAGCAGATAATGTTGAGTAAGGGGCAATCTAAAGTAGAACTTCTAAATTGGAAGAGGGCTAAGTTCAATGGGACGAGAGAGAGCAAGGTAAAATTGAGCCACAGCAAAAACTGATGAAAAATGGGTGATCTTTAAGGAGTGTGTGTGTCAGGTAAGGCTCAGTACATTCCCACAAGGGGAAAAGGTAAGGAAACCAAAGCCAGGACTCCTTGGATAACAAGTGGGATAGAGAACAGAATGAAACGAAAAAGGAGAGTGTTAGGTGAAATGGTAAAGTGAAAACTCGGTAAAATGCAGTAAGTTGAGGGGGGAGCTGAAGAGGAAAGTAAAATTGGCAAAAAGAGAATTTGAGAATGGAATGATGACATAAAAAGAAACCTGAAATACTTCCACAGGCATGTTAGTAGGTTGGTGGGGTTCATTCGGGACAAAGAGGCGCAGGACAAGGCTGGAATGCTTAATGAGCACTTTGTTTATCAAATGTTTACTAAGGAAGAGATCCTGACAAACTATTGATCGAGATGGAGAAGATGGGTGAGATAATGAATGGGGTGATAGTTGAGGCAGAATGTACTCAAAAAGACTGCCCTTCTCTATAGAGTGAAGGTGGTGAGTGTTGGCTGATAGCACGGCCAATGACACCTTTCATCACTTTGATCAAGAGAAAGCTGATTGGGTGGTGATTGGGTGGGATTTGTCCTTTTTTAGAGCATTGCTGGGCAATTTTCTACTTATCAGGTGGATGCCAGTGTTGCAGCTGTACCAGAACAGCTTGGCTTGCGGAGCACAGGTAGTCGGCACTATTCCTGGAATGTTGTCCGTAGCCTTTGTAGTACCCATCCTCTTCAATCATTTGTTCATATCACGTGGAGTGAATCAAATTGGCTCAAGATTGGCACCCTGGATACTTGAGACCTTTGGAGGAGGCCAAGATAGACCAACCACTCAGCACTTCTGGCTGAAAATTGCTGCAAATGCTTCAGCCTTGTCTTTTGCACTGATATGCTGGCCTCCCCCATCTTTGAGAATGGGATAATTGTGGAACCACATCTTCCTGTTGTTGATTGTCCACAACCATTCACGACTGGTTGTGGCAGGACTGCAGGGCTTAGATCTGATCCCAGTCTAACAAATATGCCCTTCATGGCTCTACCATCTTGGCCAGTAGTGATACTGAGCCACTCTTTGGTGATGGACGTTGAAGTCCCCAGTGCAGAGTACATTCTGTCCTCTTGCCACCCTCACTGCTTCCTCCAGGTGGTGCTAAACATGGAGGAGTGCTGCTTCATCAGCGGAGGGAGGTGGTAATCAGCAGGAGATGTCCTTGCTTGTTTTAATCTGTTGCCATAAGATGTCATGTTGAGCATTCTCAGGGCATCTCCCTTCCAGCTGTATACCACTTTGCTGCCATCTCATCTGGCCCTGTCCCACTGACCGAGAAGGACCTACCCAGGAATGCTGGTATTGATGTCTGGGACATTGGTTATAAGGTCTGATTCTGAGAGTATGATTGTGTTTGGCTATTGATTGATTAATAAAGGGGAGGCAGTGGCATAGTGGTATCGTCACTGGGCTAGTAATCCAGAGCTGGGTTCAAATCCCACCAAGGCAGATGGTGGAAGACGAATTTAAAAATCTGGAATTAAAAGTCTAATAATCATGAAGTGGTTGTCGTAAAAACCTATATATGATTCACTCCTCCTTTAGGGAAGGAAATCTGTTGTCCTGGTCTGGCCAACATGTGATTCCTGAGCAATGTGGTTAAATTTTAATTCATCTCAGGAATGAGCTGTAAATGCTGGTCCAAGCAGCGATGCCCACATCCATGAACAAATAAAATAAAAAAATCTTTGGGATGTTCTGAAGAAAGGTCATTGACCTGGAAAGTTTGTTCTGTTTCTCCTCCACTTGACTTGCTGAGTATTTGCACCTCTTTTTTTATTACGATGTTATTGCTTCTTCCTTTGGCGAATCTCTGCAAAGCTCCATCAGGATATGGGATGCTCTGTACGATTACTGAGTTCAAGGAGCTCCTGAGTTGGAAACCAGGCACCTTCCCATTAGATGAAGGATTGCCACTAAATGTTAAATGCAGCTCCCTTCATCGCACCTCAACCACCAAAGTAACTGACATTGGGTTACATTGGCAGAGATGACGACAGCTCAGTTCAACGTCAGAAGATATATGGTTCAGGGTCTTCGAGAGGAACATAAAAGAAGCAAAGACCTTCTGAGCGAAACTAGTTTTAATGAGGAGCTGAAGGAAATCAGCATTAGTAGAGAAATTGTTTTGGGGAAATTGATGGGATTGAAGGTGGATAAATCTCCAGATCCTGATAATCTTCATCTCAGCGTACTTAAGGAAGTGGCCCCAGAAATAGTAAATCTATTGGTGGTTATTTTCCAAAATTCTTTGGACTCTGGAATAGTTCCTACAGATTGGAGGGTAGCTAACGTAAGCCCGCTATTCAAAAAGGGAGGTAGAGAGAAAACAGGGAAGTATAAACCAGTGAGCCTAACGTCGGTACTGGGGAAGTTGCTGGAGTCCATTATCAAGGATTTCATAACTCAGCATTTGGAAGGCAGTGGTATAATCAGACAAAGTCAGCACAGATTTACAAAAGGGAACTCGTGCTTTCTATTTGAATTGAAATCTATTGGAATTTTTTGAGGATGTAACTAGTAGAGTTGACCGAGGTGAATCAATGAATGTGGTTTATTTAGACTTTCAGAAGGCTTTTGACAGGGCCTCACATAACAGACTACTGTGTAAAGTTAAAGTACATGGTAATGTCTTGAGATGGATAGAAAGCTGGTTAGCAGATAGGAAGCAAAGAGTTGGCATAAATGGGTCTTTTTCTGATTGGCAGGCAATGACTAGTGGGTTTCCGCAGGGATTTGTGCTAGGGTCCCAACTGTTCACATTATATATAAATGATTTGGAAGAGGGAACTGAATGTATTATCTCCAAATTTGCAGAAGATTCAAAGTTGGTTGGAGGGTGAGCTGTGAGGAGGATGCAGAGATGCTTCAGTGTGATTTGGAAAGGCTGTGTATGTGGGCATCTGCATGGCAGATGCAGTATAATGTGGATAAATGTGAGGTTATCCACTTTGGTAGCAATAATAGGAAGACAGATTATTACTTGAATGGGTATGAATTGAGAGGTGGATACTCGGAGAACTTGGTGTCCTCATGCATCAGTTGGTGAAAGTAAGCGTGTAAAGTAGGCAAATGGCATGTTGGCCTTCATAGCGAGAGCATTTGAGTAGAGGTATAGGGATGTTTTGCTGCAGTTGTGTATGGTGTTGGTTTTGATTTGATTTATTATTGTCACATGTATTATCATACAGTGAAAAGTATTCTTTCTTGCACGCTATACAGACAAAACATACCGTTCATCGAGAAGGAAAGGAGTGCAGAATGTAGTGTTACAGTCATAGCTAGGGTGTAGAGAAAGATCAACTTAATGCAAGGTAAGTCCATTCAAAAGTCTGACAGCAGCAGGGAAGAAACTGTTCTTGAGTTGGTTGGTACGTGACCTCAGACTTTTGTATCTTTTTCCTGAAGAAAGAAAGTGGAAGAGAGAATGTCCAGGGTGTGTCATCCTTAATTATGCTGGCTGCTTTGCCGAGGCAGTGGGAAGTATAGATAGATTCAATGGATGGGAGGCTGGTTCGCGTGATGGATTGGGCTACATTCACGACATTTTGTCGATTCTTGCGGTCTTGGGCAGAGCAGGAGCCATTCCAAGCTGTGATACAACCAGAAAGAATGCTTTCTATGGTGACATCATGCCAGGAGTATTGTGTGCAGTTTTGATGCCCTTATCTGGAAGGATGTCCTTGCTATAGAGGGAGTGCAGCGAAGGCTTACCAGGCTGATTCCTGGGATGGCAGAGCTGTCATATGAGGAGAGACTAAATCGGTTAGGATTATATTCACTGGAGTTTAGAAGAGTGAGAGGGATCCCATTGAAACCTATAAAATTCTAACAGGAATTAGACGGGGCAGATTCAGAATGTCCCCGATGGTGGGGAAGTCCAGAACTAGAGGTCATAGTTTGAAGATAAGGGGTAAACCTTTTAGAACTGAGGTGAGGAGAAGTTTCTTTACCCAGAGGGTGGTGAATGTATGGAATTCACTTCCACAGATTTGAGGCCAAAACGTTGTCTGATTTCAAGAAGAAATTAAATATAGCTCTTGGGGCTAAAGGGATCAAGGGATATGGGGGGGAAGGGAAGATCAGGATATTGAATTCGATGATTGGCCACGATCATGATGAATGGTGGGGCAGTCTCGAAGGGCCAAATGGCCTACTCCTGCTTCCAGTTTCTATGAAACATTCCCAGAAGTATACTTTATGTTAGTGAGTGGAAAACCTGTCTAAAATATGTGAATTAGTCTGAGTAATTAAATACTGTCGTACCAGAGGGGAAAGTTTGGCTGTTTCTGACCACATTTGACCAACTTCTTTAATTGGGTGTAAATAGAAATGTGGGACTACTTGATGGAGATAGATTATGATGAGTCAATAACTCTTATTGTTGTATCCTTCAACTAACTACCAACATGGTGGAAGGAGAACGAGGTGGATATTGATCTATTCTGTCCAGCAATTCCTGTCCTGGTTCCCCCCATGCTGACTATGAAAAAGACCCATAGTTAAGAAAGCCCACCAACGCCTCTACTTTCTCAGAAGACTGAGGAAATTTGGCATGTCAGCTACGACTCTCTCCAACTTTTACAGATGCCACCAGTGAAAGCATTCTTTCTGGTTGTATCACAGCTTGGTATGGCTCCTGCTCTGCCCAAGACCGCAAGGATCTACAAAAGGTCGTGAATTTAGCCCAATCCATCACGCAAACCAGCCTCCCATCCATTGACTCTGTCTACACTTCCCGCTGCCTCGGCAAAGCAGCCAGCATAATAAGGGACCCCCACACCCCGGACATTCTCTCTTCCACCTTCTTTCGTCGGGAAAAAGATACAAAAGTCTGAGGACACGTACCAACCGACTCAAGAACAGCTTCTTCCCTGCTGCTGTCAGACTTTTGAATGGACTTAGTTTGCACTAAGTTGATCTTTCTCTACACCTTAGCTATGACTGTAACACTGCATTCTGCACTCTCTCGTTTCCTTCTCTGTGAATGGTATGCTTTGTCTGTATAGCGCGCAAGAAACAATACTTTTTACTGTATACTAATACATGACAATAATAAATCAAATCAAATGTACTTTTCGACACTTGCCTGGAATCACATTAACAATCGCTATTAGTCAGTAGCCTAAACAAAGGAAAATCAGATGCACGTACACACCTGTCACCTTGCAGCTGTCTACTCATTGACAATGACCCTGTGATGTGAGTGGTTTCATTAGCACTGATGTTACTATGTAGAGCTATATAAGTGGCTGAAATACCTGTGGATTATTTAACATTAAGGCTTGGCAGTCTGTCTCGCAAAGTCCAGGCCACTCGCATGGCCCTGATTGCGATGTTCCACTCTGCCTGGTTTATCCTGTAAGAAGTTTAACAACACCAGGTTAAAGTCCAACAGGTTTATTTGGTAGCAAAAGCCACACAAGCTTTCGAGGCTCTAAGCCCCTTCTTCAGGTGAGTGGGAATTCTGTTCACAAACAGAACTTATAAAGACACAGACTCAATTTACATGAATAATGGTTGGAATGCGAATACTTACAATTAATCCAGTCTTTAAGAAACAAAACAATGGGAGTGGAGAGAGCATCAAGACAGGCTAAAAAGATGTGTATTGTCTCCAGACAAGACAGCCAGTGAAACTCTGCAGGTCCACGCAACTGTGGGGGTTACAGATAGTGTGACATGAACCCAATATCCCGGTTGAGGCCGTCCTTGTGTGTGCGGAACTTGGCTATCAGTTTCTGCTCAGCGACTCTGCGCTGTCGTGTGTCGCGAAGGCCGCCTTGGAGAACGCTTACCCGAATATCAGAGGCCGAATGCCCGTGACCGCTGAAGTGTTCCCCAACAGGAAGAGAACAGTCTTGCCTGGTGATTGTCGAGCGGTGTTCATTCATCCGTTGTCGCAGCGTCTGCATAGTTTCCCCAATGCACCATGCCTCGGGACATCCTTTCTTGCAGCGTATCAGGTAGACAACGTTGGCCGAGTTGCAAGAGTATGTACCGTGTACCTGGTGGATGGTGTTCTCACGTGAGATGATGGCATCTGTGTCGATGATCCGGCACGTCTTGCAGAGGTTGCTGTGGCAGGGTTGTGTGGTGTCTTGGTCACTGTTCTCCTGAAGGCTGGGTAGTTTGCTGCGGACAATGGTCTGTTTGAGGTTGTGCGGTTGTTTGAAGGCAAGAAGTGGGGGTGTGGGGATGGCCTTGGCGAGATGTTCGTCTTCATCAATGACATGTTGAAGGCTCCGGAGGAGATGCCGTAGCTTCTCCGCTCCGGGGAAGTACTGGACAACGAAGGGTACTCTGTCCACTGTGTCAAGTGTTTGTCTTCTGAGGAGGTCGGTGCGGTTTTTCGCTGTGGCGCGTTGGAACTGTTGATCAATGAGTCGAGCGCCATATCCTGTTCTTATGAGGGCATCTTTCAGCGTCTGGAGGTGTCTGTTGCGATCCTCCTCATCCGAGCAGATCCTGTGTATACGGAGGGCTTGTCCGTAGGGGATGGCTTCTTTAACGTGTTTAGGGTGGAAGCTGGAGAAGTGGAGCATCGTGAGGTTATCCGTGGGCTTGCGGTACAGTGAGGTGCTGAGGTGACCGTCCTTAATGGAAATGCGCGTGTCCAAGAATGCAACCGATTCCGGAGAGTAGTCTATGGTGAGCCTGATGGTGGGATGGAACTTGTTGATGTCATCATAGAGTTGTTTCAGTGATTGTTCACCATGAGTCCAAAGGAAGAAAATGTCATCGATGTATCTAGTGTATAGCATCGGTTGAAGGTCCCGTGCGGTGAAGAAGTCTTCTTCGAACCTGTGCATGAAGATGTTGGCATATTGAGGTGCGAATTTGGTCCCCATGGCTGTTCCGTGTGTCTGGATGAAGAACTGGTTGTTACCTGCAGATCCGACCAAAGAACACACCCGTCAACTCAACACTCTGATTAAGACCTTTGATCCGGACCTTCAGAACACCCTCCGTGCTCTCATCCCACGTACTCCCCGCGTTGGAGATTTCTACTGCCTCCCGAAGATACACAAGGCAAACACACCCGGCCGTCCCATCGTATCGGGCAATGGGACCCTGTGCGAGAACCTCTCCGGCTATGTCGAGGGCATCCTGAAACCCATTGTACAAAGAACCCCCAGCTTTTGTCGCGACACGACAGACTTCCTACAGAAACTCGGCACACATGGAGCAGTTGAACCAGGAGCGCTCCTCGTCACAATGGATGTCTCGGCACTCTACACCAGCATCCCCCACGATGATGGCATTGCTGCAATGGCCTCAGTGCTCAGCGCCAACAACTGCCAGTTTCCAGATGCAATTTTACAACTCATCCGCTTCATCCTGGACCACAATATCTTCACCTTCAACAACCAGTTCTTCATCCAGACACACGGAACAGCCATGGGGACCAAATTCGCACCTCAATATGCCAACATCTTCATGCACAGGTTCGAAGAAGACTTCTTCACCGCACGGGACCTTCAACCGATGCTATACACTAGATACATCGATGACATTTTCTTCCTTTGGACTCATGGTGAACAATCACTGAAACAACTCTATGATGACATCAACAAGTTCCATCCCACCATCAGGCTCACCATAGACTACTCTCCGGAATCGGTTGCATTCTTGGACACGCGCATCTCCATTAAGGACGGTCACCTCAGCACCTCACTGTACCGCAAGCCCACGGATAACCTCACGATGCTCCACTTCTCCAGCTTCCACCCTAAACACGTTAAAGATGCCATCCCCTACGGACAAGCCCTCCGTATACACAGGATCTGCTCGGATGAGGAGGATCGCAACAGACACCTCCAGACGCTGAAAGATGCCCTCATAAGAACAGGATATGGCGCTCGACTCATTGATCAACAGTTCCAACGCGCCACAGCGAAAAACCGCACCGACCTCCTCAGAAGACAAACACTTGACACAGTGGACAGAGTACCCTTCGTTGTCCAGTACTTCCCCGGAGCGGAGAAGCTACGGCATCTCCTCCGGAGCCTTCAACATGTCATTGATGAAGACGAACATCTCGCCAAGGCCATCCCCACACCCCCACTTCTTGCCTTCAAACAACCGCACAACCTCAAACAGACCATTGTCCGCAGCAAACTACCCAGCCTTCAGGAGAACAGTGACCAAGACACCACACAACCCTGCCACAGCAACCTCTGCAAGACGTGCCGGATCATCGACACAGATGCCATCATCTCACGTGAGAACACCATCCACCAGGTACACGGTACATACTCTTGCAACTCGGCCAACGTTGTCTACCTGATACGCTGCAAGAAAGGATGTCCCGAGGCATGGTACATTGGGGAAACTATGCAGACGCTGCGACAACGGATGAATGAACACCGCTCGACAATCACCAGGCAAGACTGTTCTCTTCCTGTTGGGGAACACTTCAGCGGTCACGGGCATTCGGCCTCTGATATTCGGGTAAGCGTTCTCCAAGGCGGCCTTCGCGACACACGACAGCGCAGAGTCGCTGAGCAGAAACTGATAGCCAAGTTCCGCACACACAAGGACGGCCTCAACCGGGATATTGGGTTCATGTCACACTATCTGTAACCCCCACAGTTGCGTGGACCTGCAGAGTTTCACTGGCTGTCTTGTCTGGAGACAATACACATCTTTTTAGCCTGTCTTGATGCTCTCTCCACTCCCATTGTTTTGTTTCTTAAAGACTGGATTAGTTGTAAGTATTCGCATTCCAACCATTATTCATGTAAATTGAGTCTGTGTCTTTATAAGTTCTGTTTGTGAACAGAATTCCCACTCACCTGAAGAAGGGGCTTAGAGCCTCGAAAGCTTGTGTGGCTTTTGCTACCAAATAAACCTGTTGGACTTTAACCTGGTGTTGTTAAACTTCTTACTGTGTTTACCCCAGTCCAACGCCGGCATCTCCACATCATGGTTTATCCTGCTCAGCCTTTTTCATCTGGGAGTTCAAGGGACCCTACAATGGCTCTCCTGTCTCGTTATTTGGATGGCTGTGTTGAATTTTGTTTTATAATGCTCCTGTGAAGCACCTTGAGTCATTTCAGTATGATAAAGGTGCTATTTAAATGCAGGTTATTGGGTAAATACTGAATCAGAACATCAGGATCTGATTAGATCAATGTGTTTTTGATTTGATTTATTATTGTCACATGCATTGGGATACAGTGAAAAATATTGTTTCTTGCCTGCTATACAAAGCAGACCACTCAAAGAGAAGGAAACGAGAGTGCAGAATGTAGTCTTACAGTCATAGCTAGGGTGGAGAGAAAGATCAACTTCATGCAAGATCCAAAAGTCTGACAGCAGCAGGGAAGAAGCTGTTTTTGAGTCGGTTGGTACGTGACATCTGACTTTTGTATCTTTTTCCCGACGGACGAAGGTGGGAGAGAGTATGTTGGGGGTGCATAGGGTCCTCAATTATGTTGCCTGCTTTGCCGAAGCAGTGGGAAGTGTAGACAGAGTCAATGGACAGGAGGCTGGTTTGTGTGATGGATTGGGCTACATTCACAACCTTTTGTAGTTTCTTGTGGTCTTGGGCAGAGCAGGAGCCATACCAAGCTGTGATACAACCAGAAAGAATGCTTTCTATGGTGCATCTGTAAAAGTTGGTGAGAGTCGAAGCTGACATCCCAAATTTCTTTAGCCTTCTGAGAAAGTAGAGGCGTTGGTGGGCTTTCTTAACTATAGCGTCCGCATGGGGGGACAAGGACAGGTTCTTGGTGATCTGGACACCTAAAAACTTGAAGCTTTTGACCATTTCTACTTCGCCCCCATTGATGTAGACGGGGCCAATACCTCTGCTACACTTCCTGAAGTCATTGACTTCGTTTGGTTGACGTTGAGGGAGAGATTATTGTCGTCGCACCAGTTCACCTCTGACATATTTGTGGGTGAACAGGAACACTGAAACTTCTTACCTGTCCTTGGAACTGTATGGTGCACAGGCAGTCAGCTCACAGGCACCCTCTGTGCTGTACCTGCCATATAAGTGCTTGATGGGGACAGTGTCGAGAGAGCTTTACTCTGTATCTAACCCGTGCTGTACCTGTCCTGCGGGAGTTTGATGGGGACAGTGTAGAGGGAGCTTTACTCTGTATCTAACCCCGTGCTGTACCTGTCCTGCGGGAGTTTGATGGGGACAGTGTCGAGGGAGCTTTACTCTGTATCTAACCCCATGCTGTACCTGTCCTGAGAGTGTTTGACGGGAACAGTGTACAAAGAACAAAGGAAATTACAGCACAGGAACAGGCCCTTCGGCCCTCCAAGCCTGCACCGATTATGCTGCCCGACTGAACTAAAACCCCCTATCCTTCCGGGGACCATATCCCTCTATTCCCATCCTATTCATGTACTTGTCAAGACGCCCTTAAAAGTTACTACCATACCTGATCCACTACCACCCCTGGCAACGAGTTCCAGGCACCCACCACTCTCTGTGTAAAAAGAATCTGCCTCGTACATCTCTTTTAAACCTTGCCCCTCGCACCTTAAACCTATGTCCCCTAGTAATTGACTCTTCCACCCTGGGAAAAAGCTTCTGATTATCCACTCTGTCCATGCCCCTCATAATCTTGTAGACTTCTATCAGGTCTCCCCTCAACCTCCGTCGCTCCAGTGAGAACAAACCACGTTTCTCCAACCTCTCCTCACAGCAATGCCCTCCATACCAGGCAACATCCTGGTAAATCTTTTCTGTACCTTCTCCAAAGCCTCCACATCCTTCTGGTAGTGTGATGACCAGAATTGAACACTATATTCCAAGTGCGGCCTAACTAAGATTCTATAAAGCTGCAATATGACTTGCCAATTTTTAAACTCAATATCCTGGCTGATGAAGGCAAGTATGCCGTATGCCTTCTTGACGACCTTCTCCACCTGCATTGCCACTTTCAGTGACCTGTGTACCTGTATACCCAGATTCCTTTGCCTATCAATACTCCTGAGGGTTCTGCCATTTACTGTATATTTCCGATCTGTATTAGACCTTCCAAAACGCATTACCTCATTTGTCCGGATTAAAGTCCATCTGCCATCTCTCCACCCAAGTCTCCAACTGTTCTAAATCCTGCTGTATCATCTGATGGTCCTCATCGCTATCCGCAAATCCACTAATCTTTGTGTCGTCAGCAAACTTACCAATCAATCCAGTTACATTTTCCTCCAAATCATTTATATATATTACAAACAGCAAAGGTCCCAGCACTGATCCCTGAGGAACACCACTTGTCACAGCCCTCCATTCAGAAACGCACCCTTCCACTGCTACCCTCTGTCTTCTTTGACCGAGCCAGTTTTGTATCCACCTTGCCAGCTCACCCCTGATCCCATGCGACTTCACCTTCTGCACCAGTCTGCCCTGAGGGAGCTTGTCAAAGGCCTTTCTGAAGTCCATGTAGACAACATCCACTATCCTACCCTCGTCAATCGCCTTCGTCACTTCCTCGAAAAACTTGATCAAGTTTGTGAGACACGACCTCCCCTTCACAAAGCCATGTTGCCTCTCACTAATACGTCCACTTATTTCCAAGTGGGAATAAACCCTGTCTCGAAGAATCCTCTCCAATAATTTCCTTACCACTGATCTAAGGCTCACCGGCCTGTAATTACCTGGATTATTCTTGCTACCCTTCTTAAACAAAGGAACAACATTGGCTATTCTCCAATCCTCTGGGACCTCCCCTGTAGCCAGTGAGGATACAAAGATTTCTCTCAAGGCCCCGGCAATTTCCTCCCTTGAGTAGAGGGAGCTTTACTCTGTATCTAACCCTGTGCTGTATCTGTCCTGGGAGTGTTTGATGGGGGACAGTGTAGAGGGAGCTTTACTCTGTATCTAACCCCGTGCTATACCTGTGTTCTTTGTGTGGAAGTGGAAAATTTGGTGTAGGCTTATTAGGGGTGCTGAAGCTGGCAGGAGGTGAAGAAAAATATTCAAGACCATTTTTTCCTTTTGTAATTTTCCAGACAGCAGCAGCCGAGGGCAGACAGCATTGGGATCTCCTGACCAGTATCTGTCACACAGCACAAACACTGCCATGGTTAAACCACAGAGGTTTGAAGCATTCACCATCCAATCGAAACTGTCAGCCAGTGCACCAGAGTTCTACCCATCAGGCTTTATGGCAACATCATTGGTGAGTATGCAGATAGGGTATAGTTTAGTAGCGTGTTCCCCTGCTAAAGGCACAGCCAGAATTAAATATTGTTCTGATGTTTCTCGCTCATTCCTGGTTGCTCTTTGGCTGGAGTGAAGGTTAAATTCACCGAGTTCACATGTCATGGCCAGCCAATGTCTCTTTCTTGTGGCTGGAATGACTTGTGATCTTTCCCACCTTGACCTTGATTGAGCCAACAGGGTCAAAGGATCATGTAGCAGAGCTGGAGGCTAATTTAGCTCATTGTACTGTTCTTGCTCACCTTTCCTATTCATCAGGTTTGTTTTATTGATGCATCAAAAGTGAAGGACTTGGCTCTCCTGTCAGCTTGATTTGATATATTATTGTCACATGTATTAACATACAGTGAAAAGTATTCTTTCTTGCGCACTATACAAACAAAGCATACGTTCATAGAGAAGGAAAGGAGAGAGTGCAGAATGTAGTGTTACAGTCATAGCTACGGGGTAGAGAAAGATCAACTTAGTGCAAGGTAGGTCCATTCAAAAGTCTGACAGCAGCAGAGAAGAAGCTTTTCTTGAGTCGGTTGGTACGTGATCTCAGACTTTTGTATCTTTTCTCCGACGGAAGAAGGTGGAAGAGAGAATGTCCAGGGTGCGTGGGGTCCTTAATTATACTGGCTGCTTTGCTGAGGCAGTGGGAAGTGTAGACAGAGTCAATGGATGGGAGGCTGGTTTGCATGATGGATTGGGCTACATTCTCGACCTTTTGTAGTTCCTTGCAGTCTTGGGCAGAGTAGGAGCCATACCAAGCTGTGATACATTCATGCCCTCCACCCTGGAAGCCCTGGATGAACCTGTATCTGGGGTCACCATTGCAGATATCAGAGCAGCTTTCTCGAGGGTCAACCCACAGAAAGCGACTGGCCCGGATGGGGTACCCGGACAAGCACTCAGATCCTGTGTGGATCAGCTGGCGGGGGTATTCACAGACATCTTCAACCTACCTACAAAAATCTGAGATCCCTATCTGCTTCAAGAAGACGACCATCATCCCGGTACCTAAGAAAAACCAAGTAGCGTGCCTTAATGACTATCAGCCAGTGGCTCTGACATCCATCATTATGAAGTGCTTCGAAAGGCTGGTCATGGCACGAATCAATTGTGATTCATCTGTCATCTATGTTGAATTACGTCCAGTCCGATGGCCCATTGTGAAATAAGTTCTGAAATTTATACTGCATCTACCTCTGTGCTATACCTGTCCTGGGAGTGTTTGATGGGGACAGTGTAGAGGGAGCTTTACTCTGTATCTAACCCCGTGCTATACCTGTCCTGGGAGTGTTTGATGGGGACAGTGTAGAGGGAGCTTTACTCTGTATCTAACCCTGTGCTGTAGCTGTCCTGGGAGTGTTTGATGGGGACAGTGTAGAGGGAGCTTTACTCTGTATCTAACCCTGTGCTGTAGCTGTCCTGGGAGTGTTTGATGGGGGGCAGTGTAGAGGGAGCTTTACTCTGTATCTAACCCCGTGCTGTACCTGTCCTGGGAGTGTTTGATGGGGACAGTGCGGAGGGAGCTTTACTCTGTATCTAACCCCATGCTGTACCTGTCCTGGGAGTGTTTGATGGAGACAGTGTAGAGGGAGCTTTACTCTGTATCTAACCCCGTGCTGTACCTGTCCTGGGAGTGTTTGATGCGGACGAGGCACGCCTGACTCTGCTCTCACCTGATGAAGGGGCAATGCTCCGAAAGCTCATGCTACCAAATAAACCCGTTGGACTTTAACCTGGTGTTGGAGACTGCTTACTGTGTTTACACTAGGAGAACCTTTACACCCAATTGCTTTCACTGACTAAAGGAAATCTAAACAGAAGGAATCTCTATAGTCTTTTGCTTCTGACTTCCTCAGAAAGCAGTGTCCCATGTGTCTCAGCCTATCGCCTTCTAACCTTCCCCTCAGTCTGCCTTGTCTGACATGTGCTCTCTGCCCTGGATCTCTCAACAGAAAGCAGCACCAGATGAGGGACTTGTGGATTTTGATACACCCTCTGACCTCACACTTGCTGATTGTCTCCACGATTTTCTGAGTCTCCTGACCTCTCACCCTGGTAGCTTCGAGCTGGAGATTGTGCAGTTTACGGAGATGATGAATGGCTGGGTCAACACTGATGAAGCACTGCAGGAAGTGGTGGAAATAATCTACCAGCAGGTGAGATATTTGTTTGGGGGGAGTGGTGGATAGGGGAAGAAGATACATGTGTGAACTATTGTGGATGTTACAGTGTGCGCACATGTCAATTCTCTCTGCATAAGTGGCATTGCAAGGCTATGTTTGTGAAGTTTCTAGGGTTTTGACTGGCCTCTGGGGAGACGGTTGTCTTGGAGCCCAATCATCACAGTCTCAGGGTATAACTGCAGGTATTCCTTAGGGCAGCATGTTCACCCTAGCTATCATCAGCGGCTTCATCAGTGACTCACTGAATATCCTGTAAGGTCAGCAGTGATACTTCCAGTGTCCAGCTCCATTCACAACTCTTCCCTTGTCGATACCCCGAGATAAATAACAAACTACTATCGGTCCAGATACAGTTCCCACCACTTAGGCCATCCATGCAACCATTTACATTGAGTGAATAACTCTAACCGTTTGGCATTATAATTGTAATCATAGTCATTGAATGCTATAGCATTGAAAAGGCCCACTCAGCAGATCATGCTGTTTGAAAGAGCGATTAAAACAAAGGATCACAAGGCATGAGGAGGTGGTGCAGATGGTGCAACCAGTCCTACCCATCAGCTCCTTCTGAGGTTAATTTACCTTCACTCCAGCTGCTTTTGTCCTGTGAATCCCACCTTCTGTCTAATTTATTGCACAAAAGCAGGTCATTCAACCCACCACTTTATATTTTCCTCTAACCACCTTTAATGTAAACCTATCAGCATTGCTGAATCCTTCTGCCTCTTGCATTAATCTAGCTTCCCCTTAAATTAACCAATGTTATTCGCTTCAACTGCTCCCTTTTCTGACCACACTCGGGATAAAGACGTGCCTTTCTTCTTTCATGGGATATGGGCGTTGCTGGCTGGGCTAACCTTTGGTATCCATCACTAATTGACCGTGAGAAGTTAATGGTAGGTTGCCTTCTTGAACCACTACAGTTCGTCTGGTGTAGGTCGACCTTTTACGAAGGGACTTTCAGGATTTTGAACCAGCAACAGTGAAGGAAGGCAATGTAGTTGCAAGTCAAGGTGATGTATTCCATCACATTCCTGACTTGTGCCTTGCAGATGATGGGCAGAATTCGACAAGTCGAGAGGTGAATTACTCGCCATAGAATATTTCCTGTTTTCCACCCTTTTCATAGACATTCCCTTTTATCTCCCTATCTTTCCCGGCCTCTATACTTGTTTAAATCCTTGCATCTCTTCCCTTTTCCCAGTTGTATATAAGTAGGAGGCCATTCGGCCCATCAAGTCTGCACCGACTCTGATACAGCATCCCACCCATACCCATTCCTCTGCACTATCCCCATAATCCCACGCATTTATCATGGCCAATCCACCTAACCACATCTTTTTGAATTGTGGGAGGAAACCGGAGCGCCCGGAGGAATCCCCCGTAGACATGGGGAGAATGTGCAAACTCCACACAGTCACCTGAGGCCGGAATTGAACCTGGGATCCTGTGAGGCAGCAGTACTAACCACTCTGCCACCCTGATGAAAAGTCACAGACTTGAAACAGTGGCACAGTGGTTAGCACTGGTGCCTCACAGCTCCAGGAACCCGGGTTGGGTCACTGTGCGGAGTCTGCACCTTCTCCCCGTGTCTGCATGGGTTTCCTCCTGGTGCTCCGGTTTCCTCCCACAGTCCAAAAGATGTACAGGTTGAGTGCATTGGCTGTGCTAAATTCTCCCTCAGTGTGCCCGAACAGGCACCTGAGTGTGGCGTCTGGGGGATTTTCACACTAACTTCATTGCGGTGTTAATGTAAGCCTACTTTGTGATATAATAAATAAACTTTAAACATTAGCTGTTTCTCCCTTCACATGCTGCCTGACCAGCTGAGTATTTCCTGAATTTTCAGGTTTTATATTGAATGTATCTGCATCAATCACAGTCGCCATATTTTCCAAGGATGCCTCTTCTGTGAGGAACCTGGTTCAGTCCATCTTGTTTTCCATCCTTTAGGCGACCACAGTAGCCAACTTCACGTACACGGGTGCTCGACTGTGTAATTACCTGTCCCAGAACCTAACTATCAGCCCCAGAAGCAGCAACTTCCGGCAGCTGTTGTTACAAAGGTAGGTGCTGCGTTACGCATTTGCCTTGAAGTTAATTTGTCATCTGTGTTGTGTCCGATATTCTGTTCTCTTTTGCCTTCAGAATGTGTTACATTTCTCATGCAACAGAGCAGGGAGCTTGGAAGAAAGTTGTACAAGACAGTGAGTTAGTGTGCAGCTGGAAAAAAGATCTGCGTTTATACAACGCCTTTCAGGACATCTCAATTTGCACACAACAAGCTTCCATAAACTGCAATGTGATAACCAGCTTTTTAAAAATATGTTGAAGCTGGGGTAAATATATGATGTGGAGATGCTGGTGTTGGACTGGGGTAGGCACAGTACGTAGCCTCACAACACCAGGTTTATTTGGTAGCACGAGCTTTTGGAGCACTGCCCCTGTTGTGAGACTACTTACGGGGTAAATATAGGTAAGGGTACTGAGGAGAACTGTCCCTTTTTGAAAAGTTTTAAGATACTTTGTGTCCACATATAGGAGTCAACAGGGCCTCAGTTTAATGACTAATCTGAAAGCTGGACCTCCAGCAGTGCAGCACTCCCTCAGTCCTGCACTGAAGTGTCAGGATAAGTTTATGTGCTCAAGTCTCTGGAGTGGGGCTTGAACCCACAACCTTCTGATCCCGAGGTGAGTGTGCTGCCCACTGAGCTGCAGCTGCCACCTGTGGGTTTGACACTCTGGCTCCAGAAAGCAGGCAGCTACACTTGCATCTACGAATGCTACTGCTCTGTCCTTTTCCCCTAGATGTCAGACGGAATATGTGAAGAGAGACGAGGCGGTGAAAGGAGATGAGAAAACCAGGAAGAAGTTCCACTCATTTGTGCTGTTCCTGGGCGAGCTATACCTCAACCTGGAGGTGAGGGGTCGGGAACAGCGTGCTTAAGTGTTTTAAGTGGGCTTTTTCCCCACCCTCATTTGTTCAATTCTTGTGTAAAACTGACTGGGAAGTAATTCACAGGAAAAAAGATCATTGTTCCCATTCACTTCTAGTCTAACTTGTAGCAGAAATCACAAGCCACTTGTGTCAACAAATTGAGCCACACCAATTTTCTTTTTGGTGAAATTGAGAAATTTGTTTGAATCTTTTTCTTTTGGAGGTCCAGTGAACCATTGCGTTCTTTTCTGGCCCTAGAAAAGTCAGTCTGGCATTTAGATATGTTCCTCAGCATGACCTAAGAAGGGGCCAGACCCACTCCAAGTGCGTGAGGAGTGCAAGACCACTAGCTCGTGGTCAGTGGAGTTAAGAAAGACCCTTTCTCCTCTGAGGTGTTTCAAAACTTCCCAGCCAGTGGATCACTTTTGAAGAATAGTCAGTGATGCTTTGTAGGAAACTGGCTGCCAATTTTTATAGCAAGATCTCTCAATACTATAAATGGTCAGTTAGCCTATTTTCATAGTGGCGTTGGCTGAGAGATGAATGTTGGCTGGAGGAATTCACTTCGTATAGTGACGGGGTCGACAAACCTTCAGTTTAATGTCACTGATTTAGTCTTAACTTTCAAAAGTGAATTGGATATATTCTTGAAGGACAAGGCTTGCAGGGCTATGGAGAAAGACCAAGGATAAATGCGATCAATTGGATAGCTCCTTCAGAAAGCTAGTACAGGCATGGCCAAATGGCCTCCCCCGTGCTCTACGATTCTTCAAATTTGTGGTCTGAACTGTAGAACCATCGAATCCTTTGTGTAGGACATGCAAACTCCACACACAGTCACCCAAGGTCAGAATTGAACCCAGGTTCCTGGCGCTGTGAGGCAGCATGGCCAATCCACCTAATCTGCACACCTTTGGTGCTTACAACAATGCAGTGCACAAGTCTCTCATGTGGGCCTTGTACCCACAACCTTTTGGCTCTGTGACACAAGTGCTATTTGGAACTAAACTGACAAGTGCTGAGATCCAACTGTTTGTTTTTTTAGCCATCTGGAGATGTGCGACTGTACATTAATTTTGGTTGCGTGACACAAACTATATAAGGAGTATGGAATAGAACAAAGTGCTGGAAAAACTCAGCAGGCCTGGCAGCATCTGTGGAGAGAGAAAACCGTTCACCTTTCAAATCCAATATAACCCTCCTTTGGAATCATATGACTTAGAGTCATAGAGGTTTACAGCATGGAAACAGGCCCTTCGGCCCAACCTGTCTATGCCGCCCTTTTTTTAAACCCTTAAGCTAGTCCCAATTGCCCACTTTGGCCCATATCCCTCTATACCCATCATACCCATGTAACTGTCTAAATGCTTTTTAAAAGACAATTGTACCCACCTCTACTACTACCTCTGGCAGCTTGTTCCAGACACCATCCTGTGTGTGAAAAAATTGCCCCTCTGGAACCTTTTGTATCTCTCCCCTCTCACCTTAAACCTATGCCCTCCTGTTTTAGACTTCCCTACCTTTGGGAAAAGATATTGACTATCTAGCTGATTTATGCCCCTCATTATTTTATAGACCTCTATAAGATCACCCCTCAGTCTCCTACGCTCCAGAGAAAAAAGTCCCAGTCTATCCAGCCTCTCGTTATAACTCAAACCATCAAGTCCCCGTAGCATCCTAGTAAATCTTTTCTGCGCTCTTTCTAGTTTAATAATACCCTTTCTATAATAGGGTGACCAGAACTGCACACAGTATTCCAAGTGTGGCCTTACCAATTTGCAGTCGAAACATTCACTTTCTTTCTGTCTCCATGGATACTGCCAGATTCAGAGTATTTCCAGCATTTTCGGTTTTTATTTAAGATCTCAAACATTCACAATATTTTGCTTTGGTATTCGAAGCAAATTTATTGTGGCAGAACCAATTAATTTATTACTTAAAGGGATTTTTGAAGGTGTAAATTTTATTTCTGCTGTGGGTTGACAGGTTAAGGGTCCAAATGGAGCACCGACACGAGCTGAGATTTTGCAGACAGGACTTTGTGAATTACTGAATTCACTGTTCTCTCAACCTGTGGACGATAACCTCATCTGTGCTGTCAAATTACTGAAGGTACGGACTGAACCACACTTTTAATTTTCCTATTTTGCCTTGTGCGTTTCCTGTCTTCCTTCCTGCCTCGTTGTTCTGTATGGAGAATGAAGGATGACCTAACTGCGTTCAGTATTGTGTGGATATGACGTATGAATATTATGTGGATATGACGTATGAATAGGCAGTATGATTGATGCACCTAAAGCTTTATACCCATAGGTATCAGTCTTGCTCTCTCTCGAACGTGCACACACTCATTCTCTCTAACTCTTTCTTCTTCCTTTGAAGCTGACGGGATCAGTGTTAGAAGATGCCTGGAAGGGGCAAGGGAAGTCATACATGGCTGAAATAATTCAGCGAATTGAAAATGTTCTTCTAGATTCTACCTGTAGCAGGTGAGTATTTGTGCGGTGGTGAAGCATGTCTGTAATCTAGTGCATTGCTTTAACAGACGGTTGAACCGTGTCCTTGTGTATCAATAAATTAACAGGATACTGTAGTTGAGATTGTTCTGAAGATTTCTGCCTGAAAAGCTACAGGGCTGAATTAGCTTGGTGAATGCTCCATGGCAGGTCTCCTCCCTTGATCTACATTTTCTTCCCAATAGAACAAGGGAAAGAACGTACTCGTAAGAACAGAGAAATGGGATAGCGATGGGGACTTGCCCACACTCGGCGGAAGATTCTACCCCCACAGAGTGGAAACAACTTCATTTGAAATATCCGGAGTAAATCATAGAATCCCTACAGTGCAAAAAGAGGCCATTTGGCCCATCGAGTCTGCACCGACCACAATCACACTCGGGCCTTATTCTCATAACCTCACATTTACCCTGCGAATCCCCTGACACTAGGGTCGATTTAGCACGGCCAATCAACCTAACCCACACATCTTTGGACTGTGGGAGGAAACTGGAGCACCAGACATGGGGAGAACATGCAAACTCCGCACAGTGACCCGAGGCCAAAATTGAACCCAGGTCCCTGGTGCTGTGAGGCAGCAGTGCTAACCACTGTGCCACCGTGCTGCCCATTCACTAATTACAGTGTCTCTGTGATTCATCTCCAGTTTTACAAATCTGTGTCTGCACTTGTGTAATATTTTATATTTCAATTGAATCAAATGCAGACGCTTAGGATACCTAAGAGGACTTCTGTCTCCAGGAACCGGTGAAGTCGTTTTGTGAACCTGACCACTCATTGCTTTTTGATCTTAATTATTCTCAGGGATGTAAAGCAGATGTTGCTGAAACTGGTCCAGCTACAGTCAAGTAACTGGGGTCGTGTTCACACAGCAGCAACGTATAATGAAGCTACACCTGAAAATGATCCCAACTATTATATGGTAAGATTATATATATTAAACACATGTGCGCACACACTCTCATCTGTGCATGCAGCACAAATGCATTTCTAGATCAGTTTCATAATCTGAGGTCATCTCAAAGTGCATTGCAGCCAATAAAGTACTTTTGAAATTTAGTCACTGTTGTAATTTAGGAAATTTGACATCCATTTTGTACGCAGCAAGCGCTCTCAACACCAAAGCTCTAACGACCAGATAATCTTTTAGTGATATTGATAAAATGATTAATATTGGCCAAGATGGCGGGGAGATTTCTTCTGCTGTTCAGAGTCATGCTATGGGACCTTTGCATCCTGAGGGGGCAGTTGGGACCTCGGTTCAGCATGTCATCTGACAGATGATGCCTTTGACAGTGCAGCACACACTCAGTGCTGTTTCTGAAGTGAAATTGAACCCTCAACTTCCAACTCTGAGTCAAGAGTGGTTCCTAAGGAGCCATGGTTGACATGGTACATTAAAGCGTCCACAACTAATGCCTCCTGTTCTTGGGATTGAAAGCAGTAAGAGTCTTAGAGACGTTTATGGCACAGAAGGTGGCCATTTGGCCCATGGAGTCCAAGTTGGCTCCCTATGGAGCATTTCAGTCAGTTCCACTCCCCGACTCGATCTCTATAGACCTGCAAGTTTACTTCCTTTAAGTTCCCACCCAATTTCCATTTGAAATCATTGTTTCCGCTTTTACCACTTCCATAGACAGACAGTTCCAGGTCATCACCATTCACTGCACACACCCCCGCCCCCCCCCCCCCCCCCCAACCCCCTACATCTCTCACCCAAGACCATCAATGTCACCCAAGACCATCAATGTCCCCCAGTCCAAGTGCCATCAGCTAACTGGAAGATTTTCCATCTTGTCTAAGCTGCTTTTAGCCACAGCTGAGTGGGCAGCATTCTCACCTCTGAATCAGGTGACAGTAGGTTGAAGCTCCACTCCATAGACTTGAGCACATAACCTCGGCTGGCAGTCCAGTGAGGACTGTTGAAGGTGCCAGCTTTCGGATAATTTGTTAAACAGTTATAATGTGCATCTCTGTCAACCTCCCCATATTTATTTTTGGTCTAAGGAAAACTCCAATCTTTCCAATCTAACTTTGTAACTAAAAACCCACATCCCCGCAACCATTCTGGTAAATCTCTGCACCTTTTCAAGGTACTTCACAGCTTTCCGAGAGTGTGGGGAACTGAACTGGACTCAAGTCTCTACTTGGGGCTTAACCAGAGCTTTATAAAGATTCAGCGTAACTTCCCTACTTCTGTACTCAATGCTTCCATTTATGAAGCCCAAAGTCCCATATGCTTTGATAACCACTCTCTTAATATGTTCTGTAACTTTCAAAGGTCAATGCACGTACACCCCCGGGTCCCTCTGTTCCTGCACACTTTTTAAAATTGTGACACTAAGTCTATATTGCTTCTCCCCATCCCTTCTGCATCACCTCACTCCTCTTTTATGTCCCATCTGCGATCTGTTGGCCCATTCTATTAACCTACCTTCCCCTCATTCCCTTAACTCTTAAAATCTGACGTTTACTAGTCCTTGTACAATCGTGCCTGCCTTACCTAAGCAGGCAATTTACCATCATCCTGACTATTTGCCACTCCTCCCAGTTTGGTATCATTGGCAAATTTTGAAATTTTACTCTGTATTCCGAGATCCAAGTTATTTACACATATCAGACAAGCAGTGATCCTAGCACTGACCCTTGGGAAACACCACTGTCACCCATCCGCCTGTCTGAAAAACAAACTTTTAGCATGACTCGCTGCTTTCTGTCATTCAATCAATATTTTTGTCCAGTCGCTCACTAGCTGTCCTATTGCATAAGCCTTTATTTTGTTCACCAGTTTTTTATGTTCTACTTTGTCAGATGCTTCCTTGAAATCCATATAGACATCATTGCATTCCTTTCAGCAACCTTCTCTCAATTACATTAGTCAAGCATGCTTTGCCATGTTAGCTCTTATTCATTAACTCAAACCTCTCCACGTGCCTGTTAATTTTTTTCCCTGGTTATGGTTTCCAAAATTTTACCCATCACTGATAAACTAACTGGCTTGTAGTTACTGGGACTACTCTTGCGCCCTTCTTGACACATTTGCTGCCCTCGAATCCTCTGACAACTTGTCGATATCTAGCGAAACTTGGAAAATTAAGGCAATCCCTTCCCAGAAGTTCAATATCAGATTGTTCTTGCTCTTTTCCATTGCTGATCTAAGCCATATGATATCAAGATTACTCTTATCCAAACGTTCCTTCACGGTCACTTGGTCTACTTGACCCACCTCATTGCCAGCACCAGATCTAGCAGTCTTATTTCTATGTGCTGGTGCCCATTTCCATGCCAATTTAGTTTAACCTCTCCCTAACAACACTAATGAATCTCCACGCAAGGACAGTGGTCCCAGTGCAATGTAGTGCTGTGTCGCTGACATCATTAAGTCCCAGTTGACCAAAGCTGCAGATTTGAGACTGGAATACTGGTACTCGGTGAGTTACCTATTCAGGCTGGGAGAATCTGTGGAGCTTTGCTTGGGCTCAATGATAGCTTGAGGAGAGCAGGTGTGTCTGTTAGTCTAAGATGTGGCATATAATAAATGGGTAAAAAAAATATACCCCAGTGGGGTAATTTGGCTTAAATAGCTTTCTCTCACCTTTCCAAATATTCCACTTGAGCTTATGTCCACTGTTAGTGCAAAAAAAGATAGAACATTATAAAGAGTGAGAGAGTGGGCAGCCTGCTCCAGGTCTCTACTGGGACTTCAATCCATGAGCTTTGTCATATTGGATATGCTCCTTAACTTCACCTCCCACTTGGGCACAGTGGTTAGCACTGCTGCCTCACAGCTCCAGGGACCTGGGTTCGTTTCCCTGGCTTGGGTCACTGTCTGTGTGGAGTTTGTATGTTCGCCCATGTCTGCGTGGGTTTCCTCCCACAGTCCAAAAGATGTGCTTGTTAGATGCATTGACCATACTAAAATCTCCCTCTGTGTACCCGAACAGGTGCCAGAGTGTGGCAATGAGAAGATTTTCACAGTAGCTTCATTGCAGTGTCGATGCAAGCCTACTTGTGATACTAATAAATTAAAGAAATAATAAGTGGAGTAAGCTACATTTTGCTCGGAGATTTCATTTCCTTTGGAAAATTCTCCTTGGATCATACTCGATGCCTTCACTGGGCTTGATGTATCTACTCTTCAAATTAGAAGACTCTGCAGTTGTCTTCGGGCATTAACTTGCAGGGATGTAACAGTATGCGGTGTCACAGTGCAAGAGATCACCAACAAGAGGTGCACCAAGAATTATAAGTTTGTGTACAAAATACTTTGGTCATAAATGGTGGATTATTGAGGGAGGGAAGATTTCCTAACCTGCAACTTCAAAATAAGAGTTGCAGCACTAACTTTGTAAACTCCAGCAAGGCAGTGTTGCTCAGTGGGTAAATCTATCACCTTTTCACTGACAGAATGGATGGAAGTTTCCTCTCCCTGCCTCTTGGTGTGTATCAGAGCAGTATCAATTGTCCACTTTCTTGACCTGTAATGCTTCGAGCTCAATGGGGTGGTTACTATTGAGTGTATCTCCTGTTGGCTGCACCCCATCAATATAAAAGTGTAAACTTAGACAGCGTAGCTACCTAGACTTGCCCCATTGTATGCAGAAGTTTTAAGTGCAAACATTTTACTGATTGAGGAGTTGCTTGACTACATGTGTATTAATAACCAAACACTATCTCTGTAAGGCATTTGCCCCCCGATCTGTAGGATAACCGCAAGAAGCAGAGCAAAGTATTCAATGAAAATGATACCACTAAATTAACCTGCTGAAATCATTAATGTTGAATTCGTGTGAATCATGTGTACTACAGGAGTAATGTGTAACATTTTACTATGTTTTAATTTTCAGAATGAGCCTGTATTTTATTCAGCAGAGGGTATCCCTCTCACTCCAGCAGACCCAGGTTAGTCCTTTAGGGTCAGAATGAGTCTGTTATTTTTCACGTACTGACCCCTTCCCTCCTCTTTAAATGACACAGTGGAATGGGACTTGAGCAGGGATTTCCCTATTTCCTGGGCCAGACCAGACAATCCAGCTGGGTACCAGATAGCTGTTGCTGTATTTTACAGGGTCCTCCAGGGCTCTTGATTTGCATAGAAGTTGTGACAGCAATTCGAATCAATGAAACAAATTAATGGATAGACTAAGATTGGATCTTTCCTCTTGTAGGGAAAACCTAAATAAGGGAAGATAATCCTGCCAGTTAAGAGCCAACCTAGAAAAATCTTCTGCAAAGGATTCTGAAAATATATGCAATTATTGAGCAAGTTGGAAAGGAGCTTGATAGTTTCTAGGGACACAAAGGCACCAAAGACACTTGGGGGGTAAAAAACAAGGAATTAGGACTTAACATAGGAACAAGAAGAGGCTACTAACCCCCCTGGGTGTGTCCCACCATTCAGTCAGATCATGGCTGACCTTTTATCTTAACTGCATGCATCTACCCGCCTAGACTCCATATCCTTTCATATTCTTGTCTAACAAAAATCTGTGGATCTCAGATTTAAAATTATTAATTGATCTAGCACTTACTGTTTTTTTGCAGGAGAGTGTTCCACACACTATTATTATTTATGTGAAGAATCATTTCCTCACCTATCTATGCTAGAGGCTTTGATTTTATGGTTCTGGACTCTCCCATCAGTGAAGAAATGTTTGTCTTTATCATCTCCAGCACCCTGCCTAAAGGCCGATTCTTTGTGGTTATTTGCTAAACCGCAGCAAAATGCTATGGGTAGGGTGAAGAGACAGACCCGAGACTGCTTCAGCCGGAATGGGAATTGAACCCCATGCTGTGGGCACTAATCTGATCCACACACTAACCATCTAACTGATTGGCTCCTCCATCTTTTTAATTTCCTTCTCTTCATATTATGTACTTTGGTTGACAGATTATGCAGGCTTTGATTAGTTGGAACAACTAGCTCGCGTTGTTGGGTGATTTGATGGAGAATTCCTACAACCCACCTCTTCCATTCTGCTCTTTGCATTGTATAGGCCTCAATGCTGTCGTGTATTCATGTTATTTCTAGTGTTTCTTCACCAGCAGCTTTGCAGTGGAACAGGGGCATGTTAAGAGACCGATCACGTGACATAATTGATGTCATTGTGCAAATGGGCAGTCTGCCTTAGCAGCCTGGAGGTGTTACTTCCTTTCGATAAAGCTCTTCATTTGTTTGAACCTCTTAAGACCTGCAGCCTATCTTTTAAAACCACCACATAGAAAACTGGCGACGAGGTGGTTGGACCACACTTGCAGCCACTCCGAAAGGAAAAAAAAGAGTGGATATATTGTAGACACCCGATGGAAGAGTAAATAATTGAAATCGTTGCTGCACCAAAGCTGGTGATAGAGGGATATCTGGAGGAACCGAAAAATAATACAAGATTCTGGAGAAAACATCTTTGGAAAGAAGCTCACCGCGTGCTCTGCCGAAAAGTTCTGGAACAGTACCTGGGGCACCGTGAGCAGCAAGTACCCTGCGACCACAAAGTTAGAGCTGGAGGGGTTGCAAAATACGAAAGGGAACAGGCTGAGCTCAGGCTTACTTTGTTTTGGAGGACAAGGAAGCAAGGTAGTGCAGAAAATTATGTGACACATCACGCTCATGCAGGCCCTTTCCATTAGAAAATGGTGGGAGTTTTTAGCACCATGGAACTAGTCAATGAGGATACAGAGTGATGGAGCTCATAGAGAGATTTGACTTTTGTCCAAGCGAACAAGATAGTGGCAGACGTAGTAGCCCCAATTTTTCTCAGCATAATGGGGAGGAGGGAAGCATTTAACCTCCTGAAAATCTGGTGCAGCCAGAAAAGCCAGTCGTGAAAACCTACAATGAAGTCGTGGAAATATTGCGGGTGTTCACTGAAACCATTAGGCATCACCGAACATTTAGGTTCCATAAACATAACCAACAAAGAAGGTGAATCGATTACACAGTTTGTAGCTACCTTGAAGAGGAGAACTGCACATTGAATTCGAGGATGTCTTGAACGACACCATTAGAGATGGATTAGTTTGTGGTTTAAGGAGCAAGGCTATTTATTAGCGGTTATTAACAGAAAACAACCTCACCCTAAAGAAAGCTTTGGAAGTTGCTGTATCCATGGAATTAGCAGCCAAAGAAGCTCAAACAATTGAGTTGGAGCACAAAATTCATATGGTGTTGGCCAAAAACCGAGCACAGACTCAGTTGCCATAGGTGTGCAAACGCTAGGCACTCGGCAGCCGATTGTCAGTGCAAAGTCATCAGGTGCAGGAATTGTTGGGGAAAAAAAAGTTTCAGGCCAGAATTACCAAAAGTAAAAGCCGAATGCACCAACTGGAATGTTGAATAAGGGAAAAAGAACTCTAGTCACAGCCCAAAGAGGAACTGTTATTGAATGTACTGGCTATTGCTGGTACAGCAAACCGATACTGCATCATCCCTTTACTGGACAGACAGCCCGTGAAAATGGAGGTGGACACTGGAACCGAAGTTTCTGGTACCAACAAAACTATCAAAAATAGCTTTGAAGTATTGCCTTGAAACCCTCGATAGTGTTAAAAGCCTGTACTGGAGAAGTGGTTCCATTGAGGGACTGAATTGATGTAACCATGTAGTTGAACGGACAGTCTATAGATTGTCCTTGCACATTGTTAAGGGAAACTATCTAGTGCTGATGGGAAGAATCTGGCTAGAAAAGATCAAGGTGAATCTCATGACAGATTCCGAAGCAGGTCCACCGAAGATCGTGAAGAAACATACCATTGTCTTTAATGGTGAGCTGGGAAGAATGAAGGATGTCTCAGATAAATTAAAGATGAATGTCAGGCAAGATGCTTAAAGGCTAGGTTAGTGCCATGTGCAATCAGACCTACGGTCGCGGTAGAATGAAGGTGGCTGGTCAGAACGGGAGTCCTCAAACCCATTAATGTGAGTGATTGGGCCGCACCGATTATATCCGTGATGAAGAAAGATTTTAAAGTCCCTATCAATCCTGTATCAGAAATGATCAAGTACTGTCGGAAGTCATGACATGATGGTTCGTGGCAAGACATCGGGCGCAAACCCTGAGTTAAAGCCATGTTCAACCCAAAGACTTGAACTATCCGTACAGGCAGGTTGTCTCTTCTGGGGAATGAGAATCATCATTATAAAGGAAACATGTATTAAGCCAATTGCACAAAAGCCACTGTGGCATGGTAAGGATGAAGGAGATAGCCAGAAGCTATTTTTGATGGCTGGGGCTCAATGCCGAAATCAGAGAGAAGATGGAATGTGTTCGTCTTGTGCAACAGTGCAGAATATGCCACTATTGGCCAGACGAGGCCATGGCAAAGAGTACTTATAGATTATGCTGGAACGTTCAAAGGGCGTACGTTTTTTATTCTGCTCGACATCCACTCAAAACAGCCTGAAGTTGCCATTATGAAGACACAGGAGAAAACAGATGAAAGACTGGGTGAAATCTTCAACAGATTTGGTTACCCTGAACAACTCGTGAGCGACAATGGGCCACGGCTCATTTCCCAAGAATTCACAAACTATTTAAAGGAGGCCAGGATTCAGCACATCTGGTCTGTTCCATACCATCCTGCTACAAATGGGCTGGCAGAAAGGTTTGTTCAGACGATGAAACATTTGTTGAAGGTAATTAAAGAGCAAGGTTCATTGTCTAAATGATTGAGCCAATTCCTGATGATGTACAGATAAATAGTGCATGATCAACAACCCAACTATCTCCTGCATTGCTCACGGTTAAACATCAACTACACACTGTTTGATTTGCTTAAACCATCCAAAACAAGAGAAATTGTTAAGAAAGGACAGTGAGATCAGATTGTACAACAAGAGAACGAGGTGAACCTTCTGTTTTTTTTGATCAGGGTCAGGAAATCCTGGCAAGGAACTATATCACAAGTGAAAAGTGCATACCTACCATCATCATAGCATGGACGCTAATTTTGATATCGTTCTACTGTACAAACATGAGATCATGTAGTATGGAGAAGGCATGTGGATCAACTTGTGCCAACAAGAACCAATCTGCCAGAGATGGAACTGACAGAGTCCACATCAAGTTGTGCCGAGAGAAGAGCTGGACCTTCCTGAGAACCTGACACCATCCAAGCCAACTGGGAAAGACAGTACCTCAGCTGAGAGCACCTCACAACACTGTCTTGACTCCGATCAGACAACAGCGGATGATGTCCAAACTAAAGTAAAGACACCTGGGTTGCAGTAAACACTGAAAAGCAGACGCCTGAGGTTCACCTACAACCACACAGAATGACGGCCTCCGAAACCTCTGAGCTACCGACTGTTGTTTAACTGTTCATATTGCTAATTTTGATATTGTTATACTGTTATTGTTTAAAGTTTATTTATTAGTGTCACAAGTAGGTTTACATTAACACTGCAATGAAGTTACTGCGAAAATCCTGTTAACGCCTGTGAAAATACTACTGGGGTCGGGGGCGGGGGGAATATGTGGCAGGAATCTCTCATTTAAAGGGGGAAGGGAAGTATATTGATATTTCCAGTGTTTTCTCAGCAGCAGTTTTGGGGCACTTGAGACCGATCACTGACATCATTGGCCATTTGTGCAGGCAAACGGGCAGTCTGTCTTTGCAGCCTGTAGTGTTAACATCCTTTCAATAATGCTCTCCGTGTGTTTCAACCTTAGAGGCCTGCAGCCTATCTTAAAACCACCACAAATGCCTACTTCAGGAATTATCTGCACCAATACTTACAGGATAATTGCCTGGGTCAGGCTGATGCTGTTGGCCAGTCCCAGTTGTGTTGGCAGCATGGCATGACGGTTGAGTAAGGAAGGAGGGTTAGGAATTGTTCAGGGTTCTTGATCCTTACCATTGTCTGGTGGTGCAGGTGCTCTAGTGTGGAAAT